>NC_072016.1:14829613-15132280 GCF_027791375.1 Indicator indicator | reverse complement strand
TATCTATTAGGCCAGGTCATACCACTAATATAACTGATCTGCAAAGGTAGAGTCTATTGGTATATCACAAATTACACACACAAAATTGCAGTTAAAATGTTTCAGTGCTATTAATGGCTGAGCCTCTCAGGTGGTGTTAATAACAGGTGGGTTGTAACCCCTCAACTCTAGAAAAATCCCTATCATATATATTGGATGGGTTTGGCATATATTTCAGCTATGGTTTTCTAACCATACTACTGTACAGAAGACCGAAGAAAAGCATTGAGTTTTACAGATTATTTCCTCAAAAAATAAATTCATATATCAAAATAAAATAAAAAGTAGATTTATTTTACATCATGTGAATCTTAAAAGTTAGTGTGAAGACTATTAATAGACAAATCTTAAGATATGCTCTTTGACTTGCTGAATTCAAGGATAACTGAATCTTGCTTTTACAGTACAACATTTTTAAAAATTATTTTTCATTCACAGAGATTTGACATAATTTTACATTCAAGCTAACAGAAAACCATACTGGAAGATGAAGTCAGGCTATAGGTACTTTAGAATAACAGTATCTTTTTGGTATAATGATGTGGAAAGAATGGGGGAGTTTGTTTACTCTAGATCCTGCTCTTCATAATCCCACTCTCAGTATTTACACAGGTACTTGTACTTCCACAGACAAACAGTCCCTTCTTCGGTTTTAGAATAGAAACAGCCAAGTTAATGCAATTGCTATTTCTGCTGTAGGCCTGAAGAAGAGTTTATGAACCCAAAACCTTGTATATTTTTTTCCAGCTGTGTCAATGAGGCTAATAGAAGACAAAATGGCAGCACTGCAAGTTTTTATTTTTAGTCTGTGGACCCTGCACGTAGAAAGGGCAGTTTTCGCTGTGCATACTTTGGAGAAGTTTGGAAGATCTGAGCTGGCTGTAGGCCTATGACCCATATCTGATAACAGTTCCATACTGCAATATTATGGCCACATGAGAAGCAGTGGATGAATTACATATGTGTGACAAAGCTGATAGAGGGAGTCTGGTCATAGCATGACTTCCCTGTCTGCTGAGATCACCTTGTGACTTAAGTGTTGATGGGAAGAAAAGCCAGTGGGATGAGAGAAAATACCCATGACCTATCATGTGTTTGTCAAAGCACATGGTTTCTGTCCCTGGGCTAGCTGCATGCTTCTGTTCTGTTTCTGCTGTGGCTATGTGTAAAATTAGTAAACAGTGCCAGGACACAGGCATTGAACCTTGACTTATAATCGTAGTATGGTTATGCCTTGAGATAGCTGGTAATTAAAAAAAAAAAATCCTGGGCACCCTTTAAACATTAGCATGTAGGAGGGACAGGCAATGTGAATGTAAGTACTTTGTTTCAGAGACAGGGACGTTTAACAGAATGGAAGTGACTAAACTGTGGAAATCAACAGCTGTGTCACTTTCCTGGTTCTTAGGCCATTTAATGTACAATAATCTTCAAGTTCAACTCAGCTGTTCAACTGAACCTTTCCTGACATCGGAACAGGAAGATACTGACTCTACTGAACTAACTTTTCACAAGTCTTTTATTATGTCACAAGTGGAAAAATGAATTTCAAAATTACCAAGTGAATCCTCTAGTTAGTCCTTTCTGAGCACAAGGTTCACCATCAAGCTTGTTAGGCTTATAAGAGCAGAAGATGCTCTTTTCCTCCAAAACTTTAAACTGGTGAAGTCCACCAATAGTACTTTCTAGCATGTTTTCTGAGATTAAGAAAGAAAAAATATTTATATTGTATCATTTCCATATCATAACTGTTGTGCACTTAACTCCATTTTAAGCAGGATGTTTTGCTATGTAAATAACTACATAGGGATTTTACATGATTAGCACCAAGATGCAGTGTTACAGGGTTACAGGGACACTTAAATGTAAGCAGCAAAGGGACCAATTCTGGGACCGATTCTGGGACCAATTTGAATTTTTGTGCTGCAAATCTTCCCTCAAAAAGGAGACAGCAACAGGCTAAAGATCGAGTATGTGAGCACTGCCTTTTACCTCACTTCCTCTCCATCTTTGAAATGTGTGCTGGAAAACTATTTCCCATTAATAGGCATCCATGTTCAGACCTTGACCGCAGCAGTATAGGCTGCCGGCGGGGTGGAAAGGAGAGACAGCACTTGCAAACAAGCGTGCCCTGAAGTTTAAATGGCCGGAAGACCGGGGGCTCAGCGGCTCCAGCACACCTTCCGCAGCTCTCGGCCGCAGCCATGAGCGCCCGCCCCGGCAGCAACTCCCAGAGCTCCCACCACAGCCACCGGCCAACGCCGTGAGACCCGCAACCCCCCACACATCAGCCCGGTTTAGACCCTCCCAGAAATCCCGACGAACCCCAAGGCGGTAGCAGCAGACAAACCCGCCCCAAACAGGGGGCGCCTGCGTAGTGAGACAGCGAGCAGTGCTGCTGTGGCGGTCGCTCCGCCTGGATCCCTTCGCCGCCATGCGCCGGGCCCAGCGCCGCGTCCAGCGCTCCGCCCAGCGGTGTGTGCGGATGGCTGACGTCGCGCAGAGCCGCGGCCTGTGAGCGGGGTGGCGGGGGCTGCTCGGCCGCCTCCGGCGAGCCCGGCTCGGGATGGCGGGGCGGCGGTGTGCAGGGGGAGCGGCCGCCTTGGCTGAGGTGCCTGGCTGCAGCGTGGCGGCGGAGCCGGCTCGGGAGCTCTTCGAGGCCTGCAGGAACGGTGACGTGGAGCGAGTCAAGCGGCTGGTGCGGCCCGAGAACGTGAACAGCCGGGACACGGCGGGCAGGAAGTCTAGTCCGCTGCATTTTGCCGCAGGTACCGGCCTGAGGCCGCTGTTACTGCTTCTGTGGGGAATGGGGAGTTCGGGAGTAGCCCAGCTGGACGCCAGGCCTGCTGCTGGGCCGTGTACCTCCTCCTCTTTCTCGAAGCGGGCGGGGGCAGGGCCGGGCCGGGCCGCTGAGGCACAGTAGGTGCTTGGCCTCTCCGCAAACTCCCCCGTAGGGTGAGGGCTTTGGGCGCTGCGCGGGTGTCGGAGCGTTTCCCCGGCCCCCGTGTCCATCTGGTGTCTGTCCCGTGGCGGTGGCCGTGATTAGGTGCTACCCACGCGGTCCTGGTTGCTGAATGGTACAGATGGTGGCTTGTTTCTGTCCTTTGTTTGTCTGTAAAAATAAACCTCAGCTGGCATTGAGAACATCTGAACAGGGGGTTAGGCCGTTCCTGTTGTGGCATGTGAGCTTTGACAGGTGATATGTGCCCAGGTACTGTTTCCATTGATTTCAGCAGGCCCGTTCATTTTTAAAATTTCACTCATGAAGAATCCTGCCATATAACACCGTTTCTAGACTTTCTGCATTCTTATCCTTAACAAATAGACTTTGTTAATTCGGGATTTAAATATACAAACAACTGACATCACAGAACAACTGCTTTCAATGGCAGCAGGCCAGAAGATTGTATCCCACCTTTTCAGACAAAGACCTGATTGTGACTGTTGTTTTCATGTTGTTTGTTTTGATATGATTACAGCTTTGGATGTAAGGCCCCAAGGCTGTCAGGCTGCAGAAGACAGCAGCTTCTTTTAGCTAAACTATGGGTTGTAATAAGTGTGTTTCTTCACTGAATTGTTTTGGAAAAGGTTTCTTCTGAAGGTGCCCTTTTCTCCTATTCAGTAGACTTAACAGGTATAAGTTCTTGAAAACCTCTTCAGGACAGCTGTATTTCACAGATTTAAGAAACTCGATCAACAAGAGACCCCAGGAGACAACTTCAAATATCCTGTTAGAAAACAGTTTTGCATCTATCTTTTTATATCCAGCAGTCCTGCCTGTTCACTAATAAATTCTGAACTTCTAAACAGATGAGTATATTTTACAGCGTTTCGGACAAGTGAGGGGTTTTCTATTTGTTTGTTGTTTTGTGCTGAAGGAGTTTCTCATGCAATATAGTGATCTAGTTGATCCTGGGCAGGAGTGATCTGTCTTGACTTCAAAAATCAGAACTCCTGATCTACAGAAAGCTTTTTCTCTTAAAAAAAATAAGAAATTAACCAGCAGTAAGTTCAGGTAGTTGTTAGACTTATAATGTTAAACTGATTGCTGTGTGAATATGAGAAGCCGTTGTTATGCTTACACCTACTTCAAATTTGATAAAGAGAAATTGATCTTCTCACAAGACTGTGTAAGATGCAAAAAGTTGCTGGTTAAAATGTGACATAAAGTACTTCTGTCATTTCTTGATTTAACATTCTAGCACTGCTTCAAGTTGACTCTCTTGATTGTCAGCCTACCTGCAATAGCCTTAGTGTGAAATACAGACATAAGTAACTCTGGAATTTAGGGGTTACTGGTTTGATTGGGTTTTGTTTTGATTTTCCTCTGTTATTCACAGTTGAGGTAATACTAGCTTCTGTTGTTTTCTGTCTTGAAAGGAATTACATTCCAGGAAGTAAAAGCAAAAGTCTGTTGTATTCCTGCTTTGTTTAGCCTGGGTAGCTAGGTGTTCTCAGAGAGTACCTTACAAAACTTCTCTGACTGGTTTCATTCAGTTTCCAGACTTTGTTCTGCGAAGAGGTGGAGCTAAAATATGAAAATAGGTTTTGTGTTGCCCTTTTTTTAAGAGACATTCTGGAATGTGAACTTGGATTCCGTTTTGTAAGTCTTTTCCCAGATCTTACCTAGCAATTTAAAAAATAAACCAAATTCCTCTTTTTTCCATGTGCCATTTTGTAAAGGTGGATTTGAAAAGCTATTCAAATATATTTTAAGAAATACTGCAAGGTCTGCCTAGACATGTCATCATTACAAGTAACATATTGGGATCAAGTTGACTTGCATAGTTGCAAGATACCCCATATGTGATACCATTTAGTTGGTCTTTTGAAAAAAGCTCAAGAGCCAAAAAAAAAAACCAACCCAAAACAACCCACTCCTTAAGAATTACATTTTTTTTTTTTGATGTTGAAATTGTTTTCATGAACTAATGGCAAAGAGGAGCCATTACAGTAAGTAGTGATCCTCTTTCCACTCAGTGAAAATGAGAGGGAAGAGAGAGACCATTGTACAGTTTGGCCACCTCCTCTGTATGCATACATCCTTTAGAAAATAATGAGAAAATATTTCTTTCCATATATGGTGCCCTCCTCTACAGATGCTTCCATGAGGAAGTAGGGAATCGCTACTGTGTATTCAGTGCTGAAGATGAATTGCAGAAACTGGAGTGACACAAAGGGACCCATCTCAACATTAAAATAGCTGCAGGTAGTTTAGTGGTGTTCCTATACTTGAAGTATTTTCTGAATGGATGCAGGCTTTGTTGCAAGCTGTGTTGCTTATGAACTGTGTCGTGTTGAACCTGCATACTAAATAGAGGGAAGCCAGGTGAATTCTCTATGCCTGTAATGAGGTTTACTACATCTGACAGTCAGTTATGGTATTGATTCCTGCTAAGGCTGGCATTTTATGTTCAAAAACATGTCCATACATTGAAGCTTTGAGGGACAGGAATGCTTTCTGTATAAGTGGTGTCTAGGTATCAGACATGTAAATTCTGGACAGAGAATTTGTTCAGAGGCTTTTTCTAGTGTAACTAAAGCAGTTTTGGACAAGTAGCTTAGGAAGTACAAAGCATTTTTTCATCAAGTACCAACTTTGATGATGTGTTTGCAGGACTCTTGACATGTGAGTAGATTCTTGAAGAACTTAGCAAATTTTGAATACACATTCAAACTAGAAACAGATTTTTTAAGTTTTGAAGATGTAAGAAAAATCTGGACACATTTAAGAAAAACTTGTAATATTTAGCTATTAAAGATAAATTAAGAATGCATGTCATTTTCTGTATAGACAGTATGACTGCATGAATATATGTTGTATTAGGTACTGATCTTTTTTTGGCAGCAGAAATATTCATGCATGTTCAATGTGCCTGTGCAGATGAATTGTTATTGCATGGGCCATACGCCTGATCTAGTTCTCAAGTCCTGATCTCTGTTAGGACAGGCAAGATGTCTTCTGTTTTGGTTATGAGTAAATACAAGGTCGAGTCTCAAAAGGGAGTTTTCTAGTGTATGTGGTTCTATTGAAGTCAAGGTACTGGCAAGCTAAGATTTGTACTAATAATGTATTTTGAAGAATTGAAGCACAGCACCAGTGTAGTCCTGTGACTGGGATTAAAAACTTCCACATAAAATTGGGTTTTTTTATAGTAATCAGTAATCGATGGGGAATGTACCAGACTTTGAGGGACGAGGAGGAAAGGTTTAATTTAATAATGGCTTTTCTGAATAATTTTCCTGGCTTCCTTGGCATGGACAGCTTGTACACAAGATTCCTCAGAAAGTAGGATCCAGTAATTGTTTAATAACAGCAATGTTTGGGTTTTGAGCTCCAAATAGCAAAGGTGAAAGTGCTTCTTGCTCCAGGATTTCAGTGGTTGGCTGGCTGGGAAAAGGTTTTCCTAAAAGTAAAGAACATACTGTGAAAAAGTTCAGTTGCAATTAAAACGAAAGAGTTTATTTGCAACTAAAATGCTGATGCTTCTATGTTTTTGTGTCTATGTCACTGGAATCTCGTGTAGTTATCACAAACAAACATCATTTCTAGGTTATGGTTTTCAGGGACTTAAACCTCCCTGCTAATGTTCATGGATTTGTAACAAAGTTTACTTTGCTACAGTCTGAGTGTCACTGGTTTTGGCAACTGTGTGATGAGGAAAAAGGTCAAGACTTCATCTCTAACCAGTTTTTTATGTCTTCAGGAGAACAGTTTGCAACTCAGATATTTAAAGCAAGGAAGGCCAACTTCTGCACACAGAAGTTGTTTCCCGGAAGGTAATTTGCACAAGTCTGATAGATAGCAAAACAGGGCTTTTAACTGCTCTGATAACCCTCTCCCAAAGAGACCTTCATGAAATGTTTGAGGGATTTCTCTATGCAGTGGCCTTTGGAACATATCCAGGTGGGCATAGTGCTACAAGCGAAAGTCATAAGTCTTGGCCTCTTGTGCAGATACTGGAGAAGACATAGATACAGGTTGATGTCCTGGTATATTTGCTGTTACATAAATGTACAAGGTACAGCTGACGTTAAACAGTAGTGGATACAGAATTGGCGTATGAGAGCAATTACCTTACTTACCATATTTTTCTAGACCCCAAATGTATTAGTGGGCATATTATTTTACCATCTACTAACTTGAATGACAGGTTTGTAAAAAAAGTGCCTAAGAATGTGTGACAGCATTTTTGTGCTTCAGTTATGACCAAATCATTTTAATGCATCATTGAAAACAGACATTGTGAATATCTTTCAATTATGGTTGTGCGTACTGTCATAATAAATTTCTTCAATGAAGGATGATCTTGAATCAATTTCTTACGTCCCTGCAGGTTTTCCTATGTGATCATTTCAAAGATGGAAGCTGTGTTCACATTAATTATTCCTTAGAAAGCAAATAGCCGTGTCATAGAATCATAGAATCGTAGAATCAAGAAGGCTGGAAGAGACCTCAAAGATCATCGAGTCCAACCTGTCACCCTAAACCTCATGACTATCTAAACCATGGCACCAAGTGCCACATCCAGTTCCCTCTTGAACGCCTCCAGGGATGGTGACTCCACCACCTCCCTGGGCAGCCCGTTCCAATGGCCAACCACTCTGTGTTTAACTTTAACCTGACAACAGTGCTGCTTACTTGCTCTTTTTAAAAATAGGCAACATGTTTCTGTAAAACACTTGCCATGCCATAGGAATAGAATTTTTAAAGTTCAGAATCTGAGTTATGCATGCATTGGCTGATAGCCAGTCTCATCCCTACTGCTCCTAGAGCTCATCTATTAGTCCATCCACAAACTGACTGTGGGTTCGCAGAGTATCATACAAAATATTGTTGAGTTTAATAGCCCCATAAAGTAACTGAAAAAGAGGGATTTGTTGTCAATATTTTGTTCTGTTTTGTTTCCAAGAAGCTGTTGACTCATGGGAGCCCTATAAAGATATTCGTTGTTTCAGTAATCCTGACTATTCTGTTGATTTTAATCTAATTTTTAGGGGTTTGAAAAATAGCCTTTATGTGTAAATGTTCCTTACACGTGATTTATGTAGCGTGGTTACAGTTATTTAAGTTTTTTGGTTTAATCTGTGTATGTGGGACAGGGAATTCTCTTAAACCCAGCCTTGCATCTTTTCTCCTTTTATCTCTTACAGGTTTTGGTCGAAAGGATGTAGTTGAATATTTACTTCAAAGTGGTGCCAATGTCCATGCACGAGATGATGGAGGCCTTATTCCTCTTCACAATGCTTGCTCTTTTGGTCATGCTGAAGTTGTCAATCTCCTCTTGCGGCATGGTGCAGATCCTAATGCTCGGGATAATTGGAATTACACTCCCCTTCATGAAGCTGCCATTAAGGGCAAGACAGATGTCTGCATAGGTAATTTTTTCCCACTTTTCCTGTGACTGGTCATTTCTTTCCACTGTGAAGAATCAAGTCCTTTTAAACACTGTTTTGACTCTACGAAGCTATGGCTGGTATAAGGATTAAAACTGAAAATCCATCATAGACTCATATGCCAGTTTTCTAAGGAATGAGCATTTTAGATCTGCCTTTTTTAGTAGTTGCATAAGTATGAAAGCTCACATTGGTGTCATGGGGAAAAAGCTTTGGCGTGACATGATGGAGCTCTTCTACTTCAGCCTTAAACTCTTACACTGCCTTACGCTGCTACTCACAGTGCAGTGGAAAGAACAAAACTATCTCTGTTTGCAGCAGCCATGTTAAATTAGTTGAGGATGGGAGCTAAATTTTAATTATATTGACTGCTTGTTTTGCAGTCTTATGCAATTCTTAACAGCTAGGGAAAGGTAGAAATTTTTATATGTGGTGAAGAAAAAATATTATGTAGTTTGTTCTCATTTATGTTATTAAGGAGCACATCTGTAGAGTGTTATATAAAACATTGTCTATTTGGCCCCAGTGTGAGTGCAAGATGCAATGACCTGCTACTGCTGTATACAGTTTAGGCCATAGTCACTTGGGGAATTGAGGCAGCATGCTTTGGACCTGATGAGAAGTAGCTGCTGGGTTTTGTGGTGTTCCATTTCAGCTCTGCTTTTTTCTCATAAAATATGTCTAGGCATGTTTCGTTAGTTAAACAGATGACATTGAGGAATTTTGACATCAAAAATTTGAAATGGGAAGTTAGGATCAGTAACTGGATGCTTGAGGCTTACAGTAACAATAGGTCTTATAAGATCTGTCTCTGAATTTTCTGATGGAAAACTTTGGTGTTTTGTAGTACTGCTGCAGCATGGTGCTGAACCAACCATCCGGAACACAGATGGAAGAACGGCTTTGGACTTAGCAGACCCATCTGCAAAAGCAGTGCTGACTGGTAAGTGACAATCTTTAATTTGACTGCTACCAGTCACAACATAATCTAATACAGTATTTCAGGTTTTAGTTTAACTTCTCTCTGGTTTATAATTCTAAATAGAAATGTCCATATGGCCTTCATCTCGATCATGAGGTGTGTTCTGGATAAATAGTTTATTGTGTTAGTTCAGTAGCGGATTGTCACATTTTTAGCAGTTTCTGTTTTCAAAAACTTTATAAAAGGAGAAGTAGTGAACTTCACATTTATAGATCTATATTTAACAACTAAAGAAACTCCCTTTTGTCTTCCAGGTGAATACAAGAAAGATGAACTCTTAGAAAGTGCCAGGTATGCATGTTTGGAAGATCTTGAATCTAGTTACAGTTTCAGGATTGTATGTAATGAATATATACATGTGTAGGCTTTTGATCTGGCACTCCCATGTAGATGCTCATCTTTGGCTGTTACCTATGAATAAAGCTACAAAAATAGCTATATAAATGGAATTTTGCTTTTATTGCTGACAGTAGAGAAGTGAATGTATTACTTAAGAAAGATATGATGAACATTATAGCAAGGAAAATGTAAAAACATAATAAGCTACTAAAAACTCTTTAATCCCTTGTTTTTTTTCAGGAGTGGAAATGAGGAAAAGATGATGTCTCTTCTTACACCATTAAATGTTAACTGTCATGCAAGTGATGGCAGAAAGGTATTTTGGTTTAAAATGTGATTTTAAATTAGTTCACTGTTGTGTTTCACAGTTACTGTTTGACTAGATTTTAAGAATGTTAAACATAGAATCTATTTTCCTTAATGTATGTGGGAAAATAAGATGGTGTCTCCCTAGGAGCTAAGCTGATTTTTTTTGGTTGGTTGGTTGATTTGGGGTTTACCCTTAAAAGAACTACGTGAGTATTTCTGTCTAGGAGCAATAAACAAGCACATTTTCAATTGGAATTTCTGCTTGGCCAGCCTTGTCATAGATTCTTCTCGCGATCATGGGTACACACAAAACCTTATTTGCCATACAGTCTAGACAAATTGCTGCTGTTTTGGAAACAATCTATTCTTTACTATAAGTCCTGGTAAAGAACCATAAGAAAATGTTCAAAATCTGCGTTCTAGAAAATCCTAATAGTCTCCTGGGTTCATCCCTGTAGCCTACCAAACATTTTGATTATTTGATAGCAATTTTAAGTGTTGTACTAACTGTTCAAGGCTTTGTGGTAAGATACTAAGATTTCCAAAACTCGTACATGTCTCTGTTTTTTCACTTTCTAGTTATGAGGTTTATTCTCTGGGAACTGTATAAACCCATTCCAGTTGATGAGTTTTGTAAATGAAGAGGGTAGCATTTCTCTTCACTAGTTTAATCTATTGATGGACAGTCGTCGTTTCTAATGGCCTTTCACAGGGGATGTAGTTTGTCCTAATAATGTATTTATAGTTATGGTAGACTAAAAGACAAAAATGGACTGCAAGACTCAAAATACTTTAAGAGGGCCTTCGTTGTCAGAGTTTATTGGTGATGGAGTAAATTCAGCATTTGTGTTCATGACTGATGACTGGGAAGAGTGAGTAGGCAAGGAACATAGTTACCAAATGTCTGATTCAAGTACTCTGTTTTTTAAATATTGCAAGTATTTTAAAAACTTCAGTAATTAGTACTAAGTTTTAGGAAAAAAGTGATCTTGATTTTTTTTTTTTTTTTTTTTTTGTGTTACTGATTGATTCTACATTCTGTCGTTTCAGTCTACTCCTTTACATTTAGCAGCTGGGTATAACCGTGTAAAAATAGTGCAACTCTTACTGCAACATGGAGCAGACGTACATGCTAAGGATAAAGGGTAGGTTCATTTTTCCTTTGCACAGAATAAACACAATGTGTTAAAATTGAGGAGAAGTAAAGAATACTAATTCTGTTTTAACCATCAGGAATTTCTAACTTGAGTCTGATCTCCCATCTTTAACCTTTCTGTTACCAAAACAAAAAGGCAAAATATACAGGCTTAAGACATGAATCAATAAAATCCAATATGAGGTGACCATAGAACACAATACCTGTAGGTATCACTCGCCAAATTCTTGTCTTGTTTAATAAAATATGTTCATACATCACTGTGAAGTCAGCAAATGATTGATGATTGTCTATCTTGATTTTCTTTCTACATTTAAGTTTCTGCACTTCCTTTTGCAAAGAACGTGATAAAAATTGAAGATCTGTTTCCCAGAGGTTTTAGGCTCCATTTTCAAGCATTTGGTTGTTATGTAAGGAAATGTAGTGAAATATAGACATGCTTAGTTTATTTAGTTACATAAAACGTTAAACCTCTTTTTAAAATGTGTGTTTTGTGCATTAAAGATTATAGAAAGGAAACATTTATTCCTCCTTTTTCATAGGATCACTTCACAGCTACATAAGTAGCTGCCTGATGAGACAGGTTTAATTGTCCCCTCAGGATTGGAAGTCACTTTTGTCATTTCTCCCTTACTACACCATAGTGAAAGAATTCTGTTTCTCACTCCTAAGATCACTGGGTTTTGAGAGAGTATGAGGCTGGCTTTGAAACCCATGTAGCTCTGGTATTACTGTAGAATACAGTATAGTTAACTAAACATTAGCCAGTACACCATCTTTAGTCTTCAACAGAAGATAATCTTACAGCATTTTTCTTGTGAAAAAGGAAAATATTATCATCACTCTTCAAAGTCCCCTGCAAATAGTTCTTCCTGCTTGGGGTTCTGGGTCTAAGTAGAACCACTTCATTTGCTGTAAGATGGTGCAATTAGTTTCTCATCGTATGATTATTTTAAATGTTCATTATTCTGAAAAATGCTGTCTGGTTTCTCTGTGTTGTTCTCCAGCTTATTTCTTCTTAATGTCATTTGTCTGATTCTCGTGAACTATCAAGGTGCAACATAGTACAACTTGCAGTGTTACAGATGTATTTGGAATTGAAATATGTGAACTCATTTAATCATCCTCCATCTTTCTCTCCTGTATAGAGATTTGGTGCCACTTCACAATGCCTGTTCCTATGGCCATTATGAAGTAACAGAGCTTCTAGTCAAGGTTGGTCTTTGAAGAGATTAAAATGCATGTTGTTTAATAAGAACAGTTTATAATATACTAATGCAAATTGCATTTATTTATTTTGTACTTAGCTTTACAAAACTTAAAGAATGATGGATTTCTTTGTCTCTGTATGTTAGTTAGTGATTATTAAGATGGAGCTACAGAATTTTCTGCTTGCAAGGAGGCTTTGTCCTTGTAAGTGTGCTTTTCTAATTTTTTACTGTCTGCTCCGGAGTTGAATGTTTTTGTACCACCAAGTACTTCTTACCTCTACATTCCCACTCAAAAAAAAAATCACCAAAAACACCCCACAAAAACTGAGCAATATTGTAAGCTTGAACAGTAGAAAAATAACTCAGAAGACAGAGTATTGAGGCTTTTTAAAAGGATACTGGTAAATATTGTAAATGTTTTATAATTAAAGCATAATCAGTCTCATGAGGGAATGAACTTCAGAACGTGAGTTCTAGGCCTGGATTGTAGCCTTTGCCAAAAAAAAAAAAAAGAAAAAGAAAAGTGTCAGTTTTCCCAATGTAAGTGAACCTTCAGAATAGAGACAGTTGCAACTGTTCACTCTAGACTTTTTCTACAAGAGCAAGAAGTGGGAGCTTGTTCAAAGGTGATTTAGAGTGTATGAATTAGGCTCTTTCTGGATGTGCTGGAGCGTGAGCAGAGAAGGGCCGCAAGGATGATCAGAGGGCTGGAGCACCTCTCCTATGAGGACAGACTGAAAGAGTTGGGGCTGTTCAGTCTAGAGAAGAGAAGGCTCCAAGGAGACCTTATTGTGACCTTCCAGTATCTTTAGGGGGGCCTACAAGAAAGCTGGTGACAGACTTTTTAGTGTGTCAAGTAGTGATAGGACTAGGGGAAATGGAAAAAAAATAGAAATTAGTAGATTCAGATTGGATGTTAGGAGTATGTTTTTCACCATGAGGGTGGTGAGACACTGGAACAGGTTGCCCAGGGAGGTGGTAGAAGCCCCATCCCTGGAGGTTTTTATGGCCAGGCTGGATGTGGCTCTGGGCAGCCTGATGTAGTGTGAGGTGTCCCTGCCCATGGCAGAGGGGTTGGAACTAGATGATCCTTGAGGTCCCTTCCATCCCTAACAATTCTATGATTCTCCAGGCTTTAGCTGTAGCAGAGCCACTCTTTGAAGAGATTCTGAAGAAAGCCTGATGAGACTAGCCTGCCTTTGGGCTTCTTTTAATGTGCCTGTAAGGCTCTAGAGGATTAAAAACTGCAGTGTGCTGAAATGTTGTGCTATGTTGAATATGAATGTCTGGAGAATGTCTTGGATACAGTTTGCATACAAGCATTGATTTTTATTTTAACAGTCTACTACACTGAACTAATTACAAGTCTTTTTTTAATGATCTGGTTTTGATACTGCATCTTTTTTACTGCTTTCCCTTTCAAGCATGGAGCATGTGTGAATGCAATGGATCTGTGGCAATTCACCCCTCTGCATGAAGCAGCTTCTAAGAACAGGGTGGAAGTATGTTCTCTTTTGTTAAGTTATGGTGCTGACCCAACACTGTTGAACTGTCACAACAAAAGCACCATTGATTTGGCTCCAACACCTCAGTTAAAAGAACGATTAGCATGTGAGTATAAAGAGAGTTTGGCTCTACAGTTATAGATTGTAATGTGTGCTTATGTTATCTAGCTAGTGACCTGCCAGAAATCAGATTTTGAAAGTGCTTACGCTTTCCAAGCAGTGTTGCACAGTACACTTCACTGTTTACCATTTAAGATTGCTAGATTTTCTGTATGCATACATTTGAAATAATATTGTTAGTTTTATAGTCATATGGTTGTGATGTATCTTTTCTTCCCTGAATACATGCTTTCCCTCACAACCTTGCCAGTATACTTTAATTTTCTATATGTGCTCCTGTTATTGCATCAAGACTTTTGAAATAATCATTTTCATTACACTGTCTTTTGTTAGAAGAAGGAAAAACCATAACTGTTTAGATTACTAAATATGTGTATGCCACACTCACTGGAAGTTCAAAAAAATTGATGCAAGTTACTGATTTTTGTCCAGCAAACTTCAAGAGTTGAAAAAAAATTGCCTTAAATTCTGTCCTTAAATGATCAACCAATAACTTTCTGGGATATGTATAAAAATTATGATTACATACTATTTGTCTTCGTGTTATTATGTAGGATGGTTTTCCAAAGACAGGTCAGAAGTAGAGGTTTATATATGCTTGAGTTGGTACATATGCAAAGAGTGGAACTTAAAACAGTGCTGAGTGAAACAGGTTTTACTCAGCTGGTTTGGGGATGTCTGGCTTTGGTTTAGAAACGAAATGCATACCTGTAGTGTTTTGACTTAGCTAACAAGTTCTGTCAGGTGATGTAGAAGCTTAAGTCTGAGTTGGAAATGTCTGCACCATGGTCTGCTGAAAAAAAAAATAACCAAAACAATCCTTGTGGTGTTAAGGAGTGTAACCTGCTATGTATTTATTTCTTTTTAAAGATGAATTCAAAGGTCACTCGCTGCTGCAGGCTGCAAGAGAATCAGATGTAGCTCGTATAAAGAAACACCTTTCTTTGGAGACCGTAAACTTCAAGCATCCTCAAACACATGAGACTGCATTGGTAATATCTCAGGATTTCCTGATTATTTTGCCTATATTGTGGCTGACCTAAGCATACAAAGTAATAGTTTAGAACTAAAACTTTTAGTGTCAAGCTGTTTATTTCAGACCAACTTGGAATATTCAGTGTCTAGTTAAATAATGTTGATTAATATTTTGTTCTCAAGGTTAATCTTAAAAGACTACTCTAAATTGTCTGCTTAAATTAGGTTGTCCAAATTACTATTTTTCTGTAGAATAATCTAGCTTTAAGTAACAGCAAGCTATGGCTATGTATATTAGCTTTGTTTTCTAAAGTTTGAGGACTTCCAGTAATTGTTGGAGCAGGAGCTCTGGAAAATACCAGGGTAAATCCAAAGCCCATGTGAAATCTCCTGAATTAATAAGCTTCTACATGTTTTTCTTTTGTGTCGTTGTTGTGTTTGGTTTGGGGTTTTTTTGTTTGTTTGTTTGAGGTTTTTTTGTTGTTGGCCTTGCACACAACCAGCTGTTAACTACCAGCTGATCAGCAAGTTGTAAAACCTGTGTATGGCTAGCTAGTTAATGCTACCATTTTAAATCTTAGCACTGTGCTGCTGCATCTCCGTATCCTAAGAGAAAACAAGTATGCGAATTGCTGCTGAGGAAAGGAGCCAACATCAATGAAAAAACAAAAGAGTGAGTGGTTACAAATTAATATTTTGAAGTGTTTAGAAGATTTTGCAAAATATATTTCTAATTTTTAAAATTTTTTTTTAAGCTTCTTGACTCCCCTGCATGTGGCATCAGAAAAGGCTCATAATGATGTTGTTGAAGTAGTTGTGAAACATGAAGCTAAGGTATGAGTTAATCATCATACTTTTTTTTTTTGTTGAGATTTCCCTACCACACAGGTTTTTCACACTATGAGAATGGTCATCTGAGTAGACAGACTTTTTTAAAGTAATCCCTTTTGGAAGGTTATAGATTTAAATACTTTAAGACCAAGGCCATCAATCTAACAGTACAGACCTATATATGGGGGCAACATCATCAGTTTGGTCCTATTTTATAAATGCAGATGTAGTTCTCACTGTTAACTAAAAGTTTGTAGAGTGTCTTATTTGTCGTTGTCCAGCAGTAGTGATGAAATGCTGAAGTTAAAAAATCACTATGGGATATATCCAAACAAGAAGCTGGACAGATCTGTGTAACAGATTTTATGTGGTGTTGTGTGCAGTAACAATTTCATTGAAGGGAAAATGTTAAATCGTAGCAGTGTTTAGCTCAATTTTCTGCAAACAGTGGAAAGAAAATACTCTGTAATGCTTGAATCCTCCAAAACTCTCACAGAAATTTGACTGCAGCCTGACTGCTGTGAAATTTCCAAAGCAGTGATCAAAACCAGAGGAACAGTGGGGAATTCAAGTAAGCTTTAGGTGTAGAGTTTTAAGTAGTTAAATACACCTTGACTGAAACACGACCAAAGTCCTCAATCTGGAGGAAAAAAAAAAAAAACCACTCCCAAAAACAGTGTATTCTTCTAATTAAAGTGAATCTTGTGAAGCTCTTTCAGTCAGCAGCTTTTAACATTGAGTTTTGATGGTGGTGTTTCTTGTCTGTTGTTATTTTTAGGTTAACGCATTAGATAATCTTGGCCAGACCTCTCTTCATAGAGCAGCACATTGTGGTCATCTTCAGACATGCAGGTTGCTGTTGAGTTCTGGATGTGATCCTTCAATTGTGTCTCTGCAGGGCTTTACAGCCTTACAAATGGGAACTGAAAACGTGCAACAGCTACTACAAGGTACAACTTTATTCAAGATTTATTCAAGATCCACATCTGAAGTAACATGGTGCTTCAGTTCAAGTGCTGTTAAAAAAAAGAAATACTTCATAGCAAAGACAGTAGTAGGTTGTGCAGTTCTTGTTCTATAACCACATGCAGAGCTCTAGGTGTAGTTACCGATGTGATGTACTCTCTAGTATTCAGCTACACAAATTGTCAGAGATGCTCAGAATGTTTCATTGTGTAGCCACCTGGAATTATTCTGGGAAAATCCTGTCATAGGGGAGGGAGGCATTTTGTAAGTAGAAAAAAATTTCAGAAGCTAAAAATGGCTACCTTGCATCTGTGAGTACAAGCAACAGGGTTCATGGATTTTCAAGAGTAAGGTTTGGACATACACATAGGTAAGCTTCTTGATATAGTCTAGTTCTGAAACTGAAACAAGAATGTTTACTCATACTTCAAAATAGATAGGAAGCATGTTGCTAAAGGCAGCTTTGCAAACACTGTTAGAGCTAGTAGCTGCAGTTGCAGGTGGTAATGTAAGGCAAAACTTGTCCATAATTGGGTAACTTTTTTTAAGGGAAATCTGTTAAATAAATAATTTCCTGCCTTAAGAAATGTCTTCAACTAAATTGTGCATCCTCATTTGTTTTGCAGAAGGTATCCCATTAGGTAATTCTGATGCAGATCGACAGTTGCTGGAAGCTGCAAAGGCTGGAGATGTGGATACTGTAAAAGTAAGCTTAAGCTTCTCCTAAAAATAAGAGGGAATTATATCCTGAAATAAAATTTCTGAAAACGAGTACTCAAACAGCCCTTCACTGACTGCTTTAAAGTTGTGATCGCTGTCCTAAAACTTTTGTATTGCACAAATGTTAGAAACGACAAAATGCAATATTCACCATTTCTAGAAGTTTGTCTTATATAAAAAGCATAAATTAGAAGTCACAAGTGAGAATTTGGGAGGAAGGAGTACTTAATTATTTTTTCCCTTGGGACACAATGTGTGGAAATTAAAGGGTTTATGTGAAAATAAATTAAGAAAGTAACTTCCTTTTTAATGAAAACAATTTTCCAAAATTGGATCTGTATAAGAACATTTAACAACTGACTAAAAGGTGTGCCAACATTGTAAGTAATGATGTATGTTTTGTTTTGGGAATTTCACAGAAACTATGCACAGTTCAAAGTGTGAACTGCAGAGATATTGAAGGACGTCAGTCTACACCACTTCATTTTGCAGCTGGATATAACAGGGTATCTGTTGTTGAATATCTTCTTCAGCATGGAGCTGATGTGCATGCAAAAGATAAGGGGTAAATACTCAAATGTATATGTTCTTGGCAATTGGTGATATCTGTTGGCTCTTGAAAATTGCTAGCTGATAAGCATCTCTTCTTCAAATTTTTTTTTTTTTTTGGTTTTAGGGAGTTCTGTTAGAATTAGTATGTTCAGGATATCCACCAAAACATTTTGTTGTACTTGAGAATAGAGTTTGAAGAATTTCTCATCATGTGTTTTTACTGCTTTTAGGTGCCACTGCTGATTGCATTTTTACTACTTGGGCAGTAGATATCCCTAAAATATTAGACTGAAAATTTTAAAACATTTTTGTTGTGGTGTGATTGTCAAAGGTGCATTGTGTTTTAAGTTTGTATCACTTTGTGGAAAAAAAGACCCAATTTTTAAAGAATTGTTTTATTTTTTAATTTATTTCCAGAGGACTTGTCCCTTTACATAACGCTTGCTCATACGGTCACTATGAAGTTGCAGAACTTCTGGTTAAACACGGTGCAGTTGTCAATGTAGCTGACTTGTGGAAATTCACTCCCTTGCATGAAGCTGCAGCAAAAGGAAAATACGAGATCTGCAAACTCCTCTTACAGGTATTATATATGCTAGAGAAAGGTTCCTTTCTTTACTTTCCTGATTAGTCTGAAATATGATTTGACTTCTTTGAAAAATCGACTTCACATTTTTTGCAGTTTCTAAATGATTGTAGTTAAACCTATCTTTTCAGCAAAAGAGGGATACTGTTAGCAACTATGGAGTCTTTTCTCGCAAAGTAACTGGAAAGCTGTCAGTGAAGTATTTGAATGCATCAGAATATTTGCTCAATAAGGCGTAAGGTGCCCAAGATCCAACATGTTTATTCTATTTACATACTTACCATCTGTTTTTGATGTGCACAGCATGGAGCTGACCCTACAAAGAAAAACAGAGATGGAAACACTCCATTAGACCTTGTTAAAGATGGTGATACTGATATTCAAGACCTGCTCAGAGGAGATGCAGCTCTGCTGGATGCTGCAAAGAAAGGTTGTTTGGCCCGAGTGAAAAAGCTGTGTTCACCTGACAATGTCAACTGTCGGGACACTCAAGGACGGCATTCAACACCACTACATTTAGCTGGTCAGTGTTTTAATTGGATCAGTTGCTAGTTACTGTAGTTGAAGCTTAAAGTACAGGTGCAAGCTGGTGGATTCTGTGCTTACTCTTTTAAAAAAATAATTAATATTTTATGGATATTCATGCATTTTCCTTTGTTTTTTGAATTGTGTCCTTTTGTAACCTTCAGCTGGTTACAACAATTTGGAGGTTGCAGAGTACCTGTTGCAGCATGGAGCAGATGTGAATGCACAGGATAAGGGAGGTTTGATTCCTCTGCACAATGCAGCATCTTATGGGGTAAATATCTCAAACTTTGAGACTTCATTTCTTTTTTAATAAACAAAGGTGATACATTTCAGTGACAGCATTGTAAGCCAATACTGTTAAGCTTTTGCCATAAAGTTGCAGTGTAATCCTATTTGTAAAACACAAAAAAAGAAATTTGATTATAGTCAGCTCATTGTAAAGGTGCAGGCTCTCAAATTTGTAAAAACATAGTTGGAGACTACAAGAATTGAGTTTTCTGAACGTGAACACTTAGAATACCATCAGCCTGAAAGGTGTTCCATAAAACGCATTTCCTTCTCTGTGCCTGTGTTGAGGCACTAATTATTTTTGTGGGTTTTGTGAATCTTTGTGCTTGGATAAAGTCTTTAATCAAAACAGTTGGGTTAGTTTCCAAACTAGAAATTCAAATTCAGGCATTTTTTCTTCAGACTTTCCTGGGTTTGGGGTTCTGTTGCATTCTGTGCTTTTTTTTTTTTTTTTTTTGAGAGAGGGAATCGTAATGTTTTACTATCATGTTAGTGATGAAGAAGAAAACACTTTGTTCCAATACTTCTTTTTTAACCATAATTAGAAAATAAATGTATTCTAAGGAAATTAGAATGAGGATTCAAGAGATGTATCAGTAATAGTTTAATACACTGTGATACCTTGGAACTTAACAGGTGTTTTTATTTTCCAGCATGTTGATGTGGCAGCTTTACTTATAAAGTATAATGCCTGTGTGAATGCTACGGATAAATGGGCTTTCACCCCTCTGCATGAAGCCGCCCAGAAAGGAAGGACACAGCTTTGTGCCTTGTTACTGGCACATGGGGCTGATCCTACTTTGAAAAACCAAGAAGGACAAACACCGTTGGACCTGGTCACTGTAAGTGATGGAGCTCTTGGGAAATCTGTACTTGCCTGCCATTTTTGACAGCTCATCTTAAAACTATCCTATTAAAAAAAAAAAAAGTAGCAGTTTCTATAAAATTTAAAATACTCTGGTTTCTCTCATTTATATGTGCCTGGTAATGAAAGTTAGTAGAGCCTTTATATAAACTTCTTTACCTATGTCCTTGTTCAAGACTTATTTCAAGGTCAAGTGGAAAAAACCATCAAACAAAATATCAAAAGGAATTGATAATTACAATTTGATACTTTTAATTTGGCACTTAGAGTTTGGTGAATACAAGGATCATGGCAATGAAATGTAAGCAACCTTTGTAGCAACATAAATTTAGTAAACTAGCTGGCCATCAAGGTTGGGGTGGATGGGGGTTTTTTCTAAGTATTATAGTACAGTTCAAAACTACACTCAGAGTAACTTTCTGGTTTTTCCTAGAAAATCTATTCTGTCTAATTGTCACTGAACTGTTTAGAAATATCGAAATCTTTCCTTTTTATGTTACTGCAGTTTTTATTTATAGACATTTTACAATTATGTGTGCTGTTGGCAAGAAAGGCCTTTTGTAAACTGCATTGTAAAAGGCAGAGTTTTCCAATGTGTGTTTATTTATTTTGGGGTATGCTCAACAAGCCTAAAATAATGATAATACATCCTAGGAAAAAAATGTGTAAAAGCCTTCCTCTGTCTTAAGTTGTTTTCTACTATTTAGGCAGATGATGTCAGCGCGTTATTGACAGCGGCAATGCCTCCTTCTGCCTTACCGACTTGCTACAAACCTCAGGTTATAAGCATGTCTCAGACTACAGGATCTACAGCTGATTCCCTGTCTTCTGTTCCATCCAGTCCATCCAGTCTGTCTGCTGCAAGTAGTCTTGACAACTTGTCTAGTAGTTTTTCTGAACTTCCTTCTGTTGTTGGTACAAACAGTGCAGAGGGAGCTACTGTTCTGGAGAAGAAAGAAGGTGAGGCTTCCTCAGTTAGGAAAGAGTAACGTTTTATACTATGTGGTGAAAAGAATAACACAAGTGTGAAGTTTCTCACACATGCACACAGTTACTATGATATATGCACTATCGGTATCTCTTACAATGTCATTAATGAGGAACAGAAGTCTAAAAGTCACATAGTACAAGGTTTTAGCACTTTTCCCTTACAGCATCTAGTAAATATTCCTTCGTTTTTGTTGTACAGAAGCAAAGCAGTGAGTTGTGTTTTAAAAGCAAAGTCTAATGAAATTTGCCTCCATACTAAACACTATTGTACTACAAACTTCAGCTAATTTCTAAGAGTTTAGCTAGTTTCTTAGATCAGGTATCTTGAAAACCTTACTTCTATAACATTTTAGTTCTCAAAATACATGTTTGAACATGTATTTCTGGTAGCTGGTAAGTTTTACCTCATGGAAGCACAAAGGCTGCTTTTGGGAGGGGTAGAAATCTTAAATCTCAAAGTACTCTGGTGGATTAAGTAATAGTTGCCGCTGACTTATTCTTTGTCTTCAGAAGATAAAGATTTATTGCCACAAACACCATGAGATGTGTGCACTTAGTTTTATAGTACATCTATGAATGCTCATTGTCAGTTTTTCTTTTTACCCAGTTTCAGGTGTAGGTTTTAGCATAAACCAGTTTGTGCGGAACCTTGGCCTTGAACATCTAATTGATATATTTGAAAGAGAACAAGTAAGTAGCTATGTTTATTTCCAGGTACTCAGCTAGAAGACAAGGGAATAAATGTTGTTTAGAAAAACATAATGAGAGAGATTTAAAACGAGTGAGTGTCAAAAGGAATGGAATGAAGGAGGCTAAATGGATTATTTTTTTTTATTGGTACCTATATTTTAAAATATCTATAAAAAGCTGGGGGCAGTTAGAGTGTAGGCATGTTTCCTTTCAGCAGAGTGTATGGTGGGGTAAATAAGTAGCGAGTGATGATTAGTAATTTCTGGATTTGCTTGTGTTGGCTTTACATCTAAAAATTGTATTTACCAATTAGAAATGTGAAGCTGGCAAGCAGTACGAGTTACAGGATTAAAATTTGTAACATTTAAAGACAAAATTTTGGAGAGAACAGTTGGGTAAAGAAAAAGAAAGTACAGTAAAGTCTCCAGTGTTCATGTTTTCACACTTGCTTTTTATCTCAGCTATTACGAGGTATTTTCATTGTTACTGGCAACTGGTACAGTGTGTTAATGCTATTGTACAAAAAAATTACATTGCTTTCATTATAGATAACTCTGGATGTATTGGTTGAAATGGGCCACAAAGAACTGAAGGAAATTGGAATCAATGCTTATGGCCATAGGCATAAAATCATTAAAGGAGTTGAAAGACTCATTTCTGGACAGCAAGGTATATACTTGTTTCAGATTTTAATGTACTGTGCTAAGCAGAGACAGATGGGTTAGTGTGTCTGTTTATTCCTGCTGAGAGAATGACTGATCAGTATCCACAGATTAGTGAAGATGATTGCTGTTGATCTGCATCCCAGTGCAGCTGCTGTGCTTCTTGTCGTTAATAGTGTATGCATGATAATGTGTGGGTGGAGGTTACAAACACAGATGCTGAAAAAGTTTTATTTGAGGGATCGCTGTTTAACATCTGCAAAAAATGCCAGAAGGAAATTGAAGTAGTTAAGTACCTTCCTTAACATCTAAATTCGTCATCTTGTAAACTGGAAAAATGGTCCCTTCTAAAAAGAAAAACCTTTTAATGGTTATCATTCCAAATCATCAGCCTGAAAGCAGCTTCTGAAGTTATTTTGTTATATTCACAGGACTTAACCCATACCTCACTCTAAATACTTCTGGAAGTGGAACTATTCTCATTGATCTTTCCACTGAAGATAAGGAATTTCAGTCAGTAGAAGAGGAGGTATGCCTTTCTTTGTAGTCACTCAGTATGCTTGCTATTTCTACTAAAGAAGTAGATGAAGAATTATAGCCAGACTTTTTAAAACATCTCTAAACTTACAAAAAACTTGCATAAGTATACTTCAGATTTCTAACTTTGACTGCACCACTTACAGTCTGCACTCATGACATCTATACTTACTTTCTTTCTTAGGTTAATATTGCTTCTAGTGTTTTTAAACTCTCTACCATATAGAAAAACTCTTTGCTGTAACATACGCATTCTGTGCTACTGATTGCCTGTCTGTTACACACAGATTTAAGTCACTTCCAAAGTGACCAAATTCTGAAGAAACAATATTCTGAATAGATTAGTGGCAGTCTTGAAGACTAGACCATGGACTATTCAATATATGATTTTTTTTTTCAAAAAGGTCATTAAAAGATCATGTGCATCCATGAAAGCTAGCATTATTTAACGTAGTCGCTGCCTAAAACTTTCTTTTTTTTTTTTTTTTTTTGAGACAATCCTTTTGATTATTTGACTGTGTGAAGGATGTGTGTTTTTAAAGTGTTCTGAAACAAAATGATCTACCTTAAAATTCTCAATCTTCAGATGCAGAGTACTGTCCGAGAGCACAGAGATGGAGGACATGCTGGTGGAGTCTTCAATAGATACAACATCTTAAAGGTAGCAATTTGATGGTTACACTTCTGGAGGTTTTTCTGAAAAGAAAATGTACATTTGTTGTTGCAGCATGTGGTAAGATGTTCTGTTCTGAGGCATGCATAGGAAAAAGATCATCTCATCTTCTAGGGAAATTCCAGAGAATAAGATTCTATGGGTAAATTGCTTAGGGGTTAGTGGTTCTTGAGGATTTCTATGAGAAATTGACACAGAAGAAACTCACAGAAAATATTTGAAGAAAAAGGCAGAAGGCTTTATAGGAAACAGAAGGTTTATGTTAAGGAAATGGCAGGGGAAAAACAACAAGTGAAAGCAAAACTCTTTAAGCATGGAAGTAGGGGTACCTATTTTGGCTTGATTTAACACTGAAGAAGTTTAAAAAACTTAGGAAGTTTTCTTAACAGTTTCAGTTACAGTTTCCCGAGTAGAATTGACATACTGTATCTACACATCCAAGGCTCTGCAGATAAGATCTGTGCTCACCTATGCACCTCTGCAGGGAGTACATAATTTACTTTCTTTCATAAGAGTTCTATAAGTTTTTATGGAAGACACTTCTTAATTTACTAGATAACCTCTTTACAAGAGTTTTGGCATCGAGCTGTTTGGAGTGATACTCAAGTAGAATTGCAACTGTACCTGGTGAATTTAAACTAAGTATTGCTCAGCAGAAGCTTAAAATAAATTGATTCTTAATGAAGCATAATAATTATATGTACTTAGTTTATGATATAACAAACAGCTTCTGCAGGATGGGTTAAAGAATTTGAGTTGCATTCAGTTATAAGGAAAGTATTCTTATTTAAGTGGCAATGTAAGTGTACTCCACTATAGCTGCTATAGATGAAACATCTGTCAAGTAAAGCAAAACAGTTTCTGGTTTCATCACAACTTACATTTTGACTGTTTCAGATTCAGAAAGTATGCAACAAAAAGCTATGGGAAAGATACACTCACAGAAGGAAAGAAGTGTCTGAAGAGAATCATAACCATGCTAATGAAAGGATGCTGTTTCATGGTGAGATATTGAAATGTGCTTTTTGAACTCAATTCACCATCAACACTCTTTATTGGAGGGCTCAAGAAAAGTAAATTTTCTCAGTGGGAATAAGTTCTAGGTCTTGCCTGAGTTTTATATGCAAAGTGTTTGTCTGTGTCATAATGCATTACATCTTGTGAAATTAGCATTTTTCTGCTTATCTCAGAAGTCTAAGTGAAAATGTTTTAGCAATTACAATGGACATTAATAAGTGTGCCTCCCTTCCATGGTTAAGTTGCTAACTTATTGCCTGTGTGACAAAAAGGATTGAGGGTAAAACTTTATTCTGCTATGGATTGTTTGGGGGATTGGGTGCGGGATTTTTTTGTTTTCTTGCTTTTATAATTTGGTAAATTCTTATCCATCATTCCAGAAAAGATAGCTTATCATTAACGAATTAACATGAATTGAAATCTCCCTTGTACACAAGTACCTAGTTTGTCCTGACAAGCAGATTAAGCAAGTTCATAGTATATCCCTGCAATGCAAGCTATATAATTCCCATACATTACTGTTGGAAGCAGCACTAACACAATAATTAATTGCCCAAACTTGTAGATACCTAAATCTTGTCTTTTGATTGTGATCTCTACCCCTGGACAAGGAAGCTACTTCTAATGGAATGACCAGTCTTTAAAGAAGTCTTTTGAATTAGTTACATAATAACACAATTATCCCTGGAACACAGCTATTAATGCCTTGTGAGTGTTTCTCTCATTCTCATCAGGAACATCCTCCTTTATATACAATTTGGTCATCTTTATGGTGGAAGTTAAGGCTTTGGGTTATCTTTACTGTAATTCCCAGCATAACTGAAATGCTGTGTTCTTAGTTTTTCTCTTAACAGTACTTTCATATATATTGTTCCAAAAATATTTACTAAAAAAATGGCAGTTTTTCTGAAAGTCAGTGGCTACCACTTGCCTAAAGATGAAATATCTAACCATTTTGAACAGATTATTTCTTAGATTTTATGCCCATATTTTTATGTTTATTGCTTTTTAAATGCAGTCTACTTAGCACTAGGTGGAAGGTGGGATTTGTGTAGCAATGCATTAAATGAATCTTGGTTACGGTGAAGCTCTGCCAAAGGAAGAGTAAATTTACAACTATTGCTGCTACAGAAGGTTCTGTTTCAGATAGATATATAAATATTTGTTTAAAATGCACACTTACCAGTTACTGTCATTTGTATAGTATATCTAGCAAATCTGTTGTGTAAAATGTGAGGCCAGGATTTCTGGAGATTGATTTCCTTGTATGCATGGAAAAACTGTACCAAAAAAACCTGGAATAGATGATTGAATTTCCTTCCTTTCTCTTAGGCTCCCCATTTGTGAATGCAATCATTCACAAAGGCTTTGATGAGAGACATGCCTATATAGGTGGCATGTTTGGTGCTGGGATTTATTTTGCTGAAAATTCTTCCAAAAGCAATCAGTATGTGTATGGAATTGGAGGTGGCACTGGATGTCCAGTTCACAAAGATAGATCTTGTTATGTTTGCCACAGGTAAGTCCTTCAAAAGAATCTGATTTTGCCTTTGTATAACATGTTATAGACCCTCAAGTTGGCAGAGTATGAAGATTTGCTTGGTAGTCAAACCTCAGCACTCTCTGTATGCTGGGCCTAATAGAGACTTTCGGAAAACTCAAATATTTAAGTCTTAAAGCACCTTTAAGCATCTTTAGTTCACTTAACCAAACCTTCTGTCCTTAACTCTATCTAAATCTGATTTTTAGAATAAAAGTGAAGAGGACCTGCTAGGTGCTTGTGTGAAAAATGCAGAAATGTGAGGGGTTAGTCCCTGACCTGTTAAAGAGAAAGGAGATTCCTCTTTTCTCAGTGATACTCAGATGTTTTGTGTCTTTGAGGAGAAGGTGCTTTGTAACAGCCCTATGTCACTGCTGCTTCACACACTGAAATACAGATGTGGATTTATAGACTCTCTACCACAAATTAAATCCACTTTTCTGCAGAATACCTGTTATCTTATTGACACCATCAGATCAGAATAAAATTGCTCTATGAAATTAATTGTAGTAGTGGTTGTCAGTTCAACCAGGAGAATATTTTGTGTCTTTGCGCTTACTGTTTTACATTGGTGTCATAGGAATAATTTTCATTCTTCCAGTTTTCTTCCTTGAGTCTTTGCTGCTTTTCATATTGCTTGCTCTTTTCTGGCACTCTTAAGTAAAGAGAATAATCTTCTAGAATTATAGGGGATGTCAGTCCTCTCATGCTTTAAAAGTTTTGAAGAGAAGTTGTTTGGGGGTTTGGTTGGGGGTTTTTTGTTGTTTGTTCGAGGTTTGGTTGTTTTTCATGTTTTCATTGTTTGAGGAGTTAGAAAAGCATAAATTTTGGGTGAACAAAAGTGCTGAGATTCCGTTGCCGTTGTAAAGAAATCAGTGCCCTTGTTCAGGTAACATACTGACAAATGCTATTATGAGGTATTTTGTGTTAACATAGAGTTTGCTCTTGGTATTAATGTTGATTT
Organism: Indicator indicator; assembly: GCF_027791375.1. Taxonomy (NCBI): domain Eukaryota; kingdom Metazoa; phylum Chordata; class Aves; order Piciformes; family Indicatoridae; genus Indicator; species Indicator indicator. The sequence goes on along the minus strand of NC_072016.1, from coordinate 15,104,838 downwards.
GCCTACTAGACACAAATCTGTTAGAACACAGGGGAGTTATGTTGTTAGTATGAATTAGGGGTGGGGCATCCTCAGAAAACTTCTTTTAAAACCCTCTGAAAAGGTCGTGACAATCTTTGAGTACATTAACTAAATGGTTTCCAGGAATTAAGATAAACATTTCTAAAGAGAGCATAACTTTTGACTTCAGCTTCAGAATTTTGTGAATTACAAAGAGTGACTAAAGTGGTTCCTCAAGTAAAAGTTGAAAATTACAAGGTAATTTTTCTGGAGCTTCACAGGCATTTTGTATTCAATGTCCTTCTTCCCTTTTAACTCAGGCAATTGCTGTTTTGTCGTGTGACACTGGGCAAGTCTTTCCTGCAGTTCAGTGCTATGAAAATGGCTCATTCTCCCCCAGGACATCACTCAGTTACTGGGCGACCCAGTGTGAATGGATTGGCATTGGCTGAATATGTCATTTACAGAGGGGAACAGGTAAAAAGTGCTTTTGCTTAGTTTTTCAGACAGTTTGAGGGGTTTTTCATGGTTTTGGTTTGGTTTGTTTTTTTTTTTTTTTAAAGGCATGTGATGTGTTGAAGTTTGTTCTTAGTTTCAAGGTTCTAGGACTTCCTTTTGTCCAACTCTGGTTGCAGGTGGAAGGTTCCATATCTCTGAATGCTCCAGGCATTTTACCTTTGACATTTTGCCTGGTTTTTTGATTTGTCATAAATCCTTTTTCCCCTTTCCAGCAAACACTCAGAATTTATCTAGAAAATTAAATCATAATAAAGAATGTGTGTGTCACTCTTTCAGGCTTATCCAGAATACTTGATTACTTACCAGATTATGAAACCTGAAGCCACCGCTGAAGCTTAAGACAAATTACTTGTGAGAAACCATCAGACTTTGAATGCGAAGATACCAGTGGCTGCCAGCATGTTACTTAAAATAAGTTGTTGAAAACCTTTCATCTGCAAGGTGGTGTGGTAGCAAATGTGAACAAAACATACATTTTTGACTTGATAAAGCTTTAATAATGTACAGTATGTTTTTCTAAAATTTCGGAAATGTCCTCTTTTTCAGCACTTTAACAGATACCATTCCAGGCATAAACTGGGGTTTGGCTGTACTAAATTATAAACAACAGTTGACTTGAGACAATGGTTTTATACAATACTGCAGTGAAATTTAGCAGAAATTATAGTGCTCTATACAGGAACTCATTTTACTAATATCGTGTTCTTTGAAACACTGCATTTACACTGAAAACAATTTCATTTGTAAAACTGTAAATAAGAGCTTTTGTACTAGCCTGGTATTTATTTACATTGCTTTGTAATATAAATGTTTTAGATCTGTAACCTTGTGCAAAACGTTTTCTCCAGATGTTGGTTTGTTCATCTGCGTTTTCTCATGCACAATAGATTTGAAAAGCCAATTTTTTCAGGGTTTATCACTTACTTGTGAGGAAGAAAGCAAATTTTATCTAAAGAGGTTTAGAAATATCCAACTTTAGATTGAATACACAAATTATTGTTCTGTATTTTTATTTATGAATATATACATTCCTGAGAATGATGGGCTGTGAGTTAGAATGTTCCAGCTGCATACTAGAGTGGTTTTCTGCCTACTTCATAGTCGCATATTTTATTTCTATAAAATGTCTCCTGAAGTTTTTTATTTAACTATAGGTGTAGTTAACCTGTATCCTCACCTCAAGGCTAGTAGGCCTTGCAAGCTACAGTTTCAGTGAATTATTTTCTTTGAATTGGAAAATTAACCTCAAGGAGGTCTTTCTGGATTTCCTCTTGCTTACACTTAAGCTGGGAAGTTAAATAGTCTATTCCTAATATGAGGGCAAACAACTTGGCCTTTTTTGTATGCTGTTGGTGCCCTATGGCGGAAATGTTAAAAACCATCCTGTCATCTCCTGCGTTTCTTCCATGTTAATGTTCAAGCTGTAGTTGAAGCAGATATGTAGAAGTGTGTTTATCTGCAGTACTTTTGGCTGAGTGGAACTGCTCGGGCTGCAAGACTCTGCTCCCTATGCTCAGACGGTGGGGCAAGGAGCGTCAAGTGGGATGAGCAGCTCAGCTCCTCCATGGCAACAGCTGCCTTCAGCAGCCCTAGAAAGGCTGCAGGGATGCAGGAAGAGTACAAAAGGTACAACCCCCTGTTCCAAGTCTCGTTTGGGTTACTGAATGCACCAATCAGTTCGCTTAGCCTTATAGTTGCTCTTACAGTTGCTCTTCTGTGTATTCTGCTTCTCTTCCATCTGCAGGTTTTACCTACATATTTAAATATGTAAATAAAAATTATAGTTCATTTGGGGTTGAAGTGGTTAGGAGCGTATTTTGGTTGTTTTTTTTTCTCTATTTCTACATACAGAACGATGTCCAATAAGACAATTTGTTTGCAGAGCATGTTACCATACCATGGTTTAAATGTAGTGACTGGTCAAGATAATGAAATTGTCTTCTGATGTGGTGGTTATGTGGTTATGCTCTATGTAAAAATATATTGAACCTTACCCAGTTCTGTGAGGAACCTGAACAAGAAGATTGCATAACTCTTGCAGAAAGTAATATTGGCGACGAATAAAAAAGGCTTTGATTTTTAGATACTTTTCCCAGCATGTTGCCTGTTCCTTAGGTATAGTAATGCTGGAATTGGTGTTCATACAAAATCTATTAGGTATGTTTTAAACTTTTTTGTTATTGCTGAAATACTTCATTCTCTATGAACGATCACTTAATGTCTTGTAAAGTATTGTGGTATGATAGCATTTGAAGTGGTACCACAATGTCGGTTTTGTCTGTTTGGGGATTTTTTTTTGAGCTGTTTTTTTGCATGACATACCTTGCACTCTGAAGATGGAAGCTGTAATGATTTGGTAATACTGACTATTGAGGTGAACCTTTAATCTCTTGTGCAATTAGTTCTGCTTTACTCATCTTGAAGTGTCTTTACATGTACTGTATAACATTCCATATCCATTTAACACTAAATAAATTTAATTCACTGGTTTTCTGGTAGCATGGAAGTAGTACAGACATAACATGTCAACCTGTTTGTTCTAGGTGTAAGCATGTAACAAACTACATCATTAGGGGGGAAATTAATTGCATTAAATAGAAAAGCTTTTAATGTGGTTGAAGAACTGTAAATGCTGTGGCAACTTGTAGTTTGGTATACAGCTAACAGCTTTAGCTACCAGCAGGAATGTTTTAATAATAAATCTAGAACTAATCTTCAGTTTGTGCATTTAAAACTTCATGATATGGTCCAAAACTGAAAAAGAAAACTGTCTTATGTTGAGTTTGTGACCTGAAAATTCTTACCTTGAAAGGTAACTGGGTAACAATATGATACATACATGAGCAACAACAAAAGTACTGCTTAGATCATTTGCATTATCACAATAAGTAAATAATTTTATTTCAGTCGGGCTACTTACGTGGCGTAGGAGGTTTCGAAGCCGACTTGTGTAGAAGGTTTAAATAGATACGAGCACTAGAGGGCAGGGCAGCAATAGTTGAGTAAGAGCAAGGGTAATGAAAATCTTTTAAAGTATCTTGGGAGTACAACTTCTAATAGAATTACTTTGGAAAATTCCACCAATCTGGGTTGCAAAAAAATAAAAATTTAACTTTCCATTTTGCCTTTTTTTATCCTTTTTTTTAAGATAAGCAATTAATACAAAAAACTTGCTGCAGCCAAGCAAATTTAACTTTTTAGGGTTTTTTGCCAGTTCTTAGAAATTAAAAAAATATTTTAGACTCTTTTGTCATGTGTAACTGAAAAACTTTATCTATACAGTGCATGTTGAAGAGGTGCATTGGCACTAATTTTGACTGGAAATAACTGTACAAAAGGATTTTCCCTGCCTTTTCTACCCCGATCTCATTCACTAAACACCATGCCATACATGTACACATGTGTGTATGCAGAGATACATGTACTTATTCAGTCTCACTTTATTCACCAAGAAGCTGAGAGTTTTAAAAGTGACTTTTCCAGCAGACCACTACTGTCAGTGAGGGTGCTGCAGCCTAGGAGCCATTTTGCTTTGTTTTCTCCATCCTCTGAACTTAACCAATTTTTTTCTGGAAACAACAGAATCCCATAGGTGGCTTACCTTCTGCCTTCCAGTGAAAAAGTATAAGGGCTTGATTTGTACTCGACTCATGCAATGATACAGCAAAGACTGCTCTCACCTTCAGTGAACTGGAAAAGCAGACTGACTGTGCTTGGTCTGCCCCTCTGTGGTTCTTGGAGTGGTGCTTTTCCTGCACCCACTGGAGTTGCTGTAGAAGGTAGAGGTAGGGTCCACAAGGGAAGTGCTGTAGTTGAGGGTGCGGATGGAGGTGTGTGCCTCTTTTTGCCCCTCTCCAGAAAGCATAAGCAGTGGTACTCTTGAGAGTATCCAAGGGGTTTCTACCTTCTCCCTGTGGCTCACTGGATCAGAAAAAGCTGCAGGTAGCCAGAGAAGAATGCAAGATAAAAAGTGTGTAGATGACTGGTTTGAAGTTAACGTGTCCTGCCTTATTAAGAGGAGAGAAGGTAGGTAACGGGGAGAAGGTAGGTAACTGTGAGAAGATGCAAGGGGAGATATAATAAAAGAACTAAAAAAGAAAACTGTTAAGGAAGAAAGGAAAGTTCTGCAAACACTGGAAAGTCATGGTAAGAATAATTAATGTTATTAGGAATGACCAAAAAACTGGTGCCACACCAACTTCCAAGTTTATGTCTGAGTTGAAAGGGAAAACAAGTATTGATATGTAAACATTACATGAATTTCAGAATAGCTCTTGAGAAGAATATATATTCAGGAGGAGAAGGTTGCAGCTAGTTCAAAACATTAACCTTAGACCTGGGAAACTGTGTAAGAAAAAGAAATAGGATGAAACCAGAAAATAAATATCCTGTACAGTAGTTCTTTAAATCATTTATTTTTGATGGATTAATTGTCAGAGACAAGCTGAACACCCACAGTAGATAGCATACCAATAAATGAAGGTATGTCATATAGAATTACCTACCTGTGTTCTGTCCAGTGAATAGGCTATATGTGGGGGTGTGGAGGGATGGGGGTGTTCAATGCAGCCAAAAAGTTCAAAGAAGGAAGTAGAGCTTAAAGCCATCTCTCCATCTCTAATCTTGACAAAACAGCTAATTGTATTTGGCTGCAACTCAAGTGTGTTTCAAGTGAGGTCTTAATGGGAGAGGCAGACCAGGGGATTGCAATGGTTTCTTCAATGGTACAATTGCATTGTACATGATGCCAGTGCAGTGCACATGCTGTGATAGAGCTAAAGGAATGCTTACCTGCAGACTTCACGTTAGGACCATTAAGAGTTGTCAAAAGATGAAAGTAGTATTTGCAAACCTTAATAATTAAACTGGATGTAAATTGTTTAAGGAGCAAAAGAACCTGTGCTAGTGCCTAAAAATGTGTTTGAGAGCGTAACTGGGATAGCAGCCTCATGTCAGCTAATACTGTTTCCAGGAGTAGGTGGGTACACGTAGGCAAGGATTCATGTTGAGCAGTGAAACAGACAGAAGTAGGCTGGGAAATTGCCTTGAAAGGAGTCACTTAGTTGTTAGACTGGCAGTGTATGACTTTATGTTGTCTAGCAGCTCTTCAAAAAGGTAACATTTTCTAGCAACATAATCGGGAGCTTATTTCACAATTTAAAATTTTACATAGTTTCATGAGGAAGAATATTTTGTACTGTCTTGGCAATGAAGCAGGTAAATAATCAGGTAAACAAGCAAGTAAACAGGATTGGCATGAAAGCAGAACAGAAACTACATTTTGAAAACTGGTGGTTTTTTGGTTTGTTTTAAAATCACTTAGTGTATATAATGTATGTAGCGTATGTAATATTTGTGACCCAACTGAGGAGGGTGTTGTATGTAATAATTTTTAATTATAGAAGTAGTCAAAGTGAAAGCTAACAGCAGTTACATTAAATACTGTTTCAATTAATGTGACAGAATTAATTACCAAGCAGTCCAAAAGTGTCGTCTGGTGACCAGTGCCTGATAGATAGTGGCTCCCTGTTTGGAAGTAATTTACTGAAGCTTTGCAAACATGCAATAGAATAAATTGGATTTGAGCTGGTATTAAAGGGCTTCTTTTTTAATAATAAGTATTCCTTAGAGCGCCTGTTTTCATAGAGATCTAATTTGGGATTTAGAGAAAGAACTTAGCAGTAGGTTACTAACCCCAAAGATTGATAAATAATCCAAAAGCTACATAAATAAGGGTATCTTCACAGGTGGCATAGTCCCAGTAAAAACATGAGGCCCTTGAAGCGCATTGTATAGATGGTGCAATTTAATGCAAGGATTCCAAAACCAGGAATCAGAAAAAGGAATAAATCTGACTTCAAAATTAAGGGATTAATGGTAAACCTTGTTTTAAAAGATGAGAAGTGTGAAAATGCACTAGAAGCTGCAAAATACAGGTTTTGAGAGAAGAAAAAGTTCTGCTGAGACAATAGCTCTATGAATGGAGAACAGGTTAGCACAGCACTATTAAGATGGATTTCTAAATGCAAAACAGGCACACCTTCAAGGAAAATAGAGGCTTGAAAAAAGAAGGTGTTGGGGGAAGGTGTCATTGACTGAGTGTCTCTGATAATGGTGGCAGATATGTTAACATAGAAAATCTGGTCAATGGTATGCCAGAAGATTAGAAATTGCCTACACAGAATTAGAATGTAAGGCAGTAAGTGTCAATAAGGAGACAAAAAGAGGGAGGAGTGCTGCTCTTAACTGGTGAAGAATAAGTCTGATTGCTAAATTTCTGAGAGAAAAGATTTCAAAGTGACCCTTCTGTCTAATGTCCTGTTTATAGACACCACGTAAGCATTTTAAGTATCTTTAAAAGCCTCTGAGCATTTGTGTAATTAGACTCAAAATGAAAGGGAGTGGCAGAATAATAAGCTGGTGGTAGCACTTTTCCAGCAAGCCTCAATAGTAGTGTGGAGCATACTAGTCCCAGGGGGGAATTCTAATGGAAATAAACCATTATAGATAGGATGGGACAAAACACATGGTGCTTCTGAAATATTGCCTGCTATTGAAACACCCTTAATCAACTATAATTTAAGAAGCACCTAATAAAAAAACAGAAAACCCACAACCAACCAACCAAAACACGACCAAACACCAGATGTTCGTAAAGTACAAGAAAGAAAAAATATAATTTTCTGACCTGGACCAATCAAAGAAATATTTCATACTTACTGTAAATGGAAAGACTTGTTCAGTGAAATAGTTTAAAACCAGTTTTGGAATTTTTAAAATATATACAAGTAATGTGTCTGTTGTAGGGAAGTAGTCCAGCAGAAATAATGAGATCAAGACAATAATTTGCACAATAGAATCTTGTACATGTGGCACCTTTGAATAGACAAGGACTCATTCAAAATGTTCAGTAAACAAATAGCTGTGGATTTCTGTCTCTGAGACTCCCTTCCCCACTCCCAAAAAATGCTAAGTTTTTAGTAAAAGTTTAGCAAAATGTATGAGTTAAATATTTTGTATATTAAGGTTTGGTTTTGTTTATTTTTTGAAAAGAAGAAAGAGTAATCATGTGATGTACAATTAATATTTTAAATATTATTTATTGTGTGCTAGGGTGCATTGTTGTGTATTACAGATATTTTATTGAAGTACCAATAAATAACATATTTTCCTTAATTTTTTTTTTTAACAAACAGTGCTTAGTATGTCTCTTTCACTAGACTGATTATGACAAATTTTGGGGTGTTTGTCCATCTTTAATGTACTTGAAATGCTGTTAAAATAGTGAGGTTAGAAACACAGACCTACTAGTTTTAGCATAATGAATTTTTCTCCTCTCTGTAAACATGATGAAATCACCTGTGTTTACCTCAGAATTCACTTATTTTCAGCTGGCTTCTTAAACTCAGACGTAATTCATTCTCTCCTGCTGGATCTAATTATGGAGGTAAAAACATACCCAGTATTTCTCAAGCAAAGACATGAAGTATGTCCTTTATTTTTAAAACTTATTTTATTCTGGTTTCTCCATTTTCATTGTGTTTTGTCTCTTCTGACCTAATGGAATTTCTCTATTTAACTGTAGCTACCTCGAAAAAGCCTTCCTTCATTACCAGTAGTTCTGCCTTTTGCCAAGATCAGAATGGGGTCTGGCAGGTGTGTAATGCTGCTGGGCAAGGGCTGTGCACACATTTTGTCCCTGAAATTTACTTCCTTAACTAAGCTTTTGCACATTGACATCAGGAGGGGTTCACATGTAGTTCAGGAAGGTTCAGGTAGCTGACGATCTGCCTCCTCCCTGAGCTATACTGAGGGGTCCCTGTTATGTTCTCCATCCTTATTGCTCTAGGTGGCTCCAGAGACCCCCACTGTCAGAGATGTCACCGAACAAACAATGTTGCAGCCTGCATTAACCCTAAAGACTCCAGCTCTCAACAGTGGCCGTTTGCATCATACCTTGTTACAGGCCTCAGGGACTCGCTCCTGTTAAGGACCTCACTGTCTCGGTTCATGGTCTGCCCTCCTGTAGACTTGTGCACCTGATCTGAAGAATCACTACAACTCTGTTCTGTGTGGCTGGAGCTTCACACCTTAAAATGTTTGAGTGATGCGGATGCATGTGACAGGGATCCTAAAGAAATAGGTTTCCATAGGGATCTCTGTACTTACAGGCAGCAGCCAACACAGTATTCTTTTTATTGCTGGAAATCCCAGATTCTCTACAAATGTTTCCCTAGAGCATTCTCTGTGATTTTTGCCTGTTTTCTTTTTTTAAAAGGTGATTTGACTTGCAGTTCTGTGACAGCCATAACTGAGAAGCCAAAAGGCCTTTCAGTTTAAAGTGATGTTTATCCACATTGCTCCCAGGTACTTCACCCAAAAATATCTGCTGTGGTACTTTAATGTGCACTCTCTGAAAAAAATCATAGAATCATAGAATGGTTTGGGCTGTAAGGGACTTTTACAGGTCATCTAGTTCACCTCCTCTGCAGTAAGCAGGGACAACTTCAACTAGCTCAGGTTGCTTGAAGCCTCATCCCACCTGAGCTGGAATATTTCCAGGAATAGGGCTTCTACCACCTCTCTGGGCAACCTCTTCTAGTGTTTCACCACCCTTCTCATAAAACAAACAAACAAAAACCCAAACAAAAAAACACCAAAAGACAACAATAGAAAAAAAAACATCAACAAAAGACCCCCACAACCTAAACAGCAATTGGTAATTGTAAACCTTGTATTTGAGAAGGATAAAAGGAGTGTGTATTTCTAGAAGTCTTTGTGATTTAGAGAACTTTGCTTGCTTTGAAATAGGAAATTTCTATTCTCAATGTTGAATCCTGGGAGTAAGATCACATCCGATGGATGCCATTGTACGTATTTTCAAGTAAATGAGGAGTATCTTGCCTGAGAGAAAAGGAACTACGTCTAGCTTGTATTTATAATTTAGGATTCAAGAACTTAAGTTGAGGAACATAAACCACTAATTGTTAAGAACATAGGTCAATCTACATGCTAATGCTGTAAATGCATGTGGAATCTATAGCTCCATATACATAAAGCAGTGCAAGCCAGACCACCAGTTCTGCCAATCAGTCATTCACGTTTCCCACTGTTTTGCTCTATTGTAGCAAAATGTGAGAAGCTGCTCTCAGACCACACAAACAATGCTCTTTATTGGTCTTTACTAAGGAACGATCAGGCGTCTCTGCTGAAACTGCCAGCCTCACAGAAGTGCTACTGGATGACATCTGGCAGCCTGGCTTTGCAACAGATAGATTTATGAGCTGTGAAAGATGGTCAAATTAACATCTCCTGCATTCTTGATAGGATTAGGGTTTCTGGGACATGCAGTCATTTGCATATTGCCCTGACTTACCACATTAGTATTGTGTTTATGGCTCACTTTAATAGATTTTTCGGGGGGACTTTCTCCCTATACACCCTACCATTTTGCAGTCATTTCTGGCAGTGATGCAGCTGTGGACAGACCTAAAAGAAATCATACTTCTTGCTCTGACCTTTTCCATTTACAGTCTTAATGCAAATGAAGAGCAGTAGCAGTGGTAATAAGTTCTTTCACTCAAAAAAAAAAAAAAGGATGGTCTTCATTAGAGATGAGGTCTCACACACTAGATTTATCCAGCCTTCTGATTACCCAGTTCCAATTTTTCACACTCGCTTTTACTCTGATTTGAAATGCCTTCTCTGTAGAGCAAATTACTTCCACTGCAAATGATGCATGATGGAAATATTTTCATTGACCTTATTCAGGAGTTAGCTCCAAATTTCCAACAAGAGGTCTACCCCACTCTGGCACCTTATTTTAAATAACTTGAAAGGATTCATCATCTCTGAAAGTCCCACCACACTGTGAAGTTGTGGACAGAGAAACTACAGAGGCAGAAATGTACACTATCACCAGAGCCTAATTTCCTTGACCAGCAAAGAGCATGAAGAAGGCAATGAAACATCTGCACAAGCATGGTAGGTGAGGATTCATATAAAAGGCAGAGCAAGATGAGACATTTATTCTGGTGGCATTACCTAGGTACTCCTAATTTTGTGATATTATTTCATTCCTAAGCCATGTTTGCCATGTGGGCATATTAAAAAGAAGAAGACAAACAGTGCCAGGTGATTTGGCCTCTCCACACGATGATGGTGCTATGAGAAACAGTCAGCAGGAGCCTTTTGGTGGTCCAGTGATGCGTTGTCCCTACAGGTGCCCCCTGCACGTGTCTGGTCCCAGACCCAGGACTGCCTTGTCTCTCAGAAATGAAAATAGGAGCCTTTATCTCCCTTAGATCTATAATACTTTCTTAAACTAAACTGTTTTTTGTTTCCTAATGCCATTTTCATATGACTATGGCACTATAAAGTTCCTGGCTCAGAGGCATCCATTGAAAGCGACTGTCACATTACCACTGCTATTTACCGTGGACTAATACAGCTTTAAAAAGCCCCCCAGAAGCTATTAAGATGCCATTGATGTGTACGTGTGTGGCGGAGCCGGTGCAGGAGGACGTTCATTGGCCCTGCGCTGGGTGGGATGACATTGGCCCCACTTTCCATAGGGCCCTCAGCTTGCCCCGGCGTCTGCTGAGGGCTGCAAGAGAATAGAGCTGAGGGGAGGAAAACTTTCACACTACACTCTCTCAGCTCCAATGAGAACACAGGCAGCTTCAGCTAGGGATAAAAGAACTTTAAAAAAAAAAAGGGGGGGGGGGGGAAGAAGAAACCCACCCCACAAAAAACAAAAAGAGACTGTAGTCTTGGAGCCGCTCTTAATGGGAGATGAATCGCAAGAGACCATTTCCAGCCGGGGGACTTCAGAGTGCAGCATCCCCAAGAGCCATTAGCTCTCAGGGAGAGCCGTGCTGAAGCCCTTTGCTGTCAGGACAGAAGCATGCATATAAATTTTAGACCATTTGTCTTTGAGCAGAGACAAAAGAACAGCTCTAAATCCTCAACATCTTGTCTCAACTAACACGAAATAATACTCTCTTGTGTGGCTGCCTTGTTACTCTTTTCCCATCAAAAATACTAGTGATAAATTTATTCATAATTTTGAAAGGTTTTGCTCTTAAAATTAAAAAGCAACCAGCAAACACAAGACTTGAGGCTACATTTATTCCCATTAGTGCAAATCATGCTGCTGCTAAGGATGGTGACTTTGGGAAGTGCATAGGATTTGTTTTAATTGAAAAGAAGCTTTTAAAAGTCAGCCACTAGTTTTTCTTCAGCTTTTCACTGAACTAACTCTGAGGGTGATATGCCTCATGTGTTTTCTAGTTACAAGTGCAGTCTGAAAAGAAATAAGGAATTGCTGCAGAATTTTTTTCTCTTTTTCAACTTAGAATTCAGACTATAGACATTTTGGGACATAAAACCTTCAATTACTTGTGAAAGAAAATCCACTGAATCCAGTAATCAGACTAAATAGGGAGTCTGGATATAACATGCAGAGTAAAGTGCTTTAAGATCTTTTTTTACTAAATTAATGTGTGCTGAAGTAGATATTAAACACAATTTTACATTTTAGGATTTGGATCTCTTTTATTGGCTCATGCTTTGATCTATGTATTTCCTTTGTAAAACAGATATTTTAACTTCAGCACTTTGTGAACATGTAATAAGAAATCATTTAATTCTGTGTTCACCACAACACTTTCCTCAAACATTTTCTTATTTTAGGGTAGTTTAAATAGAACATAAGGTCACGTTAGAGACTGAAATTGATTACAAGTCAATCTTAGGAAGCCTTTTTTTATAAGGAGCAATTAATCCTAGGTTTCCTGTGAGACATGAAAATAAGGCTTCTCCAGCTGATCCAACATCTCTGCAATGTGTGTAACATGGGTGACTGGACTGCACAACACAAGTGTGGTGATGGTGCTGTGCATCTTGGGTACTACCCAAGCAGACAGCAGACCCCTGTGCCCAGGGCACACACCACCAGCAAGTCATCATTAAATGTGTGTACCCATCCATAGTACAAGGGCCAGCAGCAAGGACAGAGCTTTGAAATATATATGTTTTTTTAATCGTATATATTTATTTATATATAAAATAGACTATTGGTTTTGGTTTGATTGGTTGGTTTGGTTTTTTTTCTCAGTGAAGCATCCTTGTGTTTCCCTGTTTCACTGAGCCCTGATAGGTCAACCCTCAGTGTCTGACCCCACCAACCAGGGCTGTGTGGGAGCCTGAGTGAGTCCGTGCTGCAGGGGGGTCTCTAGTGTGGGAAGACTGGAGCTGACAGTAAAATCAGAGCGTGGCAGTCAGATCATGATGCTATTCAGCCAGCAGGAATGTGAGCTGAGCTCATGCTTCACCTTGCGCCCCTCTCACGCCCTGTAGTGCCTCGGAGAAACATTATTAACCTTCTGAATGCTTGGAACAAACTGGGCAAAATATTTGCCTTCCATGAAGTCAGTACAAACTGTACAGGCATGACAGAGCGTGGCACATACCGAAGAAGTTTAAGCCCTAAAACACTGAATTATTTCTAAAGCTGTAGATATTTTATACATGCTTGTACTTAACAGATCCCTTCCATGTAAGGAAGGAGTGCAAGGGCTGGGAGAGTTAATCTACACTCTGTAATACTGTACAGTTAAAAGCCTCTTTCATGTAACTGTGTTCATGAACTGAGCCTGGAATTCTTAAAAATCCAAATTATTACAAAGGAAGGGGTTTGGTGTTTGGCAAAACAACAATGCCTGCCATTCACTTGCCTCTTATGTTGCTTGGCTTTACAGTGATTCCCAGGATTTGTAACACAAGGGAGAGCCTAGGACACATCAGAGACACAATAGGCACATTCCCTTTTCCAAGAAACAATTTCTCATAAATATCTATAATAACTAAAGGACTTCTCCAGCCTAGCTGGAGGCCTCAGTATACCCAGCTTGGATTAAGTAACATGGCCTCTCTAGCAGTACAGGGTTTCGAGTGCTGGTGTTCAGAGGCAGCACCAAGAGCTCCCACAGAGAGATTTGGAGGAAATAAGGGTGCCAAAACTTGGGCCTGGGAACCCAGCAGCACCACCCCTTGGCCAGGACCCTGGGGTGCTGGGTGTAGTCTGTGGGGTGGCTAGGACCAAATGCATTGCAGTATAAGAGTATAAGTAAGTTTTTGCACTGCTGCACATGTAAATAATATATTGCTGAAGCATCTCTCTATTCCATTCTCCTGCTTTTTTCTTACCATCAGGCATTTTTCACATGGGAGTGCTTAGTGCAGAACCTGGGAAAGGGTAATTCCTGTTGTGTGCTGTGACAAAAGACTGAACCTCTCAGAGTCTGGAGTCTGCAGCTCCAGAGCAATCCCAGGAGCAGCAACCTCAGAGCCGGCAGCTGTGCCAGAGATGTCTGTGTCACCAGTCCCCACACCATGTCCTCTGGCAACCTCCTCCAGGAGTCCCCAACTTTTGTTTCAAGTTGCATGGCCATCCATGTTTCTGGGCAAAAATCTCTGTGGCTTAGCCATTTCAAGATTTTTTTTTTTAAATCAAGCCCTGTAGACTGCTTCCTGCATTCCTGTGTTGCTTGTGCCAGCAGCATCATCCTTACCTTCTCTGCGCTGAGGCAGCACAACGTCGCTGGCTTCTTGATACTGTGTCCAAACCGCATGTCTTGAAATGGGTTGGGAAGAGGGGAGCAGGAGCAAAGCTGAAAGTAATTTGCTGGGTCAGTATTGGTAATGTAGCTGTGTGCAAGAGTACTTAAGTGCCCTGCTGCAATAGCTAGTCCACTAGGGATATACAACAGATAGACCTCACTTAGACAAAACACTAAGTATTTAAAATATGCTTATGACAACTCAGTAACACAGTGGCACCTTAGATTGTAATAGGTATACTCTATATGGCAGGATATTGGCATGCTTTGGCTTCTTTTAGTTTCAGTTTGCCTTTTCAAACCAAGAATAAATGGAAGGATGGTCTTTCAGAGGACAAGAGCTAGTCCTGTTGTCCAGACAGAGCTGAGCACAGTAGCCTTTTGTGGATACTGGTCTTTTCTTCCACCTCAGTCCAGCATAACTCACAGGCATTAGGCTGACTTACAGAGATGGAAATACTTTCAAGTAAAACGCAATCATCTCTGTCTACAGCTGCTATCACTGTCTTGCACTTGGCCTATGGAGGTTCCTGTTCTTAGTTCAGCTTTGCTCAGATAATGAGGAAAGATTTATTGAATATATTGTTTTTGTGGGAAGATTGCTGCAAACAGCAAGACAGCTTACTGCCTGCTTTAACCTTGCCAGTTAGAGTAACATCTTGCAACTGTCCTTTCAAAATCAGAAAGTAGCAGAAAAGAGGTTGTTAGTTTGCTATTTAATAAGATCAAGCAGGTTTTATGCATAAAAAGAGTAATTAAAGCCAGGTGCACTTAAAAAATACCAATATTCAGTATCCCTGCTTTCTCTCCAAAGTTAAAGCAGAAAATTGTATTACCAGCTCTTGAGATTCTGTTGGAACTTCCAGACACTGAGGTAAGTTTGTATGGTCTCATGAATACACGATGAAGTGTGAATTCAAACTGACTACCATCTCTACTGAGAAACCAAAGGAAGGAAAATGTTGCTGTGTGCGCAGCAGGACACAAAGCTATTTTTTTATTATTCCTGAAAACTTCCAAAAAGTTAGAGCACCCAGGAGGTAAAGTCCAGAAGCTAAAAAGTCAACCAATTCTTTTAAGGTAGCTCATGTTTTTCCTTGAAAGATAGACCTAGTACCCTGAATAGTAGTTTAGCTAGCAGCATCCTTGTGATGATAACCCAGCCTACAGCTGCATTTTGGGAAGATGCCCTCTCATTAACTGTGCCCAGGACCACCTGCTTCTGGGGTGGGAAAGTTTATCAGATCTGTGGGGCAGGCAGGCAGAGTTTCCTACTGTCAGGATGGCTATGCTGGCTTAACTTGCTGAGGACCTTAAATAGCCAGGAGGAGCTGATGAGGAAAGGATGAGTAGCCAGGAGGACACAGCCAGGCAAGAAATTAGAGATGTGGTGAAGGACTACCACAGCTTCACAGGGAGAGCAGAGGTAAGGCTGGCTGCAGAATGATTATGTAGATGGATTTGTGTGGCTGAAATAAATCTAGAGGGGTGACAAGTATGTGTTGTGGTGGAGCTGTTGTAAGGCTGTAAAGGAACATACTCTGTTGGAGGTGGAGATCTTGGCTATAAAGCCTTCCTGTGTTTGGTTGGCATAACTGGTGGTCACCTAGTCAAGGGAGAGAATTAAAGTGTTGAAGTAGGAAGCAAAACACCGCAGTCTTCATCCCTAAAAGCAAATCTGAGGACCTGGCTGTGGTTTTCCAGCCTCTGGGATCTGCAATACCCAGCATGCAAAACCTGATTATTTGTTGCTGTTCAGCTGCAGGCATTGGTGTCATTAATCCCAGCAGATGCAGTGAATACAGTCTCTGGTGGTGTTGTGTTTCATTACTTGGTGGTGATATAGGAAAGACTTTGAGCTCTTTTGGAGAGTCAAAGGAATAAGGTGGTAAAACACAGGGCAATGGATCCTCTTTCTTCTCCTTCTGGGGTAAAACAATGGATTTGTTCAGAGTACCTAGTTGGGTTTTTAAACACAGGGTGATGTGGGTAATCAGATCAGTTGCCATGGTGTTCCACCTTTGCACTGATGGTGTGAAATGGAAGCTCTAATGGCATTGCACAAAGCTTCTGTGCCAGTGCCATGGAAGTGAAACAAAGCTGTGCGTTATTGCAAGTTACCATGCATTGCTGTGGCCAGCAGCCTGCTGTATGCCTGTTTGTACAGCACTCACAGGAAGGAGAATGAGATGTAACTTAAAAAAAACATTATGCAGGTTATGTACATTGATGCTGAAGCCTTTGCATAGCGCTGCTGAAAATTATCCAGGCTACCTACTGCACAGGAACGTGCCCTGTCACTAAGAGCTGTATGCAACAGTTCAGGTCCTCTTAAGAGCCACTTGGCAGATTCTTATTGCCTCTTAGTTGCCTCCTCATAGTCATCCTTAAAATCATATAGAAGGAGCCTGCATGTGCTCCCAGTTACGGACAGACACCTGGGGCTGTGTAGGATCACAGGTACTTTAAATGTGTCTGGAGAGCTGAGGAGGGCTGGTTTGCAGAGTAGAGCATGCTTGTGGCTGCTCTTCTTCCACCCCCCAGATGCACTGTGACCATCCTTGGGTGTATCTGGTGGCACTTGATATATGAACCACATCTGAGGACTGCAAACAAGGGGGTTAAGTCAAATACTTCTGAGATTAGTAGTGCAAAAGAATGGCTAAATTACAGTTTGTAAAGATATGTATGCGTTTTCAGAACTACATGAGCAATGGTTCAAGCACATTATAGTGTAGGTTAGATACTTTTAGAGGTTGTTTGAAGGGGCCACATTTATGACTAACAATAAGCAGCTCTTGTTGCATAAACTTTATGAACATTCTGTATTTCAGCTTTTAAAAAATAATTGCAAAACTAACACTGCATTTGTGCTCTGTCTGCTTTATCCATGGCTTATGTGGTTGCTTCACTGTAGTTGTCAGGGATTTGACATTTGGTCACTGGTTCTATCTTGTGTACGGGAACCATCATGTGTGCTCTGCTGGGATAACGCTTCTCTGTGCTCAGTCTGGTGATGCGCCAAAGTGTTCTGGTTCAGGATTATTGTATGAGAAGCAGCCTTCTGAGTGACTGCAGGGGTGATTTTGAGATATCTCTGTCTAACAAATTAATGTAAACCTTAATCAAACACCTCTCTGCAGGCAGGGATTGTTCCAGTTTCTGCACAAGTGACTTCCCAGGAGCTCCTTTTTTATGAATGAAAGTTGCCTCATGTGCAGTCTGTTTTCTCCACAGCCACACTGGGCAGTGGGGCAGAGGAGCTGTTGATATGCAGTCAGGTATAGGCTGTTTTTACATCTTAGAATCTGAGTGGGATGTGCCTGAAGGAGAGAAATGGGGATTGAGGAAAACCTGAGTTTTCCTTACCAAAATGTACCAGAGAGATATGTGTCAGTAAACTGATAAAACAGTTGACACCTCAGCCCGCTCTTCCCCCTTGGTACTTCAGTGTTTGTCTGCTTCCAATACTATGTCCCTCTAAACATGACCGTTGCTTTGGTCCTTGCTCAATAGCTAGGTGAAACACCATTCATCTACCAAATCCAGTCTTTCTACTCAGACGCTTCTGAGTGTCTCCATCTCTTCACAGCTGCTTTCTCACCCAGCTCAGTCCATGTTCCTATTTGAAGTCAGTTAATGGTCATCCACTCTGTGGAAACATAACAAGACTGGCCTGTTGTGAAATCTTTATAAGCAAGAAACTTTTTTCTAGACCTTATTATTTACCGAAGTCTCACTAGTTCCTTATTTTGGCATAAATGTCTGATTTTCTAGTTGGGCAGTTTAAGTGTAACTTTAACCTTTAGGTTTACAGAAACGATTTTGAGGGAGGGAACAGCTGTCTCTCGGTGCTTGTCCTTCAAAAACTGTAATGCACTCAAACATGTGAACTGTCCCTGGCCTCTTCCACCACAGATGTCATGCGTGATACTCAGCAAGTGTAACAGTGCTGCAGGTACTACCAGGCTTTGACGAGAAAAGAGTTATGTGAGCGTTTTGTCATAAAATAGTTACCACTTTATTGGAGATGTAAAGGGGGAAACTGACAAAGTTGAGGGTCACTGATGGCAGCTGGGTGCAGCCAGTCAAAGGCGGACTGGCACAGCTAAACCGTGGCCCGGGGCAGATGCCGCCGCGCTCCCTCCTGGAGGACCGGGGTGGCTCAGCCCTCCCAGAAGCCGACGAAGAAGCTACACAGAGAGTGCCACCGCTCGGCACAGTAGGTCTCCGCTGGGTCCGTCGTGGCCTCCGCGATGATGGCCGGCGGGAAGGACCCGGGGCCGGGACCCGGCAGCAGCCGGAGCTGCGCCTCGGGCGGCCCTCGGCCCGGGCCGCAAAGTCGGGCGCTAAGCGGGCCGCCCGGGGCGCAGGGGTGCTGCCGCCGCCGCAGCCGGCCCAGGATCTGCCGCCAATACTGCCGGCTGCGGGCGCCGTAGGCGGGGCAGCGCCGCGGCTCCCCGCTGTAAGCGCAGCTCTGCGCCGCCCCGGCGCCCACCGGCGGCCGGCACCTCAGCCGTAACTCGCTGGCCCCCGCCGCTGAGTGCAGCTGCCAGCTGCAGCGGTGCTGCTCCGGCGTCAAGAACCTGCCCGACTGCGTCGCCTCCTTCGCCTCCCGGCCCGCCCTGCCGGCGGCGGCCCCCAGAGCGGCCAGGGCCAGCAGAGCCAGGGGCAGCTTCATCCTCTCGGCGCCGCGGGAGCCTCCTGAAGTGCCTCAAAGACGGAGCGTCCCGGGGCAGGTCCCGCCTGCCTGCCGCATCCTCCACGCCCTGCGAAGAAACGGACAGTGGCGGGAAGGTTCCCCCGGTGGTCCCACCTGCTGCCCGCCTCGGCAGGAGCACAGTCCCCGGGGTCGCGCCGGGCTAAGCCGGGTGGGGTTTGTTTCGGCAGAGGGGTGCAAAGCGGGCTTATCCCGCCTGGGTCGGAACCCCCGGGGCTTTTCGTTGTTTGTAGCTTGTTTCCCTCTGTCTCCGGACCACCCATGGCGGCAGGACACAGAGACCACCCCAACCGGGAAGCTGTAAACCCGGCGCAGCGTGAACCGAGAGTCCGCACTTCTGTCTGCGGCATCAAAGTAACGAGCGGCCGTCGCTCGGCAATCAGACCCGGCTGCAGGCAAACTGCTCCCCGAGATCCCCACCGTTTTGCCCCGATCCCAGTTTTCCCCACCAGCGCACCCTCGCACCCTGGTATTTTCCGCTCTATCCCGAAGGCACTCACGCTGCGCCGTGGAGTGGGTGGCGGTGCCCGGGGCCAGGCGTACGCGGCGCTCTGCGCTCTTCTGCTGCTGCCAGCAGGGCCGGGCACGGGGATTATCAATGGCCGGGGCTGCCCCCCCGCGACGCCCCTCCCCGACTCACCACCCGCGAGGGGGGGACAGCGCGGGGACAGGCGCTGCGCCCCGACGACATCGACTTGCAAGTTCCCCGAACCTTCCCCAACCGGTTTTTCGAGGAATCCGCACGTTGGTACGGCAAAAGCCTTGGAAGGCGACCGAGGGAGCGGGGTACGGACAGCCTCCCGTATAGAGGGATAGGAATCGCTTTGCAATTGATGGGGGGGTTAGATCACGAAAGAGATTCTCATTTCAGAAGTAAAATACCAGTGTGGATTATTCTAGGACAGTTATTTAATTATCCATACGGAGACAGATTTCTGTTTAGGGAGGATGCGTTTTTAGAAGTGACGGAAGTTTCAAGAGTTATACGGCAGTTTCAGAAATCTCTGGTCGAAATTAGGCTCTCAAAATCCACAAGTCCTTCAGTTTCATGGGTGATTATGTACTTTGCATGTCTGTCCCAAACTACTTAGCATTCTGACCCTCTTGCTAAACTGAGAGACAGCTCCTCGCGGCGTCCGCAGTAGCGCATCAGCAGGGCTGCGCCCCTGCTCAGCGTCCCGAGCCCAGCACCATACGGTAGAGACACTCCTCTCTCAAGGCACTTGCAGGGGAGATTCAGACTGTCCTCTGAGCTGTCACATGCTTTTAGAAAGATTATTACTGAGCTCTCAATACAAGTCCCTCAAGTACATTCGTACCCTATATTTATGCTCATGTAAAGACCTTCATACTGCTGGCCTAACACAACAGTTGATCTGGAGCTAGTCTGAAGCAGGCAGAGCTGCAGGTGCAACACAAGCTGAGACCAGCCCTGCCTTTCATTCCTCAGCAATAGGCAGCAAAGCAGTCTCCTTGGTACACAAGGACATATCATGACAGTAAGGCTGAAATGTAGCCACCTTTGCACAGCAAGATAAATGTTGCTGTAACGAGGACTGACTGGGACAATGACATATGCTCTAGGCTTTCTTTTTGTGTCATCTCTCCTTCACAGTGCCTTATGGCAAACATTCCAGGAATGCCTCAGTTTCACATAGATATTTTGGGGTACTAGTGCTCCTCTAATCTTTCTTCATGGGGCAATTTTGGACAAGTACTACGCAATGGAGCTCAGTGGTGGAGAGAGACTCATATTGACTGATTTATCTTTCTATGCAGTAAATCCAATAAAAAACAGACTTCTGCTGAGATGAGAGGATGAGTGCTGGAGAAGAGGTGGTCTGCAGAGTCCTTTCTCCAATTTGGGGTGAGTATTTTCAGATCAATCTCCCATATAGGCAGTTGAGGGGTTACCTGCATCTCAGAGATTTTCCTAGCTTTTCCTAGTTGGTTGAGGGTGAGGAGAGCAGGGGAGAGAGGGTCATGAGAAGGAAATAAAATGGCATAGGCAACAAACCATGGGAGAGGGTTTACAACCAAGAATCTCAAGTGGAAGCTGGTATCTGCTGTCCTGCAGCCATATACATAACTATCTCTGAAAGACCCTTAAGGCTTATCTGACCATTAGCTGCGTGGCTTTTTGCTTGACATGTGGCATGCTGGATTGTGTAAATTCCGTTCATAGCTGCTGAGGGCTTCCCATGGGCTCTAGGCATCTTGGCATCTAACTTAGGGCTATGGTCAACATGAGACATCATAAAGAACTGTATTGTGACTTTTAAACCCCTCTGTGGCACCAATGAGCATAAGGCACATCATGTGCCTTAGCTTACTGGGCCACCAAACTTCAGAGTTGCACGAGTATGCTAAGTTCTGTCCACCTAGAATTGCCATATGTTATTATACCAAGACCCTTGCCCCTTTTCTACATTCTTGCTATTATTTATGCAGTGTGAAATTGAGTCATCTATTATGTTTGAGATCGCTTTTAGAGCAGGTTATTCTAAGTGTATCAGGTTTGAAGGGAAACATTACTATGTATTTTAATGAATGTTTTGGTGTTACACATTTTGGACAGTGTAAAAAGTCATGCAAGTTATTACTGTCCAGGAACTAAGGAAAGAAGATGAATCAGAATGAAATTTTATCCTACTTAATCTTCTTCACTATGTTCTCCACATACCTATAATTACACATTCCTCCACAATTGTGACTCATCTTCTGTAGTAAAGCAGATATTAGTCTTCAATACTCACTTCTTCTTTATTAATTTTCCTGCACATGCTACAATTTTATCTCTTGGTTTTGAATGAGGTATGATGGGGGAAGATTATTCTAACATTGCTAAAATCACTGTATCCTTTTGTACTGTCTTTGCAGTTAAACTGTGTTGCTGCTGTACTTGTGGTTTTGACTTCTCCTTCCCTACCCCCTGCAGAGAGCATGAAACAAATCTGAGGAGTTAATGAGCCTGTCTGTCTAAAGTAAATGAAACAAAAGAATGTGCTAGGAGTCCTGCTAGAATGTACTGCAAGGAGAATAAATTGGGAGGAATCTGTACCAAGTTAAGTTGTAATTTGGGCTTCAATACTGATTCTAATATAAATTCAATGTTAATGTAAACACTCACAGGAACGGTCTAAACAATGGGATTCAGCTCAATGGACAGAAGTGTTAAGATACAGGTCTGAAACATCTGCACAAATTGAAGGTGATGGAAGCTAAGTAATGTGTCTGCAGAAATTCATGTACAGTAAATCACAAGTTGAATGTGAGATATTTGTCATGCAAATGAGAAAAACAGGCACACACCAAAAAAAAGTATATCACCTATAAGATGTAAGGTGTGAGTTAAGCCAGGATTTGAATTGGGCACTGTATCCAGATGGACTGACCTGCAGAAGAGCAAGAATACCACAAACTTAAAGAACCTGATTTATGATCAAACAATTTAAGCAATGGGCAGAGAACTAAGATGACAAATATGGCAACAGCAAAATTTCAATCACTGCTTAAAGCTGTTTGCTTCTTGCACATCTTTCCACTTCAGAAGTTCAGACTATAGCTTTAATCATACTTTTCATTGGCCTATGAATAAATGATCCTGGTAAATTTTAACTCTGAACCAAAAAAATCTACATTCTGCTTATAAGCTACTTTGCCTGCACTGGAGATACAGTACAGGAAACTAGAATTAGGGCTTTGGCTTCAGAGCTGTGAAAATTCAGTTGAGGTAACCATTTGTTTGTTATTAAAGCTCCAGTCACTGCAAAAAAGAATACTTATTTCTCTTATTGTAGCCTTAGGATTGCAGCAACATTGATAATAATGGCAAGAATAGTCTTGCTTTACAAGTGGAAAGTAGCCACAGTCTCCATCCCTGTCATCATAAGCTCCTTTTCAGGGAGCTGGGTGAAGAACATTGATGATTCATAAGCCTAAATTGTTTTAAACATACAACATGAGCATAACAGTGTTTAACCTCCTTGTTTGATCTATCAGTCTTCTGACTTCTTGTTACTGGCTCAAAACAATAAAATCATATTGATTGTGATAATAAGCATTGGCGACAGGGAGACAGACTGACCACCTCAGTTACCTGGTTTGTTCATGGCAGGACAAGGTCTGCATGGTACAAGAGAAAAAGTAGTGGCTGAAGAGCCACACAATGACTGATTCCTCAGTGGGGGCATGAATTAAAATAAAATATTACCTTACACTGTGAAAGTACCCAACAGTCTCATTCACCTCTGCTGTGTGTCTCAGAAAATCAGTCCCTGAAGGGTGTTGTGTTTTTACTGGCTTTACTGGTCAGAATGTCTAATGCTTTATGTCTGGTTATGCTGGAGGATCTTACAAGTCCAGGCACTTGCAAGGTCCTTCACACTGAGCTAGAGCACTGCAAGGCAAAGATGTGAAACATTTTTGTCATCTTTCCCTCTTCCATCACTGGCAAATAAGCATGACTACTGATCTATAAGTTGGTTTCTCATGCTGCAGAATCTGTTTGAAATCACCTTTATACCCATCCTTTGGTCAGCAAATCATATAGCTGCTGAATGCTCTCTTGGAAGCCAGGCCATTGAAGGGCATTTCAGAATCATCCTAGAATACAGTTGCTCCTCAGCTCGTTTTCTATAACATAAAATGTTCCACATATGTTCCCACCATCTTCTCTGTCTCGCATTCCCTGCATTTTTTTTTCACTGGTGTGAGTCATTCACCTTGTGTTCTCCAGCACTCTGTTTTTCTGACTGGAGTTCAGGAAATCTTAGTGATTTGAGTTTGTGGTAGTGATTCAAGCTCTTGGTAGTGATTCCTTTCCTTCTTAGGAACCATGTGTATATTCCTTTCTTTCTTTGACTTGCGTATTCTCAATCCAGATAGTCACATGTCTCTAACTGGAAATACAACTACATGCTAATTTTTCTAAGAAGGCAATTTCCATGTTTAAAATGCCACCTATTAAATTATTTCTTCTATAATCTGCCTTCTCCTGCAAGGATACTTCTTTTTCAGTTGTGTAAAGTTTACCATGCTCTGCTATTTTTTTTTCCATAAACAAATTTAGGAATTCTTTGTTTATTTCTGTTGCTCAAATGTTTGTCATAGACTCATTGCCTCCTCCCACAGAGAACCCACATGACCACTATTTCCTACCTTCATTCTTCGTTGTATGTAATTGATGGACTGACCTCAGCACTGACAATGCTTGATATGGAAGCTGCTGAAACACCCCTACCACTCCATGCTTTTCTGTCAGCTGATCAAAATTTTAAGCCTTGTGAAAGCCAGCTTTGCCTTTTCCATTCCTTACACTTGTTCAAATTAAATCAGACTCTGGCTTCTGATAGTGAAAGAAATGACACTACTAAACACAGGACTTCTTTGGGACACCAAAAAAGACCATTTCCTTTCATGTGGCTGGTATTCCTGTGGTTGATTTAAAGAAATAGAATGTACTTCGTGTTGTAACAACACTTATACAGACCTAGATCTAAGTAAAAAGAAACCAAAACAATAACATAGAAGTATTGTGGAATGAAAATGAGTTGCCTTTTTAAATTGATCATGGTCGCTTCTTTTAGAATCAAAGAATCGGTCAGGGTTGGAAGGGACCACAAGGATCATCTAGTTCCAACCCCTCTGCCATGGGCAGGGACACCTCACACTAGATCAGGCTGGCCAGAGCCTCATCCAGCCTGGCCTTAAACACCTCCAGGGATGGGGCCCCAACCACCTCCCTAGACAACCCATTCCAGGCTCTCACCACTCTCATGGTGAAGAACTTCTTCCTCACGTCCAGCCTGAATCTCCCCACTTCCAGCTTTATTCCATTCCCCCCAGTCCTGTCACTACCTGATATCCTAAAAAGTCCCTCCCCAGCTTTCTTGTAGGTCCCCTTCAGATACTGGAAGGCCACAATAAGGTCACCTCGGAGCCTTCTCTTCTCCAGACTGAACAGCCCCAACTCTTTCAGTCTCTCCTCATAGGAGGGGTGCTCCAGCCCTCTGATCATCCTGGTGGCCCTCCTCTGGACATGTTCCAGCATGTCCAGATCCCTCTTGTAATAGGAACTCCAGAGCTGGATGCAGTACTCCAGGTGGGGTCTCACCAGAGCGAAGTAGAGGGGGAGAATCACCTCCCTTGACCTGCTGGCCACACTTCTCTTGATGCAGCCCAGGATCTGGTTGGCTTTCTGGGCTGCAAGTGCACATTGACAGCTCCTGTTGAGCTTCTCCTCCACCAGCACCCCCAAGTCCCTCTCCTCAGGGCTGCTTTCTAGCCAGTCACTGCCCAGACTGGATTTGTGCTTGGGATTGCCTCGACCCAGATGCAGGACCCTGCACTTGGTCTTGTTGAACCTCATGAGGTTGGCTTGTGCCCACCTCTCCAGCTTGTCCAGGTCCCTCTGGATGGCATTCCTTCCCTCCAGCGTGTCTGCTGCACCACACAGCTTGGTGTCATCAGCAAACTTGCTGAGGGTGCACTCAATAGACATAGACAAAAAGGGTGGGGGAAATCAAGAATCAAGAAGGTTGGAAGAGACCTCAAGGATCATCGAGTCCAACCTGTCACCCTACACCTCATGCCTATCTAAACCATGGCACCAAGTGCCACGTCCAATCCCCTCTTGAACACCTCCAGGGATGGTGACTCCACCACCTCCCTGGGCAGCACGTTCCAATGGCCAACCACTCTCTCTGTGAAGAACTTTCTCCTCACCTCCAGCCTAAACCTCCCCTGGCACAGCTTGAGACTGTGTCCTCTTGTTCTGGTGCTGGTTGCCTGGGAGAAGAGACCAACCCCCTCCTGGCTACAATCTCCCTTCAGGTAGTTGTAGACAGCAATGAGGTCTCCCCTGAGCCTCCTCTTCTCCAGGCTAAACACCCCCAGCTCCCTCAGCCTCTCCTCATAGGGCTTGTGCTCAAGGCCTCTCACCAGCCTCGTTGCCCTTCTCTGGACATGCAGAATCCATTTATTCTTCACATTTCTAGAAATGTGAAGTGTTAAAATTAACAAATTCATCTTGGAACTATTTCTTCACTGTCTTTCACAATGTGGTGGAGATGGCCAACACATTATGAAGAGCTTGTTTCATCATTTAAGTGAGAAGAGTAGATAAAGGGGAGCAGGGGGATGTATGGAGATAAAACGATGCAGGAAATCAGCTATTAAAATATAACCAGAGAATGTTTGCATCAGATGGTGTGAGAGAATATTTTTATGCAAGAAGCAGCAGGCATGGCATGAGGATAGCAGACGGATAATAATGTGAAAACTGTTACTGCAGCATGGACCCTGTTCACCATGTGTGGGCAGAACTGTGTTGTACAGATCACTGAGAAAATTCAGAGGAGGGGAATTGCTTCTTATTTTTATTTTTTGTGAAATGGGAGGACATTTCACATTCTGCAAATATAAGTTTCGAAGCTTTCATGAACAAAACGTAGCTGCAGAGCTTTTCAAAAAGAAAACAAATTATTATTATTTGGCAACTAAGTTGTAAAGAGAAGACTGAGTTCTTTAAAAGAGATTAAATGCCTTATGGTTTGAGTGAAAAACTTCAGTTAAAATTCCAGAAAAACTAAATGTCTACAATGTTACCTCTGACTGATGTAGGCATTAGTAAACACTCTGTGCTCTGTGTTATTTCATGCATTCATTTATTTAAACTATGTTAGAAAATGGATATGTCTTATCACTTTTCTTTATATCTTTTTATTTCCTGAAATCTAAGTGCAAAGGTCAGAGAGACTTTTCAGACTGGCCATGAAGCAGCAAATTCATCATCATGGCAGAGATCATTACTTCTTGTCAGGCTTTTAGGATGATCTCTAACTAATTTGGTTTTGTTACCCATGGTAAAAAATTGCAACTAGTTTGCACACTTGATCATATTATCCTGTATGTTAGTATGGCCCATCACTGGTTGGTTTTTATCCCCTTCAGCCAGAGACTAAGAGTGTTTTTTTCTTATCCTAAAGTATGTATCTTCACCTAGACATCTGTGACAGTTTGGCCTAGATGTCCATTGATTGACAGCTTGCTCATATGTAGCTAGTTACCTTTCATGCATGAAATAGTTGCCTATAACCTGCATTCAGCCAGTTCAGCTTTAAATACAGAAAGAGTAAAATAAAGTGATGTGTTCTCACTGAGGGTGGGTGCAAAGATTAATTTAATTAGTTAAAAATGCAGTAAATGTTGAACTGCAGAAACTCTATGAAAACTGTCTTTAAAGAAAAAGGGAAACCTAGCAACAGTTTCTGCAAATTTTACAAATGGAAATGTCTTCTCACTACCTACACTAAAATAAAACTGGCTCAGGATTAAATACTGCTCTTCTGGTTGATGAAGATAAACCTTCATTTTTGCTAGTGTCTTTATTCATTTTATGCGGTGCAGATGTAAAGATCCTGCATGCATGTCCACAATTCATTTATTGCTGTCAGTAGTTCCACTGATAGGCAGTTTTCCTATCATGCAGGTAGTTCACTTAGAATACATTAAATGCAGGCATAAGCCCTGGGTTTTCTAAAATTCTGGAATGATTATACAGAGGTAGGGTTTGGGAGGGGAAAACAAGCCCAGATCAGGATGACTCTTAAGTTCCTTTTCAAGGCAAACATGGCAGTAAATTTAATTAACGTATTTGTGCCTTTCTTTGGGGTCAATGCAAATCAGTCCTTAAGAGAAACAGAAGTCTGAGGAATAGCCTGTGCCAAGTGGGTACATTCTGCTGCATGTCTCTTTGCAGGAGGAAAGGCAAGAGGATTTGGGAAAGTGAGTTAAATTATAACAATGGGATAAAGTTAAGAGTTACGTGGTGGGAGCCTGTAACCATGGTGATGAAACCACTTAAGTACATCAGAGTCCAAGAGGCCTGGACCAGTGGTGCTTAACATCCAGAAAGGTACATCAAGCTCCCAGGTGACAGAAAAACAAACCAAAAATCCCCAACCAACCAAAAAAAAAAAAAAAAAAAGACAAACAAACCCTCAAAACAGTTGATGAAGAATGGAAAATTTTTCCACAAAGGAATTTCTACTGAGAAATACTAAACTAATTGAAATACACTTAATATTGAAGTGTAGGTTTGGCATCTGAAATCCAACCCAAGAGGCACGATTTTGGCAAAAGCAAAACAGCAGATGGTTCTGACAACCAAGTTGTATAACAGATTTCTCTTTTTGATACCTAGGTCAGCTGTTTCTCACCGAAATGAAAGTTTAACTGAAATGTTAAGGCATCATCTTAGCATCAGAGAGATAAGAAAAAACATATACAGTTGAGGTATGAACTTGTTTTCCTTTACATTAAGATTTCCACTGAATTCAGCATCCATTAACATTATATCTAACTACAAATTTGTGGGGGTTTGGTGTGGGTTTTGTGTGTGTGGTGTTTGTTCTGGTTTGTTGGGGGTTTTAGTTTTTTGGTTGGGGTGGGTTTTGGGGCTTGGGTTTTTTTTACCTTTATTATAGGAACTATATGTAGTAGTTACTAAATCAGAACTCTGTAATTAATTTTTCATTTGCATGTATTCGGATGGAGTTGCTAAGGATACAATGTTATTTAGTCAGTATTCAACTCAGTGTGGCAAATTATAACAATTTAGCATGAACTAAAGGGAGGAGGAGGAGAGAAGAATTTTTAAAATATATATATATTATTTCCTCTGATGCCTTGGAAATATACTTTGCAATGTACAGGGGATAATATTACCTTCTGCAGTATCCATGTGTCTGTGCATTTGTGAAGTAGATAGAAAATAGGGAAGGTGGAAGATTTTCCCGTCAGGTTGGATCCATGGATAGACTTCCAATTCAGCAATGGGGATAATGGGAGGAAGTCTAATCTTTTGAAGTTTTGCTTATAAAGATTTTGCTAATGGGGAGTTTCTTCAAGAATATATTTTTCTTTTGTCTTGGTTTGAATTGCAGAATTGTCCCAAGGCTTTATGTCTTCTTATGCCAAGTGCTTTTGGGCACATACTTTTCCAGTCTTTTCTCATTCCTGGAACAGATATGTGTAGGCAGAGTGCTGTAGCTATAACAAGCTTCTTAAAATCAATGGCAATCTCTGAAAGCTTGTGTGTAATGCAAAATAAAGCCCTACATAAATAAGATTGCAGGCAAACATAAATTCTAAACAAGAGAGCACAAAAATGCAAGCATGTCAAGGATGCATGTGTGTTGTGGTTAGTATTTTTAAAACATTTCTTAAGAAACAAGATGAAACTTTGCATCGACTTGGTGTTCAAGTACATCTTTGTTGTCATACTGTTGCCTCCTGTTACAGAGGTGCTGCATGTGACTGGTGGCACTATATTTGTTTTGAGAAACAACCTGATGGCTGGTTACTGAAATGTCACCTGGCACCTTTTCCACAACGAGCTGTTGGACCAGCCCTGATCTTGTCCTTGCCCTGCTGTGTCTTCAGCTCCAGACAGTCCTGCCTTGAGGTTTCAGTTGCCACTTCCTTGAAGAATGCTGTTTACTTTCTAGCCCAGTTTTCTAAGAAGGCACAAACACATGTATGCACATATGTGTCTCGGTTTAGAATCATAGTATCATAGAATGCTAGGGCTTGGAAGGAACCTCCAGAGATCATGGAGTCCACCCCCCCTGCAAAATAGGACTGCTTAGGGCACACAACTTTTATACCTAATGAACAGATAAATCTGACAGCAGGGAAAAGTTCTCAGATTGATAAGCATCTCTACAGCCACCCAAGGAGGCTACAGAGACATAAACCCTATTTCTCATGTGCAATGAAATAGTGAGTAGGGCTGCCATGGCAGCTCATCAACATAAGATTTTAATTCACCATGAGAAGTTTGTATTCATTTCAGTTGTGTAATAAAGAAATAGGACCTGTGGCCTGACAGAAGGAAAGGGAGTTGGAATTATTTGAACATAGAAGGCATTTGATGCACATCTTAAAACCCTACTTGTACTTTGCTGAACTGGAACGTTTTGGTTCAGATATTTAAATACTGGGTAATAAGAGTGTTTAGATAAGGCATCTGTAAGGCTGGACTGTTGTGACACCAAGGCTATTTAAAATCTGTTTTTCAGGGCACTGTGACATTAATGGTATTGTAATGTGGAACTTCCAGACATGGAAGTGAACTGCTCTTAGTCAGTAAAACACCTTACATATATTGTGGGGAATACATGAAGAAGTATGTAGATGTAATGGTCTGAGCTATAAAAATGTATTTGATAAATAGCCATAGATCTCCCTAAAACAATACCTTCACCATTTCTGTTAATTTCATCCTGCCAAGACAAGAAAGTTATGATGCAGAAATAGATAACAAAGTGCTGCCAAGTTTCTCACCGGAAGGTGTTCCTTTTGAGTGGCTGCAATGGTGTAAGCAGAAAAGAATTTTGCCTCAATTTCTGATGAAGTAAACCTTTGGCTTTGTGTAATAATTTTAATGTATCTCATCAGACTTGAACTTAACAATGGTAATTGAATCTTGCATAATCTAACACAGTAGCTTGTCCTGTCATAAGAAAAATGTCAATTAGAAATCATATTGAATCACTAGAAAAATAAGTCTTGAGGCAATGTCTTGCTCATTTACACTTTATAGAACTGTGTGGTCTGTAGTATGCATAACATTCAGGAGCCTTCTCAATCTAAGAAAATATACAATATCAATATTAATGTGTTATTCAATCATCAGCAGAAGAAGATATAGTCTGAAGGGCTATGTAGCTTTCATGTGAAGTACCTGGTACCTTCAATAATATGACATTTAAAATGAGTATAAACAGTTTATGGCATGAAATTTATTGCAGCCTTGAACATCACACTGCACATACTAGAATGGACCTTACAGCTGTAAACTGTTGTAATAGCTACCATCTGCACATCAGTAATGATCATTATTAATTAGGTACAATTATTTCCAGCATCACTTACAAGGAGCAATTTTAGACTGTCCCTTTAAAAAGCTACAGTAAAGAATTTTTTCCCCTTCATCTAAATATCCATTTATTTTCAGGTATAATCTGACCTATTAATGAACTTTTTTTTAAACAATAGCCACAAGCACTGATACAAATAGCTTTTTCTATTCTTGACACAAATATAATTTCATACCATGCGTTTCTGGTTATTCTTAAGAGAAAATATTCAAGTATATTCACTGCTTAAATTCTGTCATACACTAAGTTTTCATCACTCTATGTAGTAAGTCCAGACTACTTCCTGGGCAAGCAGCTGCCATAACCAGGGCAAGCTCTGTAAGAAGGAAAGCATTTCCCTTCTGTTAAGTAACAGGTTTTTATCACCAATGATGAGACTGTACACACACATACACACACACACTAAAAAAATAAAAGCTTCTGTACAAAATAGTTTCATGTGGGGCTTTAAGTCCCAGAAGACTGAGTGCCACAAGAAGGAAAATATGTGTGGGCAGGGAGAGTTAACTCTCTGAGGGATGGTGCCAGTTAGCATAGTGTCTATCAGGTGTGGCAGTATATCCCTAGGATGGGTTTTAGTGTGGAGGGGGTGAGATGAGGAGTCTCCTACAGCTCAGAAATATAATTTGGAATATTTTTTTTAATAGACAAAAGATGCTAACACTCTTACCATACGTGTTTCTGGTTTGTTTAAGAGGGAAAGAATGTAGCAAGAAAAATCCTCAGGAGTTTATTGACATTTCAGCATCTGAATCCATGTACAGTTCATGTATGATCACCTAGAAAATCATCTAAGTGAATCAAAACAAACACAGATCTTGTAGCTCTTTTAAGAAAATACTAGAGTTTTTCTGGATGAGACACTAGGCATGCTGAATATGAGCTGTTAAATTCTAAGAGAGAAGGAGAAACACACCAATGGGGTCTCAAAGTTCTTATCTGTGTGTGGGGTTTTGCCTTCAAGAAAACAACTATGAATTATTGCATGCAAAGAAAAAATAAAATCAAACATCTTAAGCCCAATGCTTGATGAGTTGTGTTGTCATAGTGAAACTGGAATAGAAACCATTACACTATGCCTGCCTCTGCCCTGAGACAGGATTAACAATGCCCATGTCATTTCTGATAGATGTTTATCAATGTCATCTTGAAGACTTTTACTGTGAGTTATGTCATAATCTCCTAGGCAATCTTCTCCAGTGCTTAATTATTCTTAGGAAGTTTTTCCAAAGTCTTGCCTTGGTCTTTTTTACAGTTAAGCTTGTTGCCTCTTCTCCTGCCAGTCTTGGTCATGAAGAACAGGTTAGAGTCACACCCAAGGGCACATTCCTAAAAAGATCAGGATAGCAAAAGCATTTTTTTCCTGGAAGAATTAATGTGATGTGGGAAAATGTATACTTTTAAGAGCTGCACACAGTTTAAATTCACAGGGAGCAGGAACAGTATCACTGGGAGGAGAATATGGCTTTTCTGCATGGTTCACTGTTCTGGAAGATATCAGCTGTGACATCTATAAGACTGAATCTCCAAAAAAACTCTTGTAATGTAAGCATTCTTGATGTCTCTTTCTGGATAATTGTGTCTCACTCTTCCCAAGGTCAAACAACTCAATCATAGGTGAAGGACAGAAAAAAGGGGGATGTTGATGGTTAGTGGAGCACAGTATTAAATGGTAAGAATCCCTAAGTGGTGGACAGGTAAGTGGAGGACAGTGAGGTGCCACTGTATTCCCTTAATGTCTACAGAACCCTTTTACACATAGTGGGGGAGCTTGATGATGGTTTTTGATTTTTCTCTTCTGCAAGCTGCCCACCACCCATTTGTTCTGCCTTTTGTTGCTGTTCTTTTATACCAGTAGTGAAATGGGTACTTTCTATTTTGTGATCGAGCTTGCTTTCTAGAAGGATTGGCTGCCTGAACTAGTAGGAGAGAGGAAGGACTGCAGCTGCCTCAGCTGACTGCAGTTTAAATTGCTCTGAAGTTGTAGTGTTAGTTCTCAAACACCATTCTGCTCTAACTTCAGCCTAATACAATGAAACATTTTCTAACACTTGAGGATGAGGAATATCCTAGCTCAATACCACTAAGCCTGGATACCAAAGTTAGGCACCTGAAACGTTTGAAGTCTACATTTTCCAGGGTTTTGAGCAGTCTTTTGAATCAGGATAAGATAGTAATATTTTAATATGGGCATTTTTATTTGAGACCGTAAACACAGATTCAGATCTGTAAATCCATACTGGCAGCTTTGAAACAAGCACAGGAGTAAAATCCAACAGAACTATGTACATCTATGATGTGAAACCATGAAAGGGGGGGAAATGGGTTTTAACGAGGAAGCTGTATCTAAGACTAGCTTATCAGTATGAAATTATGTAATGGTCTCAAACTATGAGTTGTTTTTATTTTTATCTAATTATCTCACTATTGTAAATAAATATCACAAGTTCGATTGAACAGTGGGGGTGAGCTAATGCATGGAAAACGACTACTGGCTATGAAAGACAGGTAGCCATGGGAAGAGTTAATATATGGCAGCTCTGTTCTTTTGGAATGGACTTCACATGCCCATCACCCCTCTGGTGTAAGAGCAGAAGGTTCTCATCCCTCTGGGATGGGACTTTGCTGATGAATGGGCATAGTTTACATGGATGCAGAGTGAACTCACCCTGTGTGATGAGTCTGTGAGAAATGTGCAATCACTTATCCCTCTCGAACAGGGTGATTGGGTCCCTCACAACAACCAAGCCCTGTACAGGGGGCAACAGTTTCCAAGGATAGCTCTGCCTCACAATACAATTGTAAAATAGCTGGCATCTGATGAGTCTTGGGGCTGCTGCCAGGGGCAGCCTGTGTCTGAGAAGCCACAGATGTCTTCTCCATAGGTACCTCCTTACTGCTGTGCTCTCTCTGAGGGTTTGTGGCATGATGTATGGGCTGCACCCAGGCAGTGACAGCAGTGGGGGCTACTGATGATGAGGCAGCTCCTTCCTTCTGGCAGGTGGTGTCATGGTGACAGGAAACAAGCTCATTGCTGAAGTTGACCCTCTCTACAGTGGATCTGGGTGTGGCACAGCAGAAGTGCCGGCAGCCCAAGAGGTTGCTGAAAGCACGCCTGAAGTCTGCGTTGAAAGCATAGATCACTGGATTCACTGAGGAGTTGGCCCAGCCAAACCACACAAAGATGTTGAATGTGGTTTGGCCAATGCAGGGTGACTGTCCTTCATGGTCTGTCTTGAGCTCAGGCTGGCAGAAAGGCAGCAGACAGTTGAGTAAGAAGAAAGGCAACCAGCAGCAAACAAAGACTCCCATTATGATGGAGAGGGTCTGCAGCACCTTGGTCTCCTTGCGGAGGGAATTCCGCAAAGAGGGGGTGGGCTCCTTGCCAGGAGCTGGCCACTGCCCCCCTGCTCGCTCGAGGGTGGAGATGCGGCGGATTTGGGCCTGAGCAATTCGGTAGATCCTGGTATAGGTGATGATCATGATGGCCACAGGGATGTAGAAGCTGATCAGGGAGGAGGTGACAGCATAGGTGCGGTTCAGGCTGACATCACAGTGGGGTGTGCCAGGCATCCAGGAACCAGGATCTCTCCTGTCCTTGGCTTTATGCCAGTGTAGCTGCACTGGGACAAAGGAGATGAGGATGGAGAGGGCCCAGGCTGTGGCTATCATGGCACAGGCGAGGCGCTGTGTCATCCTGCGCTCATAGCGAAAGGGGCTGGCGATGGCCCAGTACCTGTCCAGGCTGATGATGCAGAGGTGGAGAATGGAGGCAGTGGAGCACATGATGTCGAAGGCCACCCAGGTGTCACAAAAGCGGCTGCCAAAAAGCCAGGAGCCTCCAGCCACCTCAGTGACCGCCTTCCAGGGCATCACCAGGAGCGCCACGCAGAGGTCCGAGACGGCCAGTGACAGCACGAACCAGTTGGTTACCTTGGCACGCAGGTGGCGGAAGCGCAGGACGGCCAGGCACACCAGGGCATTGCCCACCAACGTGCCCAGTACCAGTGCGCCCAGCAGGCACCCGGTGACGGCCCGCAGCGCCCGCGGACCGCCGTCCGTCGCCGCGTTCACCATCGGGGCGCTCCGCTCGCGGGGCAGCGCTGGGGGAGCTCCCCCGAAGGAAAGGCTGGCCCCGCTCCGTGCAACCCCTGGCCGTTCCTGTCGGAGTGACTCTCCCCGAGGGGGCGGCGGAACCCCAGGCAGCCGGCGCCGCTCGCGGCTGGAAGGGCGGCCGCCCGCGGGGGCATCTCTGCCCGCCGCCCACGCCGCCTGCCTCAGTTTCCCCCGCGGCAGCGGGCGGCGAGCCGGGCTGCCTCGGGGCTACTCACTGCGCAAGCTGCCTGGGGCTGCCCGCCTGTCGCCGCCGCTCCTGCCGGGGAAGGCATCGTCCCGCTGCGGAGTGAGGATCGGCAGGCAGCAGTGGAGCTGTGCCGTGCTGGGACAGATCAGCGTTTTTCCCCAGGCGCTGGTGCGGATGAAGGGCGACTTTACGAGGCCTCCGTGTGTCGCCCGCCGGCGCGCTGCAGCTCCCCGTGCAGCTGTGGGGAGCAGAAGGGCGAGCCCGCCCCCAGGTGGAGCCTCCTGCCGGGTGGGGAACGGTGTGGGATGTCCCCAGCATCAAGCGACCTTCCTAACTGAACGGAGAAAGATTTCCCCACAGCATCGTCCGGGGAAGCGCCAGTCATAGATTGGTACTTGTGTGACAGGGACGAGGATCTGGCGCTTTCCAAGTATCTCCTCCTTTTGGAAACCACGAGAGAATTTCAGGTTTCTTAAAGAGCAGGATGGCACTTTGTATACGTTTATGTTGTGAAAGCTTCTAATACCCAGATTTGATAGCAAGATTTTCACCAAAACAGCATTTTGCTATTGTTTTTTTTTTTTGTTGGAGTCCTATGTAAAGAAAGCAAAAGCACAGAAACCCAAGACACAGAGAAGTGTAGATTTGTTGCATTTTGGCAGAAAGCTGTTAATTTGTTTCCTCGGACACAAACATCCCAAAACTACTACATTAATTTTCAGCCAAAGGTATTTTCTGATGTATTTCAACAGTATTCCATTTGCTGTTATAATGACGCACATGTTATCATATAAATGCCTTGCATGTATTTACAGCCTATTTAAATAAGGTATCCTAATGCAAACAGGGTGTAATCCTTTATTTTGGAAGAATTCATACAGTAACTCTTTCATGGGAAAAGAGGGATTGGGATGTAAATAGACAATATCAACTCATAATTCATTAATGTGACAAACAGGGTTTTTTGGTTTTTTTTTAGATTTGGTATTTTATGTTTTCTTTTTGCCTCCTAATTAGAACTATTTCATCTACTAGTGCAAATACACATATTTTTCAAGCCAGTAGGTATCTGTACAGATATGGTATTCTTGGTTATTAGAACAGAGACTGGAAATGTTTAAAATAATTTTTGAACAGCAAAGGCAGCAGCTTAGCCTGTAAAAATAAACATATTTAAGATAAACTAGATGGGTTGTACCAGTTCATAACAGATTGTTAACATTTGGTCATGTTTTTTTTTTAAGATTCTAGCTGCTTTGTGCCTTGGAGACCACAATCTTGATAATGCATATTGGGATATGTTTCTTATTAATGTATTTGTCTACAAGACTAACTCATAATTCAAATAATTTATCTAGACTCTTCTCTGATAAAATATGTACTTTGTTGAAACAGTAGTAGCTGTCAAAATAGTATAGGCTGTAAGATAAAAGCCAGCTCCACACCCTGTCTTATTTGAAACCAACATTCATGGATTTTGCCAACATCTGCAAACCACAGTAGATCTTTGATTTTCATTCCAATACTAAGGACGAAATCTTATTTCTTAAGAATTACCTACACAGTTGCTAACTTGACTCAATAAATTTATTTTTATTTAACAACCAGTAAAATTACCCTGAAGAACAGAGTATATTTGTGAAGAATTGCAGATGGCATTAAGGCAGTACAGCACCGAAAAGAACAGCGCAATGCTTTTGCATATTCAGCAGCTAGTAGTGCTACAGGCCTCTGTTAGTGGGAGGTAGCTAGCATTATCCTTATAAAAACAACTGTTTTCAGTGTCTCTGTGTATCTCCAGTTCCCAGGATCTCATTATGCTCCACAAATCTATCTAGCTTCTTTTTAGCAAGGA
Source organism: Indicator indicator (assembly GCF_027791375.1). Taxonomy (NCBI): domain Eukaryota; kingdom Metazoa; phylum Chordata; class Aves; order Piciformes; family Indicatoridae; genus Indicator; species Indicator indicator. The sequence continues at coordinate 15,067,874 of NC_072016.1, read as the reverse complement.
AAGTGCATGTGAAGGTGCTCTTCTGTGTGCATGTTTTTATCTGAGTGCCCTACCTCAAAAATTTGAGGCTGTTGGCTGAAGTCTAATCTGACTGAGAGGTCAATGCCACAAAAAATTAATTTCCTACAGTTGTAATTAAAATAGGCATCTGGGTAGAAGTCAGCACCCCTATTAATATCCTCACCAATAGGAATGTTGCAGTGTAGACTCAACCCTTATTAAGCACAAGAGAATCCACACATTATGAATGATCTTATTTTAAAGAAAACATAAAAAGATACATTTATCTTCTAAGATACCAGGGGATCTATGTGTAAGATGCAAATGATTAGGAAACTATACAGTGAGTCAGAGACAAAGACAGGAATAGAAACATTGCCCTGCTCTTGCTCCTTTATTTGGCACAATGAGGTGAAGCATGAGCTTATTGGAGAGGAAGGAAAGAGAGACTGTGTGAAAATTGGTGTGTGCAGTGAGCTGAAAATGCTGTAAACTTTGATATTTAAGGGCTGTAGCTGTTTCTTGAGTTAATCTTACTCAGGATAGAATAGGAAGGGTCTGAGCAAAATTATGTAAAAATACTGAGGAACTAAATAAAACAATCTTTTATGACTCCAGAAAATATTTCAGTCTTTTTCAATCCATGGGTAAATCCCTCACTGGGAATGCCTGGAAATGACACTGAAGAGTTATAATTTAAATACAGGTGTGCCATTTTGACTATTCATGTCTCACACAAAAGCTGCATATTTTTGCTGGCAGCATAACCACTTGATCTATAAGTGCTTTTGGAGCTCTTCAGGATGACACCTGGACATGATGACTCTCATGCTTTTAAAATTATAGGATTGCTTGGATTTATCTTATAGCTACTCTTTGACCTGTAAGAATGCTTTATTTTCACTGCTAAAAACTACTAGGTCAAGGGTAGCTGCCTTCCCATAATGTTACTAGTTTAGAACTAAAGTAGAGAAGACAACCTTCCCCTTCCTAGGGTGGCCTAATTCTTCTTTGATCCCTTTAGCCTCTAGTGATAAAGGAGATGCACAGATCCATTTAAGGCTATATCAACCCTTCTAATTCCTCTCTTATCCTCTGTTTGTTGTACCTGACTATTCCTGAGGCTGTTTTCTGTACTTGGTTTTGGAGAGGGTCCCCAGAATTCTAAAGGAATGCATGTTGGCTTAGATAGTGCTGGGCATTAATCATTTAGCCATATTGGGCTTTTGGCAAATGTTTTCCTGGTATTCAGAGGTACACTCCTATTTGAACATCTCAGATATCCTTCCTAACTTTGGTAGGGACGAAATGCCTAGTGTGACATTTACGTACAGTCCAAAATCCAGAAGGTAAAATCAGAAGATTTAATGCCCTGGCAGACCTAGGAGAGTACTCTTGACTATTCTAATCTTGAGCATTATTGACTGGCAGCCTTTACTGTAAGGCAAAGTATCATAGACTGGAGTAATGTCTGGACTGAGTTGGCTCCTGACAGCTTGTAATTTAGAAGGCAAAAAGATGGCTTTAACACAGCCTTTACCCTCTTGCACCTGAGCTGTGTTTTTGAGCAGCACAGTACAAAACCCAGCACTTTATTGAACAAAGCAATGCATCCTGCTGCTCAGGTATTTGATGACAGCGGCTGCCTTTTTCCAGAGGCATGGCACGATACAGCTTTTTGATTCTGCTTTTTAAACAGAGAAAAAAAATCACATTGCTACAGTAATCAGTACCTCTGTTATTTTACCCAGTGTTTAATTTGATTAAGATAGTAATAATAATGTGAAAACCAGTCTATAACGAAATGTTGAGTATTTCAAAATGTTATCTCCACATATTTTAGGATAAAAAAATGTGACATTGACTATCAGTGCATTTATAAAACAAGCTTTAAAATTAAGATTTAAAAAATGCAATCCAACTTGTGTTTCCAATAGAGGGCACACACATCACTTGGCAGAATGAAAAATTGTTGAAATCCACTCTTACTAACCAGTGTGGCAGAACTATCTCCAAATCATGTTCCTACAGAAATTAATAGTTTGTGCTCTACCTACAACAAAAACTTATCTGCTAAATTGGGAATGTATCTCCCTGGTTTGCTTCAGAATATGCAAACTTTAATCATTAGGAAAACACATGTGAGTTTTCCTCACGTTTTTTTCCCCCACATCCCTTACCATCCTTCACTGTGTGAACTGTTTTTTTGAGGGGAGCTGTGTGATGTTTTCCAAGGGTGAACGGCAAACTGATTTTCTCTATGTGCAGGACACTGCTCAGCACTCAGAATGCAGAAGTGCAATTTAACCTCTACTCAAAATGCAGGTTTTTAAAAATAATTTCCAACAGCCATAGCATTGCTTTTTGTTTTGCATTGTGTATATTTATTTTAGAGATTTAGTGAAACAGAGCCTGTGAGCAAGCTGGAGAGCTTTCTAGCAGCCAGCAGCTGTGATATGTGATAGCCACTTATTTTTAGTGTTTCATAAGGACCATTTTGAACTCTCATCTTGTTCAAAGTCTGCATGCAGCCACTGTCAGAATTGGTTAGACTACATGATTAGACAGCACAGGAATGATGTGCAATTATTTTTTTCCTGAAGAGATGACCACACCACTGCCACCACTAAGGCCTGGTGCTTGGATAACATATATTTGAGAAATAACAACAATTTGCTACACAAAATGTAAGCAAGGCAGAAGTGATGCCAAGAGGCAGATAGAAGCCTTTTGAAGGCTTCACAACCCTACATTCAGTCTTGATGATCCTGCATTCCTAAAATCTATCCAACATATATTTTAGAACAAACTTCAGATTCCTCTGAAACACTTCTTTGACAGCACAAACTTTATATTATCTAAAATAGATTATTAGCCCATATTGGTAGGCAATAGAAAGTCTAATTTACCCACTTATTGTAAGCTCATGGCTGGTCTAAAGCCTTTGAAGTAACTGGGCATGGATGATGAAGGATACGTAGAGACACGTGAGCACAACAGATAAGGTCACTGAAGCCTATACTGGCTACTTTGAAAGTGATTCGGATTCATGTTCTCTATCTTCAAGGTCCTATAGAAAGTTCTAGAAAAGATCATGGCTAATAACTACTTGGGAACTGTCCCTAATCAGAAAAAAAAGCCATCCTGCAGGAGCTGTTCATTGCAGTCTCTGTCCTCGAAGTTCTAGCACCTCACATGCCTTGTCACCTAGTGCTCCATGTTTCTTTGCTAGAAAAAGCTGAACAAATTTGTGTTCAAATACAAAGCAAATAAACATAAATTCTTATCTGGAGTATGGGCTTCTTTCCCTGTGGTAGAATACAACAAATATTAATTGCACTGGCTGTATCTGGGTTGCATGATAGGTACATCCTATGAGACACTCCAACCATTATATTGGCTACAAGTCTCTTTAAGTCTTTCCTTGGCTTTTCATCTGTGGAAAGCAGTGCATGGAAAAGTGAAGGCATGATGTATAATTAGCTCCTAACACTGAGCCAGGATAAAGGGAGTTCTATCCCTTGTACTGAGGTACGAGAAGTGTTTCACCATCCCACAACTCAGACACAGCCATTATCTAATGGTTGTGCTTACAGGCATTATGTAATGCAGTGCTGGTCTGGGACGTAACAGTAATGAACATGGCATAAAAACTGTATAGAATAACTCAGCAACACAGACTTTCAGTGCTGCCTGGAAAATAGCTCAGGATGTGTAAGATGCCATACTGCATAACTAGAAGGTGATGTTTCTGGATAGTAAATGTACATCTTATTTTTCTTCTCTCATTTTCCTCATTCCTATCCATCCATGAGCCCAAATGTTGCATGTTTCTTAGAAAATATACTTAACAAATGGCCTTAATAAATAATACACTTAAGAAGTTTCTCCTCTTTTGCACTGCCTGTGATTAGCCCCAGTCATACTGGCTGTACCTGGCTGCAGCATTTCCTAAGGGACTGTCTGCCAGTTTAGTGCAGCTTAAACATAGAGCAGTAAATTGAACCTTACCCATGTCAACCACTCCCTGTTATTCTATTTGCCCAGGATAAGAGAGGTGTGTTATTTTAAGGATAAACTGTTGTTTGCTACTATTTAGGACCTACTTCAGCATTCACAAGCAGTGCCCTGTAAAATGAGGTAGGCAACTCCTGCTTCCAGCTATTTATTCATGAGTCTGCATCACCTAGCTTCATGCGCTGTGAAACCAACAGAACTGAGAGGACTGTAAAGTAACATGGCAAAAAAATTAAGTTATTTTTCATCCATATCACTTTCCTGGTCTGGTTCACTGTGTTGCCACATAAACACTGAGATGGCATAATAGGAAGCAGGATTAGGAAGGACCAAGAGCTGGGACAGAGTAAGATCTGATCCCACCAACATTGTCACTGAAAAATTATTCACCCATTTGCTTTCGTACACCTTGACAATCTCTTCAACTTTCTATGAAATGTTTGAATGCTTCTGTGCTGGTCATACCTCAAGAAAATTATTTATAATCAAATTCAATCAAAATATTTCATCTACAACTACTTCTATACCAAATTCAGTTCACGCTGAATTCAGGAGGAAAAATGTAAAAGAAAAAAAAATCCCAGGAAACTTTTTTCTGGTTTTTGTTCTGTCAGCTGTAGAAGTCATATTATAAGTACTAGTGACAGTGAGCAGAGCACAAGACTGAGACAGGAATTTGGGATAAGGTTGTAATCACCATGGGCGAGGACTAAAAAAACTTTTATCTACTATATGTTAACTTTAGAAAAGTAAACAAAAAACTCATAAAAAACTCTCATTGCATGTGACAATAAATGTTGGTAACAAAAGTGCAAAGCAGAGCCTGTGCAGTGGAATGAGCTCCTACAAAAATATTTACTTCTGTAGGCTAAGGACCATGCTGATGCCTGAAAAAAAGAAAGGATTGAGTTTGAACATAAGTGATTCAAAATGGGCCTAATTAGCAGATTAAATAAGTAAAATAACTGTTGTTGGTCCTAGAAAAACCCCGAATAAACCTCAAAAAAAGGTTAGTTGGAGAATAACTGGCCAAAATATCCTGAAGGGAAGAAGAAAAGGGCTCAGATTTCTTCTTCTATAGAGTGACCCCTCCCCCCCCCCATTTATTTAATCTGAAAAATATGCCTCTACCGGCAACACCGGGTTACTGCCCGAGTGAGTGATGATCTCAGGTGAGGAATATGAGATCCTGCATTGTCTGCTTACCCTCATCTGTTCCTTTTCTTCTGCTGCTTCTATGTCTGCTCTCTGCCAGCTTGTACCTGCTCCTTTGGTGGAATTCAAGGGTGGATTTGAACAAAAAGAAAGAGAAAACTTGCAGTCTCTGTGAACACATCCTGAAGCATCTAGCAGTCAGATGGATAGAGGCTGTGGATCAGGTAAGTGACTGATTGATTAGCTGGATAGAAAGAGGAAAGTAAAGTCCTTTGGGATGATAGCAGAAGCATGGGAGTTTAATTTTTTTTTAATTTTCTCTTCTATTGTATTAAGAACCAGTGTGATTAAATTTCTGGTTTGGATGTGGAAATAAAAACTTCCGTTTACTTCTATCTTAACCTGGTTTCATGTAGTAGCAATTTCTATGTAATTCTCTTTAAATGTGACTGAACCAGGGTTTAATCACATTTAAACAAACAATACTGGGATATGCTAGCAGTCTTTAGCTTTTCACTATCTTGATGGTGATTCCTAGAGGGCACAGTCGTCTCTACATAGGTATGTCATCTACATAGCCCAGTTTGGGAGTGAAAAACACAGAGGTTACATGAAAGGAAAGTCATGCAGTGACTGTCAATAACCTGGAAAGCCTTCTAGCCATATCAGAGCCATGGTAAATATAGACTACCCCAAGAACATTCTGGCACTGTTTGAACTACAGCAAGCATAAGCACACACAAGCAGAGCAACACAGGCTGCATTATCATAATACAGGTAATACAGCATATTTGACCCACAAGCAGTGCAATTTAATTTAGGACTGCAGCATGACAGGCAGTGTGCTAAGCAGAAACTTGCAGTGTACAAGACTCTGCCAAACATCATGTCTCTGAATTAATCTTAATTGATTGTTAGTTATACTCTGTGATGAGATCTTGTCCAGGGGACTTTGTATTAAGAATGCCAACTGCTATTACTGGCGTGCAAATGTTCTTGCCAGAGCAGCATTTCTAAAGAAATGAAAGCTCCTGGAGCGAACTGCCAAAGAGCACAACTATAATGGAAATGAAGAACATTTGAGGGTTTGGGAGCTCTAGGGTACAGTTCTTCCTATATATTGATTTGAGGAAACCATTCCATATTTTCATTACAGAAGTAATGAAAGAGCACTGGGAAACCACCAGCTGGACATCAGTTATGTGTGTAGCCGCTGAACACATATTCCAGTTATCAGCATTGTTTGGCACACGAAATAAACTAGTGTCCAAGTCCTTGCTGTGTTGTTCTTTTGAAAAGAAGAATCCAGCGATGGTTATTTTTGTCCAATTTGTTGAAATGCAGAATGTAGCCCCTCCCCGAGATGTCAGTTTGGTGAGGAAATCACACCACTACATTCTGCATTGCAACAACAAGTTCTTGCTCCTGAATGAATGTTTTCCATACTGCCAGTAGCACTGTGTGAGTCTAGTTCTGCAAGGATCATGCACCAAAGTATGCAGAGTTCCCAACCATGTGTTTTGAGCACTGCCTTCTCTTAAGTGTCTGCAAGATTAGATCCTTTGCCTATGTTCATAGCCTCCTTGAAAACAATTACCTGGGTTATGCTACTGCAGGATATTCATTATGCTTTAATCTTGGGAGTTAAAAACAGTCTGTAGCACTAAAATCCACATGGATTTAGTTTAGGTGGGGCAACACAGATCAGAGCGGGAACCAGAACTAAAACTACTGATCTGTAACTGTGCTAATTATATGAGAGATGTGTGACATTAGTAATTGTTCAGACCTTCGAAAGGGTGCAGTTATAGACAGGATTTTTTCCTAATGAGGGACAGGATTGAAAAGTCAGCTGTCAAAAATGGTCAGGGATGCAGACAGGCCTAGTTTTCTATTCTATCAACTATCCCAGGTGCATTGACAGAACCAAGTTCACCAGAAGCCATTCCTGTGTTACAATTTTAGTGCCAGACTTTATTTTGCCTAGCTTCTTTAATATCTGGTATTACTTTGCAGCTTCTGTATTAATTAAATCACAGGAATTTATTCAAGAGTGAAACTGCCATACAGCATCCCACATAAACAGTGAATGCTTAGTTGAAAATAAGCATGCTCTAAGGATTTAAAACTAAAATCCTCACCAGTAAAGGCAGAACAAGCCTCTATAACACCCAGGATGTATGTTCACTCAGCAGGCACAGTGATCTGACTCTATGTTCCGAGATGACCCGGAACACAGTGAAGAGAAAACCTACCATCCCAGAGCAAAAAGCTTAATTAAAATGCTTTAGTTAATGAAAAACCTTAATTAGTCTATCCTTGCTAATGGTTTATTTTGACCAAAATAGCCTACAAAGTGCAGTTCAGCTGGCATCTCCAAAGGATAGGTAAACCTGGCCACCTTTACTGGGCATTTTTGTGAGCAGCTCTGGCCAGTGGTCCTTTATCTGGCATGGCTGTAGCTGGCTGAGGCTGCTTGCCTGCTATCAAGATCAGAAAGACAAAACAAAACATAATCAAATTGTTTCTTCTCCAGCCTCTGAGTTTCCAAAGTATTTGTCAGCTACTGAAATCTAGGAGGTGAGATCACACTTGCCTGTTATATGTACAACACCCAGAGCTGCACAGCCCACTGCAGAAATACTGTTACAAGATGACAAAGAGGAAAAACCCTATCACAAAGGGATTTGTATTGCAAGTCCTAACAAGAAGTAGTAACAGTTACATGCATAAACTTTTTATTTAGGTGAAAATTCACATTTTAAACCTTTGTTTCTGAAATGCTCACAATTTTAAAGAAAATGAAAACCAACAGAAGAGGGCGGCCATTCCTTCCCCATTTCTGTTTGGTGCTTGAGGCCACTTTCTCTGGGCATGTCCCACTTGCCTGCTTTTAAAAGCAAGGACTGCCACCCCACTGCATGACCTTTGCAGGGGGAGTTATCACATGGAGGACTTCTCTCTCAAATGGTTTCAAAGACAATGGCACTTTACTTGTTACCAGCTGTATTTATGTAGGCACACAAAAGCAATTGCTTGGGTTGAGGTGCTATCTTTGGTGCTTGCCGAGAATGACTGGTAGCCTACTTGAGCTTGTATGAAGTCTATGTCGTTACTGCTTCTCTGGAGACTTATTTTGACAGTGACTTCTGGCCTTGCTTCCTCACTGGGTAGAGGCGACTGCAACAAATTGTTTTTTCCTCTGAGAAATGTGGTAGGAAATACAAAGGCGGGGACCTCCCTTCCATCCACCTCCCTAGCGTTAACCTGAAGAGTTTTGAGATCCCGTCACGGCTCTGGAGAGGATTCACCCCACGATTTCGAAATGGCTATCCCATTTCTCATCCCTCCTCTCATTCCCGCCAAAAGCTCAAGTACATCCTATCTCATCAAAAAAGAGGCACAGGTAGGTCCAGACCCTGCCCTGACCACCCGCATCCGCGGTGGCGGTCTCGCACTCGCAATGTCCCTCGCTCCTCTCCCTTTCCTCCCCAGGCAGAGGAGCGGCTTCCCTGTCCTGCCTGAGGCGCCACGGTCCCTTCCTGCCCCGGCTCTGAGATGGCCTCCACTCTCCTCCCCGGGTAGGCACTGTCGCGGTTCCCGGGTGAGTAACTACACGGAGCCTCATCCCCCGTTTCGCCGCGGTGCCGGGTCTCCGTGAGTCCTCCGCTCCGCCCCGTGCACTCGCCAGTCTCGATGCAGCCCTGTGTGACAGCTTCGCCTTGCCCGTCCTGCCTCTGCGCAATGCCATCGCAACGCCACCACTGCTGTTTAAAAGTTATCATTACCTCTTCAGACAAAAAAAAGGGGGTAAATGTCAAAAGTGAGACTACTGTGCGTTCTGCGCGTGCCCCCGGTAAGCTAAGTCCACCTCTGTTACGCCTGCTGTCCCGGGCTGAACGCTAGGATGGTACGTGGGTGCGCGCGACCACAGTGAGCACCTGCACAGTGAGTCTGTCGGGCGAGAGTGGAAGCGGCGTGCCCGAAACCCGCGGGGGTCATGTAGGCTTTGTGTAACTCTAGCCCGAGCGGGCAGAGACCGGACGCGGTGGCGCAGGCAGTGCGTGGTAGCTCGGCTCTGGGGGGAGGCAGGAGGCTGCTAACCCCCGAGCCGACCGTTTTCCTTGCAGACGGTCGCGGCACTGCGGCGGAATGTGGTAATACTGCGCGCAGAGAGCCTTTAGCTGGAATACGGTAGCGGGGGAGGCAAGATGGCTCCGCATTCCCTCTCTGGCTGACAGGATCCTGCCTAGTTGGCATCTCTATGGTCCCGGATGTGGTTACACCGGGGTGGGCGGGCGCGGTCTTCCTGCCCTGCCCCTCTATAGTGGTTTTCCGGGGGGAAGGGCCGGCGTCGGTGCCGTGCGCCTGCGTGAGCCGGGCCCGCCGCCCCCCCGCCGAGGCCGCGGTCCGATGCGGTGAGCGGCGCCGGCTGCCAGCGCTCGCGGCGCCGCCGGTGCGGAGGAACGCGCGCGCCCCGCGCCCCCGCCGCGCCGGGGGGGCCGTGCCCCCGCCCCGCTGCGCCGCTGGCATCCCCGGGGCTCCGTGGCGGCAAATGGTGGGGCCGGACGATGCTGGGGCTCCGGGCAGCGCAGCCGTGCTTCCCGCGGGCCGGCAAGAGGTGGCGGCGGAGGAGGCGGAGGAGGAGGAAGATGGAGAGCGGGATGGGAGCCGGGGCTTGAGCCGGAGGAGCGGCGGGCCAGGGCAGGAGCGGCTGCTGCAGCGGTACCTGGCGGCGCTCGGCCCTGCCGCGGCGCCGGGTGGCAAGCGCTGCCCGGAGAAGCCCGCCAACGGGGCCGCCTACGTTGTGGGCCCCCGTGGGAGGATGACCAACGGGGACGTCGGCTTCCTGCTGCTGCCGCCGCCTCCAGAGGAGCCGCCGCTGCCTTCTCTGGCAGGACTGGCCGAGCCGCGGCGGGATGAGCCGGAGGAAGAGGAAGCAAAACTACAGAACGGGGGCTTCCTCCCCTGCCCGCCCGGCCCGGGGAGTAGTGGCGGCGACTTCCCCACGGGAACGGCCTTGGAAGAGCCGCTGAGGAGCTGCCGACTGCGGAGTGAGGCGGAGCGGTGCGGTGGTACGGCGGCGGCCGGCAACTCCCCGCTGCCCCTCGGCTCAGAGGACGATGCTGGTAGCCGGGCGCAGGCCGCCTCCGGCGTGCGGACCTCTCGAGGCCGGGGTGAGCCCGCTCCCCTGACCCCTGTGCCCCTCGGTTTCACGGACGTGAACCTGAACTCTCGTAACACCTACGAGGTGAGCCGTCGCCGCAGCGCCCCAGAGCACCTGCCCACTGGAGGGGCGGCTCCTGCGGCCCCGGCGCCGCCGCAGGAGCCGGCGGAGAGGGCCCAGCGGGCGGGCATCGCTGGCAGCAGCTTTGCCGAGTTCTTCACCAGGTAAAGGATCAGGCGGCGGGGCCAGTACCGGCACTCCCAGTCTTGAGCCGGGGGAGAGGGGGTGCCTGCGGGGCCCAGGCGGGCTGGGTGCGCTGGAGCCGCGGTTAAAGTCTGTTGGGCCGGTTCTCGGGGGTGGGGGTTGTCTGAGTGACCGTGTCTGCTGTCAGCAGTGCCTTCCTGCTGGTCAGATGATGAGCGATTCCAACTCACGGCGGGCTCTTCTGCCAAGTAAACGCTGCTACAGCAGGAATGTGGCTTTGGTTTGGACTTGGGAGTGATATGGTAACGATAGTCTTGCTTCTGCAAACTCCATGGACGTGAAACTAGAACCTGCTTCCTGTGACAGAGCTTTGCTTTTTACTGTCTGAACCAGTGTACTGCTACCGATTAAATTGCTTGAGGAATATAGTGAAAATAGTTGGTGTTGGAACCTGGTTTCAGGTGATTCTAAGAATCATCATGAAAGTTGCAGAGGCTCATAAAGTTTTTCCTATTTGCTGACAGTGTAGGTACAGTTTACTTTCTTACTCTGAACAATTTAGTTATTCTGAAGCGTGATATGGAAAGCTTCAAGAGCTGAGCTTTGTGCTGTGATTTATTTGCCTTCTGTTAGGTTCTAGCACAAACCCAGAAACTTAAGGGCACCCAGCGTCATTGGTGGGGGAGTCTAGCATCACTCTCTCTTTTAACATACTATGCAAAAGATGCATCTTGATTATAATAGTTCATAGCATACTCTATATTACTTTTGTTTAAAGATGGGAGTTTGATTTCCAAATTTCTGGTTTTATTCTCCAAAACCCTGGGGTTATATTTCTCATCAGTGACTGTTTTGGGAAAACTGAATAAGGTTAAACCTATTAACTAAAGAACTGATACAGAAGAGCAGAAGTTTGATCTCAGAGCAGGATCCTAAATTGAGAAATAGGCTTCTTCTGTCAACCCTCAGGGAGAGCAGTGAGGGATTCCTGCCTGAGGATAAGGATAGTGGCAGTTGCAGGGTGTTTGATGCCTCCACCTTGTTCCTAGGATGGGTTGAGAGATGTGTCTCTATTCCTGCTATTTCCTATTAGTGCTCTTTAGTCCCACACTTTTTTTCATGGTACATGGGCTAGAGGTTATTTACCTTCCCTTCACTATGTTACTTGAACACTTTGACTGGTAACATTGATACTTGTTGCTTTTTTGTCCCAGAGTAATAGCTTAATGAAATTCTGGAGAATTTTCCTCATAGGAAAGAGTGAAGTTGGTGTTCAGTAGAAGTTATTGTCAATTATACACTGATGGTTGCTGTTTTCAGGGGAAGCTTGGGTAATATATGATAAAAAATTAATTGCTTCCAACCTTACAAAGGCTGTAGTGTTGACGTCTCAATGCAAAAATGGGGTTTCCAGAGAGCCAATTTCATAGCCCCTGGCTGGCCCTGCTGGCTGTGCCTCTTGTGCATTTGGTCTGCTGAGTGGTACTGCCTTCAGGGGCTTCAGCTTCATCTCTGTCAATACATTCATTAAAATGCCTTAGTTATAGCTGATTTTATCTTAGTAGCCAATATGAGATCTACTAGTAGACCATACTTTTACTCATTTTTTTCCCAAACAAAACAAAAAACCTCAAACAACCTTAGACTTTTTTACTGATAGATTTGTCTCTAGATACAGTAATACTATAGTTTGTAGTCTCACTGCTTAGAAAAGTGATAATAAAGCTTTCATAATTTTGAGTGGTTTGTTACTGTTTTCTGAACCATTTCTGATACTTTAAAAGCTTGTATGTCTCACTTCTTTTTTTAAACTGCTCAGATTCATTCAAAACTGACAGTTTTTAGATTCAAATTGTGTAAAAATTGTCTTGTGATTGAGTGTTGGTGGCAACTGTCCCTCTTTGTCAAACTTCTCAGCAGATGGTTGCTTGTGTTTTTGAATGAGCACAGAGCCATAAATGATGTTGTTCCCGAACGTTTAAGTTGTACCAGGTAGCCATGTTGTATCAGAAGTACTGGCTAAGAGAGACCAACTTGCTCATGTTTTGTCAGAGTATGTTACTTGCTCCCACAGTGTAGGAGAAAAGGTACTGGATGTGTTAAGCACAGGCAGTTTGGCAGCATGAAGCATCTTATATAGGATGTTTTGCACTTGGAATGCTCTTTGTCCAGTTTACAAACTGTCAAAAACTTGGTAGCTCTCATTGATTTTTCTAATAGTCATACGGAAAGATTTTCTTGCTACTACTTAAAAAACGATAAAAGGCAAGGGGGAAGTCCTGCTGCCTTCAGCGTGAAAACTTCGTTTTTGTAACTCCCGGGTCAGACAAACTGTTTGATCATGGCAGATCTGGGTTAGTAGGCTGCTGTTTCCAGCTGCTTGCTTCAACCTCTTCAGTTTTCAGTTACCAGGGGGGCCTTCTTTGCAGTTCTTTGAAATCGTTAGTGTTAATTTTCTGTCTTGCTTTCATTGAACCGAATAGGAATCTGATGAGGTGAGGCAGGGGCAAAAACGAGCAGCTGTCAGCAGCAGTGTCTTGCCCAAGCTCTGTTACAGGAAGAGTGACTTTGCCCTTGAGATTGTCAGTAATAATTATTTTAAAGTCATGACGAAGTTCACTCAGTGATGATTTTTTTTTCTTCCAGATAAGTATTAGGTGTAATATTTGTCCATGGGGGTTTAAGTTGTGTTTGTGCCACATTACTAAGCCTGTCAAATCAATTATGACAACTTTTAACTGAAAAATAATTGGTTTTGATCTTTTTGTTCTACCTCTTTGTTTCTCTCAGCATGTGAAGTGGGATGCTTCAAGTAAATCAGAGGTATGTGGAGCGGAGTGCCGTGGCAAGGAAAATTGCATGACTATGGTCACTTGTCTCCACTGTGCTACTGTTATGGTCAGAGCATTAAGTGGCATCTTTAAAGTCACCTGTCACTGCTTTGTACTCCTGTGTATGATTTGTAATACAGCAATATATAGACACTGTTCTTATGGTTTTGTGGTAGTATGTAGCAACTTGCTGTTCTGGATTATGGGATCACTTTTGGGTAGCCCTAGTGGATAGTTGTTTGGTACAGAATGCTTCTGTGAGCAGGTGTGTTGTGTGGACAGCAGAATTAAAGCCATGATGATTACTTTCATTGCTATATGCTTTATCTGCCAAAGCAGCACATACAGAGCAGAACAGTAAATTAAAAAGGGCAATCAGCAGTGAGTATTTCAGGGCTGAGATGAATCCACAGTGATTTTCAATCTCTTTTTAATTCTACATGTATATACCAGGCATCTTCTCAGCTGGTATAGATACTGTTCCTTTCTTAATTGTGTATTTACTACATAAATTTAGCTACCTGGTGTTTTGTGAAGTTTCTCATTCCTGGATTCAGAGCTTACTGTTGACAGCAACAGTGATGCTTTGTAGTAAAACAACATTTTCCGAGTAACTTGTTTTCCAGAATACATCTGACAAGGTTTCCCAGTAAAATAGTGAAGCCTTTAATTCATAACTTCCACGTCTCACAGATCTTTACAATGTGCTGTGTACACATTGGTGTAAGGGATTATGAGCATGTATGGCTGGTGGCACCTATATCCTCAGAAAAAATGTCTTTAGTCTCATCCTTTCTCACCCAGAGCAGATGTGCTTATTATCCAGAAGTGTTGAAAAATCTTCACTTAGGGAGATGATGGAAAGTTGAAGGGAGTCAGTGTTGTAGAAACAAACAACTGAGAAATCACTGAAGCCCGTATCTTTTTCTCCCTCTTTGTAAACACAGTTCTGTGGTTAAGTAAGTAGGTAGTTCTTCAAAAGCTGCTAATCTTCTTGCTCCTACAAATGTCCTTGACAGAGACTGTGGAGGATTGCAGAGAGATTCACTCCCCTGAGTATTGTTACTTGTGTACATAGTAGTGTCTTCAGAGCTGTAGTTGATATTTCAATTTATTACTAAGCAGTGCTTGTAGCTTTTTGAGCTGTGTATATATATATATATATATAAGTGTGTGTATATATATATATATAAGCATATATTTAGTCTATACCTGCCTCTTGTAAATGTTTAATACCAGAATCAATGTTTCTTTATGTATACAGAGTTTTTCTGTTTTATGTATCAGCATGAAACTTCAGAGGATGTACAGTACATCTGTGGGGAAGAGGTCTCTTTTGTGGAGTTTTAGTGAATAACTAAAGTCAAGCGGGGAATAAGTTGTCCCTAGTTGCAACAGATCTCCTAAGCCTTCTGTTTGTGTAAGGATAAAAGAATAGATTGATGGAGGCACTTCACAATGCTTAATTTATATTCCTGTATTGCCTGTTCCTATACCTTGGTCCGTTCTTGCTGATAGCCTGGAAACAGTTGCATGTGTTTTAGATTTCGAGGTGTTTTTTTTTTCCCTGTCCAGAAAAAACAAACAAACAAAAACAACAGGTACAGAGTGCCTCTAGCAGGTCGAGGAAATATGCTGACAATATACTGGAAAGATAATAAGAGAGAAGAGCTAAAGGAATAGAGCAATGCTTCTCCCAAAAAACTGAGCACCCTTCACCCTTCTGTCTTTGTCAGACATAGGTTTTTTCTTTCACTAAGCAATCTTGTAATTTGAGTGAACAAGTGGATATTGTAATCGTAGGCAAGGACACCTTGTGTCAGTGGGAGGTGAAATTCCTCCCCCTGACAATCACACCTAGACACAAATCTATAACTAGCTTCAAACATCCCTTTTTCCTGAGTTAGAGACGTAATTAACTTGCTGAAAGTAGGAAAAAGTGTTGTCAAAATAAGAAGCTTGTCCGAAGATTCTTCATTCGCTGTTTGCAAAGAATGATTTATGACGTTATGTTGACGTGTTGGCCAGTTCCTGGCTTCAGTCACAACTTAAGTATGTGTAATCTCCAGTGTAACACAAACAGTATCAAACTTTGAAGACTAATGCTTGCCATTCATTTTTTTGTCTACCAACTTTTAAAATAACACTGTACATTGAAAATTTTACTCAAATTATATAAGCTTTTTGTTCATGAAAAGGTCAAGGAAATGTCTCTGTACACCTAAAGTCCCAGTGACAAATGTGGATCCCATAGTAGTGGATTAAGTCTGTATGACTTGGCAGGCTTGGTTTTATTAGTGAACCAGTTCCAAGCAGCTTATGGAAATGAGCAAGTCCCCAAGGTCTATGGGTTGAAAATGCCTGTGTGATGAAGTTTCACTCCCATGCCTTAGGATGACTGTGTAGGTTTTTAAGAGTTTTGTATTTCTGAAAAACTTTGGCAATAGGTGTTTCACACAAGTATGCAGGATGCTGTGCACCTGGGTTATCATTTGGCTGTGATGTTTGCTGAGTAGCAAACCAAAGTTACATTTCAGATACACAGATGGAAGTATTGTATGCTGATTTAACTCTGGATAGGTGTGAGGTTGCTGTATTGCTCCAACTTCCATCCGCAGCCTTTTTTGTGTGTCTGTATTGGTTTGGTTGCCTAATGCGTCCATTAACGTACGATCTTGCCTGTCTTGCTGGTGGGCAACAGTGAAACTGTTTGTATGCTGGATGCTGAAATGCTTCAAGAAAACCAAGCAAACCATGAGCTACCAAAAGTGTTTGGGAGGTTTGTGACTGTGAAATGGCAAACAGTACAGATTCCAAAGTACATAGTATCTCTAGCTTGTTGTCATTGTAAATTTCAGATGTTTTGCAAGTTGCTTACCATTCCTCATTCTATAGGTGAAGCTGCTGCGTGGCTGACTGAAGAATTTCTTCCTTGCTTTGTAAACCTTAAAGCTATCATGCAAAAGTGAAAGGAATCAGGCTGGTGTATATTAATATCTCTGTCTAACAGATCCTCATGTTTTGTAGTATTTCTTTATCACTGGAGCAGTGACAAAATATATTGTGAAGTGCTAATCACCACAGAAACCTGACACACTGAGTTGGCTACAATGGTGTAGTACAGTAGTGCTACATTACATAATTAAGTAGTTGATGGGTACTCTTTCTGGGACTAGAAGGGAAGAATATTAACTGACAAGTTAACTTGTTGGCAAGTTGGAGTGGTAAGCATCACCAATTCTTGGGACTGGTCTTCAAAATAAAACTCTGCCCCATGCCTGAACTTAGGCAGACTCATAGGCTTTGTCAAAGGCTGAAATCTTTCTCACTTTGTCTTGAAAAGCTCATGAGTTTTGCCTTAACTGAAAGTGAATCACTACTAGAACATTTGAGCTGTATGTATAGGGACTGCCCTGATAAAGCTTGTGAGTTTTGCCTTAACTGAAAGTGAATCACTACTAGAACATTTGAGCTGTATGTATAGGGACTGCCCTGATAAAGCTTGTGAGTTTTGCCTTAACTGAAAGTGAATCACTACTAGAACATTTGAGCTGTATGTATAGGGACTGCCCTGATAAAGCTTGTGAGTTTTGCCTTAACTGAAAGTGAGTCACTACTAGAACAGTTTGAGGTAATTTGCTTCATTGTGTTGTACTTTTGTAAGGTATCTTGGTGAGCTGATTGAAGAATTTGCTGTTGTCAGGAAACGATATGTCTTCCCTGCTTCTGGTATTGATTCTCTCTGATCTGATGTAGCTCATTAAACTGAGGAGTGAAGAAAATGTGGATGGTTTTGTGTGGGATTGGTGAGTTGAATTGACTTGCAGGGTATGTATGGGCAGTCTTGGAATCTATGCAGCAAAGGGAGTGTAGGACATCACTGGTGCAAGGATGAGAAATGGGCTTCCCCGTAGTGGAGCTGAAACAGTCTTATTCACCAAGCACTGTTAAACAGCAACATGCTGTAAGCAAACCAGCTGTGACTTCGCTGGAGTAGATACCCTTGGCTATGCAAAAAATAGCAGGACATCTGTAGTCAGCTGGTAGAAATTCTCCACTTCTTGCAGCTGTGATGTAGGATTTTGGTTTAAGATTTGTATGGCAAGTGACCTTTGGTTGTTACCATAATAGATTGACCACAGTGCTTGGTGTAGTGCAAAAATAACTGCTGAAATGCCTGGTAAAATACAAAGATGATAGAATAGTTCAGCATAGTGCATTTTGCTAGTTCACTCCGAAAAATAAAGATGAGACCACACTGATGACCTTCCTTTACTCTTAGTACTTGAGCATTCTGAAATTTAACCATACACATGTCCTCTTGTTTATGGTTTTGAATGTTTGAGCCTGTTTGTGAAGCTGACCTCTGGAACAAATCTTTGTTAAGACATTAATGTAGACTGTTAAAATACTGTTTATCAGTAAGTGTTCTCTACAGAGTGTTCTGTAATATCACTAAAATACTTTCAGCTTTTAAAACTTCCTGTGTTTTTGTACCTATAATAAAACTGTTTTGCTAGCAGAGTTTGCAAAGCCACTTTAGGACCGGTATCAATAGTTCTGTTAAGCTTTGTGGCCTCTAAGAGGCCAGAAACTTCCTTCCCTGTACCTCAATCTTTAACAGTTACTCCTTGACATTTCATTTGATTTCAGTTATACTTAATTTTAGCTGAGGCTTTAGTTGACCACTAATATCCATGACAATGTCATAGCATCATAAAAAAAAAAATGCTGCAAGCCTGGTCTTGCTGAAGATGAGTATTTTCCTGGTTAGGATTTTTAGTTGTCTTATAATTCCTTTTTTTTTTTTTTTTTTTTTTTTTTTAATAAGAAAGCAGAGGAAGAAACCAAAAACTTGCAGTTTTGGAGTATTAAGGATAAAAACCTTCAAGTTTCTTTGAAGAGGGTGGTTTGGTATACTTTTTGGGTTGTCTTGGTGTGGAGAGAAAGAAGAGATCTTCGTACTGCTAAAATGTGCTCAAACTAGAAAGATCCTGTAATGGATCTGTGTTTGAGGGTAACCAAATCTAGAGAAGCTTCTCTCTGTAGCAAGTTGGTGGAAGATGTGACCTGTAAAATTGATTGGCTTGCTTCTTGTGCTCAGAGCAACTGTATAAATGTATTGAATCAAAATGGGCTGATATTATTCCAAGTTATTGGAACTGAAAATATAGAATGTGTAATAAATTCTAAATTTATTACTGTTTTATTCGAAGTCTCCATGTTAAGAGTTTTAAACTAAACCTAAAACCATTTGCTTGTTAGTTTAGAAACTGAGGTTGAACTGTTAGAATAAAGGATGAGCTGAAAAACATATTTCTAAAGAAGGGGGTATTTGCCTTTGTCACTTTTCCAGCCATAACTAATAATGTGAGAAAACATTTCTGAGCATGTGGAAATGAGCAAATAGCTCCTGGACTATGTAATATAATTAAAATCTAAAGTAGTGGGGACATCTATCCATTGGTCTAAGAAATAATTATGGTGTGCACTCTGAACATAGATTGCACCTTTTGGGATGCTTTTAAAAGAAAATTTCTACAAATGATGTACTGTATATAAGCAGTTTAAAATGGAGATCTGGAATTCTACTTTTGTTGCTCTGCAAGCTTTGTAACTGGCTAACCGAAAAGGTTTTGTTTCCTTTCAGTGATTCATTATTTATGCTTGGAGTTGAGTTACATTTGTTTCTGTATGTAAATTATTGAAAAGTCGTCTTTAAAGCAGAGGAGCTAATTGTCTATAATCAAGCATTGTTTTTCTGCTGTTATTTCCAAATTACTGCACATAAGACTTTACCTTAACAGGATGGACGACATTGGAATATGAAGAAAAATTCTCTTGCCTTCTTAAGCAGCTTTTGCATTTTGCACATGGTAAAAACATGCCAGTGTGAATGTAATCATTCTTGTTTACTCAATTATAGTCTTGAAGGAATATGGAATTACAGGCATGTAGGGGTCTTTAGAATTTGTGAAGACTCTTCTGAAAGTAGTATAAATGATTATTTTTAATGCTATACCAGTAAAAATGCATTAATAACAATTCTTGTGAACTACATCTAATTCCTTACTGATTCTGCTCTCTGGATAAGGAATATTAGATATATAGTTTCCTTATCAATTTGTTTTTTGGCTAATTCAAATTTCAACAAAATTCAAAGGAAAACCTATTTTATATGGCAGGGATGGAACAAGAGCAGACAGTATGCACAAGAAGAATTCTGTTCTTTATGGAGATGTAAAATCAATTACATTCTAATACATAAACAGTCTTTAATTTTGTTACTTCATAATGTTTTACAAATTCTGAGGTTTTATTAGAGTCAGTGGATTTTTAATGTACTTTAGTTATTGAGGAGAAGTGCAACTTTTAGGGTTTTTAATTGCATTTTTGTAATTAGATTTAAAACAAACAGAAAAGCTAAACTTCCCTTCCCCCCCCCTTTTTTTTTTCTAACTTAGTGTGCATTTGTAGCATCAGTTCCATGCTGTATTCCTCCTCTAAGCCTTTGTGATCCTGGGAGGAAAAGTTATAGGGTATAGTGAGAATGCTCTTGATGCGAGGCTGTTTCCTCCCTGTGTGTGTCTTGCTTCCCTGGATCTAACATGAGTAGTTGTCTTATGCAGTGTCTAATAACATACTATGTGCTTAATAAAAAGGAAAACTTAATCAGCCCTCATTTCCTTCATCAGTTTCTGTGGCTTTCAAAATTGTCTTCTCAGCTCTTCCACATTATAATAGATCTTGAAAGGTGGGTACAAGAAGAAGAAATGATTGATTGAAAATGACAGTAAATAAGATTGTATGTAAAGTTAGAAAAATGTTTTAACACTAAGGGTTTTTTGTTTGTTTTCTAAAAATAATACCATTTTTAGTGCACCAATATAACTTCAGAGGTCATTTGTTAGAGCTGTTTTATTTGTAGATAAGTAAGTAAACCTTGTAAACACTTCGAAGAAGGTCAAAGTTACCTTGCAAGGCAAATAAACGAGAGAATAATAGTCTAGCTTTCAGCATCAAGATTTAAACACAGTATTCACTTATTTCTAACATAACTCTGAATTCTGAATATTTCATTTGGAAAAACCTGTTTCTTTGGTGCCA
This sequence comes from Indicator indicator, assembly GCF_027791375.1. Classification (NCBI taxonomy): domain Eukaryota; kingdom Metazoa; phylum Chordata; class Aves; order Piciformes; family Indicatoridae; genus Indicator; species Indicator indicator. Next base: position 15,047,393 of record NC_072016.1, on the reverse strand, counting down.
TGCTTCAAGACTTCAGATTTTGCAAGGATTGCTTTCCAGGGATGCCAGGGTTGTGTATGTTTGGGATTTGTGTGTGTGTGTGTAGTTGTTTTTGTTTTGTATTGTTGTCTAACATGGAGCAGCATTTTAAATTAGATTTATTTGTGTATTAGTGAACCATGAAGGGGCATGCTGTGTTGCTCAGGTATAACAGTAGTGATGACCATGTGTTTTATAGTCTCTTCCAAGACAATATTCTTGTCTCAGTAGTTGATACCACTTGAATTTTGCTATTTTTCATGGAGAAACATTTTAATGTTTTGTACATCTGGAATGGCTCAAGTGTAAGATGTAATCATCCTTCATACTGGAATTTTTTTACATAAGTAAAAGCAGCAGAACAGGTGAAGCTTGGGTCTGAGGGTGAAGTTCTAATGATTTGATTTTCTAACACCTAATAAGAAGTAGAATGATGTTGCAGCTTTTCCTTCAATGCAGAGGAGGCAGTACTATACCTCAACAACATCTCCGAATGATCAGAGATGGTTCTTCTGGCAGGCTCCTTTGAGGCTGGGAATTCAGATTGGGGACCCAAAGGTGTGCATTTGGAGTAGGAAGGAAAGCAACTTCAGGTTTTATTTGGATCACAAAGCAGTGAAATACCCATGGCCTGTTATTGACAGACTATGGAGTTATAGAAAGACAATATCAGTATATGTGCTATAGTTCTTTAAACAAAAATCAAAATGACATCTAACTTGAAACAAAATGTGAGTTTGACATTTTTGGGCAAATGGAAGACTCATAAGACCACTTAGTCTTGTGGAGAGTCAAATCAATCATGCCTAGAGGCAGAGTGCTGGAGTTGTATCTAGGCTGGTGCCTTTCCTACCTGCTGATATTCATGGTTGCTGTTGTTCAAAGCACTTCAGCTTCCTCCAGGTGGCTGTTGTGCACATAAGGCAGCCCAGTTTCTGTTGGATGAAAATTAAGATCAAGCTTAAAGTAATTGCCTCTGTTATTTTCCAGTAATTTCCTCTAAATCCTGGAAATGTCTCCTCTTGGGCTGGTGCATAGCTAGCTCAGAAAGTAGAGATAAGTTTAGTGTTCACATTTTATGATGGTGACTGGGATAGTTGAAAGTAAACAACAAAAAGGGGTCCTACTAACAAATTCCACTGCTCCCCTTCTGAGACATAATTCTAACTCCATGTAGACTTACTTGATTTTTTTTTTTTCCCTTAAACAATACCCAGGAAAATTATTTGAAAAGCAAAACCAGAGTGGAGACAAGCAATTACAGTACTAGAATGTCATATTAATGCCACCTGTGGAAATGATTAACAACTATGGATTATGGTGCCATCAGTATGGTAAAGCTCTCTGACAGTGTGCTGTGGGCACATGAGTAGTTGAAGCAATGCTGTTGAATAGGAAAGAAAACTACCAGTTGTAACTGTTATTATAGCTGTTGTAGTTGTGTGATGGTGAGAGCCCATAGGTTTTTGTGTAGTGTGATCCAGACAATATTAGGAATAGATGTCTTGGTATGAGCCAGTAGCAGCTTCTTACGCTGTGGTGCTTCAGTTACTTTCCAAGCTCTTGAATAGACCTATTGAAACATTTTTGAGTGTCATTTCAAAGTGTTAATATGTGTTCCAGTGTGGTTATATAAAGCTAGCAAGGAAAGAAACCTTGCAACTTTTCCACTGGGCTTTTGTAAATTAAAGCTTAATTTGATGAACTAATTTAATACTTCTCTCCCATAGGCCATTTAATAGAAAACACTTTTCAGTTCTAAAGTTTAGGCCTTTTTTTGAAAGGAATTTTGAAGTTTTTGAATGGATTTTGAGATTCTCTACCAGAATGCTATTGACTTTTCAGTCCATATCAATGGATTACTTTTCCTGGCATCAGTGAGACTCATGAATATTGTAAGCAGCAACAAATAAATCAAATCTAGTACGCTTCCTGCAGTTCAGTGAGCGCAACTTCCAAGCATTCACAGATGCTGTTCCTTAACAGGGCTTTTGTAAGGCTTTACTGTTGTCAACAACACATCAGATGTGATGCTGTTAGCTGCCAAAACAATGTATTAGAAGTGTCCTTCCATCTTCAGCAAAGCTTCTTTGTAAACCTTCCATTCCTCTCTCTTGGATTAGAATTCCTGTGTGAGGTTTATGCTGACATGGTATCAAGTCTGACCGACTTTTTGCCTTCACAAGAAGCAGACCTGAATAAATCTTATTTAATAAAAGAAGAGTTGTCTAATTTCACTTATATATTCATAAAAAGTGAAATAAATCTTTGCTTAATTCCGTACACCAAAGAATATTAAAAAACCTCAACCCCTCAGGATTCATTATGGTGGTTTGTTTTAGTGTTATATTTGTTTAAAAAAAAATAATTGAAAAATAAAGTCTCATTAGAGCCATGATCATGCTTCAATCTGTTGTACACAAATATTAATTAAAATCTTCTGTTTACATGTTTTTCCTTTTTAAATCTGCCAGCTTCCTGGTTAATCATTAAGCAGCTTTGCTACAGTGACAGATTGATATCTATGTTAAAGACATATATCTTTTTAACTCCTATAAGTGCCAGAAACCATGGAGCTGAACTGCATGGTAATCCTGGTGGTATTCCATAGCATATGCAGAAACTCTAATAGCTGTGGGTATCCATGAAGGCAGGATGCATGAGCTGTTTGCTGTTTTAGGAATGGTACTCCAGAATATATTTTCCTGCATATTTGCATTGTGGACAAAAAAATCTGCTCCAATTAAGTTCAAATACAGTCATATTTGAATATACTGTCATAGCAGTTGCAGATTTAAGCCTGTACTATAGCATTTAATGACATGCTAGTCTTTAAAATACTTTGTATTTTCTTGATGATTCTTTGAACACTGCTCCTTCCCTCCTGAAGACAATGTAAAGCACTGTGAAAAATTGACCTGTGCTTGTAAAGTGAGCCTCTGTTATTTACATAAACACGCTTTTACAGGTGGGTTTATTTATTTATTATTTTATGGATGGACCTGTTCATTTCCCTAATGATATGCATTCCTGGGATTGACCACGGACAGAATCTTTTCAAGATGTTAGTAGCATGACTTGTTTTCCTCAGCCCTTTCTTCCAGGTCAGTAGTTGGTGTTCTGGGTGCTTGCTTTGTTTCCATGGGTATGGACCAAGATACTGCAGGTTTCCCTGTTGGGGAACAGAGTTGCAGGGTGCATAGGTCATCACCAGTGCTTACTAGAACACTTTGTATTAATGAAGCTATTATTAATAACAACAGCTTGAATTCATTAATGGCAGGTAACTATTCATACTGTGCAAGTAGTTATCCCCAAGCATTCTTACTGAGCTTACAGCCTGGTAGACCTGTACAGAAGTGGAAGAGTGTAGTGATGTAGCCACAGCTTTCCAAGTTACCCAAAGCAGTGTGTGCTGGTGGCTTCATACAGAGCATGTAGTCTTGGTGTGCTGAGTTTCTCGGTTCTCCTGGATTCCAGAGGAACACTAGTGTTGAGTTCACTGGTTCTTAGGAGACTTTCACACTTTATCAACATCTGATTCTGCTTCTCTCCAGCTCGCTGTTTTCTGGTGGCTAGGTCTTCAGCTGAATACAAGTATCTGTAGAGTCCATTCAGGCAAACTTGCACAGAAGGGATTTTTGTGACAGACATTTACTTGTTTCCCAGATAACAAAAAGCATTCTGGGAACTGAAAAGATAGTTTGTATTTGAAAGCTATGCAATGTCTTACAAAGACTAACAGTTGCTAATTGTGAAACTATGCTGCCTGGTCAGAAACTCTGACAGTGCTGGAATTTAAGAGTGACTGTTCTTTTCAGGCAGATTGTGTTTGTTGGAGCACGCTACTTTTATCTGGGCAAAGCCAAGATAAAGACTTGTTTTCTGTGCACAAATGTGAATGCATCCAATTTGTGGAGGAAATGTATTTTAAAATAAAGCAAATGCTTTAGATAATGAATAAATATGGGGATCTCTTTCCTGAGGAAGAGTATGAAAACTATGAAATTAGCTAGGTAGCACTGCAGAAAAATGTCTTCCAATAAAAGTGCTCCATATTCTGTTGTTCAGAGGTCAACTTGTAAGCATCCTGAGAAGTAACATTACAGATTATTTAACTTCAAACTTTTAGTCATAAGGTTCTGGAAAGTAACTTTCCAATATCAGAATAAATGCACTTCTCACATTTTCAAAGTACTTGTACATAGCACAGTTTGTGGGAGGTTGTGATCAGAGACAAGCAATACATTTTTGTATCTAGACAATGGGTGTCTAGGTCTTGTGATGCTTGGCTTTCTAAGAAGTAGTAGAGCAATGCAGTCATCTGTCTGATGGAGTGTAATTGCTTTAGACAGTGGCAAAGGTTATCTGTTAAACTGAAGCTGCGTGTATGTTCCCAGGTTTTCTAGTCCATGTTATGAGAGTTGAAGGTGTGAAGAGTGCAGAAAATCATAGCAGATGTAATAGGTCACCATTTCTTTTTTAAATCTGTAAGTTACATGGTGATTTTCATCTGTTTTCAGTCTCCAAATAGCTCCTTAAGATATATTGAAACAAACCCCAAAGAAGAGAGCTGGTACATGCTGCTAACTTACATTTAACAAAGTGTGGTATTGCGAAAAGAGCTCTGATGTTGCAAAAAGTAGCTTAGAATTCAGAGGTAAAACTGTGTGTGAAGTACAGATACATTAGTATCAAATCACCTGTAGTAAAAGGTGATCCACTTCAAGGTAATTATTTTAAAGTATAAGAGAAAGCTAAGGTAGCACACCATCCATTTGCTGAGCAGTATCTCTCTCCAGTGGTGGACCTGATTTAAAGAAATGCTAAGTCAATACAAATATAATTTGTTTATATGGTTGCATTAAACAAAAAGAAAACTTTCCTCTCTTTTCAGAAATTTTTTCACTAAAAGGACAAAGGAACTCAAACCTGCTGTCCAAAGTGCTCCTGGTTGGAAGTTGTTTGGAAAAGTCCCACCCAGAGAAAACCTTCCAAAAGATTCAAAAATAATTCAGCAGGTGAGTAAACTCTAATTAAACCCCAACTTTTAAAGATTAGTGTGTAGATACTGCAGGTTTCTGCTGTTATCTCCACTTCATTACTACGCAACCATAGGATGACCTGGGAAGATGATTTTGGGGCTTTGTCTAAAGAGCAGTAGTTACTGAAGGAGTGTGAGTTCTATGATTATCTAGTACATTCTTCAGTACATTGTGGTGCTTGTAAAGGAGCTGTATCTTCAAAAAGTATTTAAGCTGTTTAGATAAAAACATCAGAACTTGTATTAATTTCCTGTAAAATTTTGACTTAGTTAACATGCTACAATTTTTTTCATGGTAAATTGATTATGAAATACTCTAGTTTGCCTTTATGAAGTTCAGTTCTGAATGACTTTTGTGTGTTTTGTGCAATAAACACATGGTCATACTTGTATATTCACCTTTTCTTCAAACTAGATATGTCTAGTAGTTCTTGGGTATTCTAGTGTTACAGAACTGGATTTTTTTTTTTTTTTGTTTGTGGGGTTTTTGTTTGTTGATTGGTTTTGTGTTTGTTGGGGTTTTTTGTTGTTTTGTTGGGTTTTTGGTTTGGTTTTTTGGGTTTTTTCCCTCATCTAATTTATCTTGCTAGTCATCCTTGCCTGGAATACTTACTATCTGAATAAATTGTGACTAAGTCCTTAGAACTCTGAAACATGTAGTCGTTTCATTTATACCTTGAGTGAGAATAAAAGTCCTTTTGTTTCAAAATGGTACTGCATGCTGAACTTGTTTTGAAGTAACTGGAGCGCTACAGAGAAGTATTTCTGATTTCCTTCCCCTGATAGCAAGTTGCACTTCCATATATTTGTTTGTGTTAGAGTCTGTCTTTAATTTGATAAAATAATAATAATACGGCATGATCTTTAAATACGAGCAATTGATCATGTGTAATTAACTTCCTGTTAACTTGCAATCCTGAACTTGAAAGATTTGTTGACATAAATGTGAATGTCCCTTGGTTTGGTGAAAACAGTAACTTGAATCTCTTGAGAGCTGTTTTCTCTTTGTCTCCTTAAATTCCGTATAAACTCATGTGTTTAGCAGGTGCAACTGCCTGTGAATGAATTAGTGTTCAGCCATCTTCTAGAAGGAGCTTTGTGGTGAAGATGGCCTTTTGGGAGCAACTAAAGTGCAAAATGAGAGGTTCTTTTTGAAGGACTTTTAAAGGGACTGGCCACACAATGAAATGTAGGCAAATCATGAGATTACAGCGAGTGTTATTTACTCTGAACTAAAATGGATGCTTTTTAAAAGTTGTCAAATACCATTTTCCTTATTTAAATAGTTTAAATGCAAGTTTTCTTTAGTTTACTTGCAGATGAATGTTGTTGGCCTTGTTCTTTGAAATTACTGTGGTAAAAATCCAGATGTCTCTGCCGTCCTAAGAAATGGAGAATGTGCACAATGCTGCCAGTCATCTGCTTTGAGTTTTCTAGTAATGAAGATGTTTGTTCTGGACACAAAGTCATAATCTGCAGAAATATTCTTGTTTTATTATCCTGTTGTCTCTGAGTGACTGCTTTTCTTTTCAACTGTAGTGTTTCCATTTATTTTAACTTCTCCAAAGTGGCAGGACAGCAAATATGTTAAACCTGTATATTGTCTTCAAACATGATTGAGTTGGTTCTAGCCACTAGTCATGTAGTTTGTGTTATAATTGCTGACAGATTAGGGTCACTATTGGATTTATATAATCTCTAGTAATGTGATAGTAATAGCTAATATTTTTAGCTTTTAATTTAGCTAAGGCATCATGAGTTAAAATATCAAAGGGGGATCCAGATTGATGGTGTATTCTGCACAGTTGTATCTATTTTACCTAAGAAAATGTGATTATTAAATTGAGAGGTGACCCTAATGTCTCCATATTTGACATGTCAAATGCCTTGCCTATATGTTTAAAGTTAACATTATAGGTCCTTGTCCTTTAAAGAAAAGCCAATGGTTTATTTTCTCAAAAATGTTCAAATTTGCCAGGATGGCTATGGATTAGAATGAATAGAGAAAGGCATACTTGGTTATTGAAGATCAGTGGAAAACAGTATCTTTGCTTTGAATGGCTGATTGACATCCCTAGGCTAAACTGCTCACTATGCAGGAGATGAGTGAAAAGAATATAGGCAAGAATGCAGTTATGAGGACATGAAGAAGTTGATAGAAAGATGATTAGAGCTTAGTATGTTCTGTTCACAAGTGATTCTGTGAACCTGGCAGAATACTTCATATCCTACACGGAATGTCTCTACAAACCTCCACATTGACTTTCTATATTGAAGTCAAGGTATCAAGTGTGATCTGAAACACTAATATCCCATTTCCCCCTATTTTTAGCTATCTGTGGCCAGAAAAATGGCTACTCACTGTTCATTAACTTTTGTAAAATGAGCTTCTGGGTGTAAGACTGCAAGTAGAACAGGCTTAAGCTGTAGGCAAGCTGCCTGTGAGGGAGTTTATGGCACTTTCCTCAACAGCTATAGGCATTCTGCATGGTTGAATACAAAATTCTGTGACTTTACTGATGCCATTGGTGAGGGAGGGTGCAAATAAACCCTGGGTTAAGGAAAAACTCAGTAATGAATCGGCATCCTTCAGATGAAAAATGAGATCTTTAAGAAGCCATTTTGCAAGAAATATTAGCTCATAACAGAAAAGCCTTTGTAATTAATAGGGTAAAGGTAATACTTATGTCAAAGGTTATAGCAATATTGTAAATCTTAAAGGACCTCCCTGTTAGTGAAATAAGAAAACTGTTTGCATCATTGTAGATTCATAGTCAAAGAGATGGTAGGGCTCACATGCCCCATTTCTGTCCTGGCTGATGGAAGCTTCTTTTATTCGCTTCCTTTTGTTGAGGATGATGTAGTAAATAGATAATTACATTTAAATGAATGCATATGTCTTCCAGTCACTGTCTGTCAACTAGACATTGCTGTATATGCCTCTGCAGAGAAGTCAGGTAGTGATCCTAAAGTCTTGAATAAATTTCAAGAAGATCTGGAAACTTAATTTGGGGTACTGTTTCAGACGTTTTTCAGACAACAGTGCTAGCTACCTCTGCCTTTAGAGACCCTCTAATGAATATTATTGTAAATAATTTCTTTGCAAGTTTCTTAGCATAGGTAGAAGATGATAAATATTTTAGTTGAAAAACAGTCTGTGGGGCTTGCATAGCTGGGGAGATGGCAGAGTCCTCTGCAGCTGTGTTGCCATCAGCATGCTTTGGGCGAGATGCTCTAGCTCAAACTGGGTCAGAGGTTGAAAGTTTTTGGCAGCTGCATCTCTGCTCACAGCTGCTGGCATGCTTGACTCTCCTTGGATTTAGAGCTGCCTAAGCAGGATGTGATTGAGGCCAACTCTTTTGCTGGACATCTCCCTCCTCTGGCTTCCTTCCTTCACAGCTTTTTAAAAAGAGAAAAGAGTAACTCCTTGGGACTGCAAATGTCAAATATATTTGATGGTTTTAGGAAATGTGCCTTTCTTTTTTTTTTTTCATGAACTACACCTAATAAAACTGGATATTATAAGAAGTACGTGGTCATTAATAATTGGTTTGGTGAATTATTTTCATTCTGTACAGAAATCTGCTTTAAATTAGATTGCTGAAATACTTTAATGCAGAAGCATTTAAGGCAGAAACTGACTTGTGGGCTGATGTGCAACATTTTGGTGTGTGCTGACTAAAGTGCAAGTTCTGTTTAAAAATGCAAGCTCAATTTAATTTTTTGTGCTTATGGTTAAAGAGAAGAGCTTTTAATCTACGATCAAAATGGTTCTGAGTATCAAACCATTTAAGTTTAACTCTTGCTTTTTATTAAAGAAGTCTTGAATACTTTTATTAATTTTGTTTAAAGCAGCATGGTGATTTTTTTTCTAATATGCCCAAATTAAAGTAAGCCCCAAATATGTAAATACACATCACAATATAAAGAAAGTAATACATATACAAATTGTTAGCAGGTTTAACAAAGTACTGTCCGTGACAGACTTAGGAGAATGAGGGGGATAAAAAATCTTTTCTATTTAAGCCTGACATACTACGAAAAGCTTGCAGTGATTTAGAAATGATGACTTATTCAGAAGTGAACTAAAGCCATCTTTTCCAAAAGCTGTCACCCTGTGTACAAAATGGAAGGTGTTCATTTTAGGTAGTCCACTAAATACTAACTCTGATTTTGATGACTGGGTCACTGTTCTACAACTAACCTCTGAAAATACTATTTTTAGGTGGCTCTGAAATCTTAAAAACAAACAAAAGAAGTAAAATTCTGTACTTGAGTACTAAACCCCAGTGTCTTAACTTGCATATTTTTCTGATGGTGTTATCTCCAGTCTGAAATCTAATGGAGAAATTGCATTCACTGAATCAACAGTGGTCCAAGAGTTGTTGGAGGTTTTTCTTTAGAGGAACAGATGCATTTTTAATCTCCTTTTATGTGATTCAGACCTTCTAACTTGCAATATTAACTCTTCCCTCCAATTTTTGTTGTTTAGTTTAACATTGCATAAAGCTCCTAATGCTTAAGAATGGCATTTTTGTCAGCAAATCTAAGGATGTGAATATCTGAAAGAGGTAGTGCTAGATGCTTTTTCAGAGGATTAGATTTTAAACAGGTAGTTATCTAGACAGAGATTGTGTTGACTCTTCTTGCTTTACTACTGGACAGAAGAGAAAGGCAAGATTTCTCCCTGTTTAGCAGGCAGGTAGAAGTATATCGGTAATAAAAAGCCTGGAAATCAGGACAAACAATAAATGGGAGTATTGGTTTGCAAAGAACTTATAACACCTGAATTACAATTTTTCTGCTAGCAGCAGTGAGAAGGTGGTGATGGCTTTCTTTGTAGACACTGTAGTGGTCAGATTCTCAAGAAATGCTCACTGTCTTTCCAGAGTCACACATATAGTCAATAAAATGCTATGCTAGAAGTTAAACAAAGATATTCCCCAGTGTTTTAAACTTTCACTGTGAGAAAATGGTATTGAAATTGGTAAGACCTCACTGAGACCAATGCTAGTACTAGGTTTACCCAGCTGCTTTGACAGGGAAAACTTGTCAAGGGTAGCTCTGTCAGTGCTATGTTGTGGCACAAATGCCTTGAAGACAAGGGAGTCCTCTACTGTGACCATGGGCTTAAGGTTTTGAAATACTGCAGAGATGTTGATTCTGCTAAAGTGAATTCTTCTGATTTGCTTTTTAAAAAAAAAAGAAAAAGGAAAAAAGAAGTCCTTGAGGTCAGCTATGAAGAGTATTGAGGCAAACTTTCTCTTCCTAGAGCTTGAAAAAGAAGCTCTATAAGAGCATTATATGTATTTTCATTTTATCTTTGGAAGTTGCTGAATTTTGGGAAAGCAAAGAGTATAAAAACATTTTTAGGTAATAAAAATGATAGAACTTATTTTACTTTGTTAGTATAATAATAATTATTATTAATAATATCTTCTGGATCCTCTTTTTGATGGGATGCCTCTCTGTCTATTGGACCTTGTGAATTTCTTTAGCAGAAGACGACAGATAAAAATATTTGGGGTTTTTTATTCTCTTAAAAAGTGAGCATTGCATGTTAAGCAGGCTTATGCTGCTGAGTTTGAGATGCTGTGAAAGCAAAATCATTATCTAGGCAGTATGTATCAAATACTAAAAAGATAGGGTTTAGGAAAAAGATTTACATGGTAAAGGTTCTGTCTTTCATGGACTTTTTTAAAGTGTTGGGCTTTTTAATATAAGCCATATCCTTCTGAGGCTAGGTACTTCACTACTGAAAAGGAGAAAATAGTATGGCAAGGGAGAAGGAAGACTTTAAAATTATTTTCATTAGTCTGAGTTATACATGGTACAAGAGCACTGCAAATATATTCAGAAATAATGTTGAAAGCATAAGAAGCTTATTTTCCTTCTTCCAGGTGCTACAGTGTGCTTAACAGCATGTGTCTTCCCCCCACTGTATGCTGTCTTTAAGCTTGGCTTTTCTATTAGAAAACTGGCTTTGTATTTTGAATGGAAACCTGGAGAGCTGCAGTTGTACAGGGTATCTATCCTGTAGCTGGGCATGGCTTTGCCTGATTGCCTTGTTGCAGTTGTTTCAGATTGCTGTTTTGAATCTTTCTTTTAAGTGACTGCTTCTCAAAGCCTTGGTGTATCTTAGTTCTCATCAGCTCCCCAGTGAGGTTGAGATGTAGCCCACTTCTGAGCTTTCAGTTTAGAAATACTAATTAAAACCTGGCAGACAAGAAGGTTGGGGGACTTAATGGCCCACTCTAAGTCACTGTACTATTTAATGACATTTTCTACCCTCTCATATTGACTCGAAAACCTCAAAATTTGAATTAGAAGGTTCTGTTTAGAAGTTACTCTAGTATTTAGGTTCTTGTGAAATGCTTCTTCAAGTCCAGTTATGTTTCTTTTCCCTTTCTCCACAATGCAAGTACTATTCTTGAACATTCATTTTAAGCTTTAAAGCTAACTAGCTTATAGGTAAAGATGTCCTGTCGTGTTTGAGGTGCAATCTAAGACGAATTTACAAGCAGGGCAAACAGTTTCAGTTTTCTTGTATCAGGTAATAAACAGGGTTTTGTTCTTTTCTCTTTAACAGTGTATCTTTCGAGGCCTGGTGGTTAAGTGTAACTCCTGTGGTTGATGTGGACTAGGGAGGGACAGTGTATCAGACAATGTTTGGGGTTTTTTTTGTCACGCACCTGGTTAAGTGCGGTGAAAAAAGATCTCCCCTTTGGGAGATTGTAGAAAATATAAAACCTCAAACCAGAAAAAAAGTAGTCCAGGAGATGTTTATACACATCATGCTACAAAGTGGAAGTCTTGTTTTTGTGTTTTGAAGGCTGGATAAGAAGGAGGAACAGACCCATCTATGTTTCTTCAAACACAGACTATAAATACGTGTGAATTTAAATTTTGGCTTGCATGTTGCTTAATGGAAATGGTCTTTTCCTTCCTTTATTCACTAAGGCTTTGCTTCTGTTTTTCTCATTAGGATGACAGTTCTGGCAGTCTTGCATCAATATCTGCTCTCAGTCTATTAAACACAGGGGTATGACATTTAATATATATATATATTTTAGTTGTATTCAATAATATGCATGGGACTATGTAGCACTCATCAAAATAGAACAAACATCACATTTTCACAGTAGCATGAATGTTTAATGGCACTAACCATCAATTCATTAGATACCATTAGTAAAATAAACAAACTTAACACATGAATCTCACTAACAACTTAAAATGATAGAGTATTATTATTGCTTATATTGCATGTTCTTAAATAAGGAATAGATATTGCTAGACCTTGAGAGTAATTTACATTCCATGTTTGCTGTGCCTCCTTGCTTGATGGTAAAAGTTGTTAAAAGGTTTAATTCGTAACATTTTTTAACATCTTGTATTAGCTTTGAAATGGTTATCCCTGCCACTAAGTCTCACAAGCTTCTAATAGTGACACTTCAGAACTCCAGATGCTTTTAATCACTATTTCCAATGTGGAATTGGAAACCTAGAAACATGTAGCTGTTGAAACTTTCGTTTTATGTTATGCCTTCTGTTTGCTGTGATTGCTATCTTTCAGAAATTGGTCCAATGGACTTGCCTGTTGCTTTGAAAGTTTTTTATCTAATACCACACTCTGTGTTAAAAAGGAATGGTATAAATTGGCTTTTTAGTTCTGTGGATCTGTTACTTTGGCTTTTGGAAACAGAACAGTCATATAACTGCCAGTTGGTATGTGATGCCTATGGCTCACCTGTGTCTAGCCACTCTCAGCTCTTCTCTTCTGGGTGCAAAGGCCATGGCCTGATGTTCTTCAGTAAACAACAAAAAATGAAACTTGATGCGATGTGTTAAATATCTGGTTGAGGGGAAAAATGAAGTAAATGAACAACTGAAGATGGACGGCATTACTTTGGAAGGTTGATCTATTAACTAACAACTCTTGGTTGTTTCTCATACAATGTGAAGAGTGCTAGCTTTTCCTACTTTGATATAGGTTCTTCCTATGTTGCCTTCAGGTTAGGAAAAAATTTCCTGTTCTCTCTGTCCTAATAGCATCTGGCATTCTTAGTTCTGGGAAAGTGTCTAGCTTATGACTCACAGAATTTTTCAGTGACATCTACTCTTTCAGTAAGCACTTCTTTGCTTATGATCACCTTCTAACCAGTGCCAGCTCAGTAATTTTAATATTTAACCTGAGGACACGTGCACATGATGACATAGGAGAGAATCCTTATGCATTACCAGAAATTCTTCATATATAAATTTTCTAATAGTTTTATTAAAGTTTAGTAAATGGACACCTTCCTAAGCTATTCTGTTAATGCTTCGATTCTGGGTGATCAGCCCAGCTTGAAATGAAGGGAAATAATTTTTTTTTACTATATTTTTAGTCAGCTAGAAAATAATCATACGGATGGTTTTAGAGGCCATCTGCTCCAGAGTTGCATGTCTGTGTAGAAGGAAGAGAGGTTTAAAACCACTTGCAGAATATATGACAGTCCTAAGTGCTTCTTTAACAGATGTCATGACTGATTGAATAAAACCTTTTTCAGTATCAGGCTTAGAATATTGGGAGAATAAAGCATGTTAAGAGGAAGTGTTCATTCCCAGAGTGCATGCTTTGTTTTAGTTGGAAGTATTAATATGCCTTGACATCTACTTTCAACAGAGACAATCTTTAAGATAATGAAAGTTAATTCAGTGTTGCTTGTCAGGGCACTTTCTCCTCCAGCATACCTAAAACATAATAGCATCTGTGGTGCTTAATCAATATAATTGGTACATTCAGGACTGTGAGGACTTTCATAGCAATCCAAGACTTTTATTGCTTATTTTAAATTTTGTTGTTGGATCATTTATAGATCCTAACTTAGCCCAGAAAGATGCACATTAAATTTCATAAGCAGTATTTATTCCTTTAAAGCTCTGTAGTTCGGGCAATGTAGATGCAAGTTTGTATTCTAAAACTGAATCATCATGTGCACGCCTAGTAAAATAACTCGTCCACACAAGCATACCCTGCTTAAGGTCAGCTAATGCTTTTGGAATACTGCAGTGCAGCTGGCTTTCCTTTCTGTGAAGTAGTTTGCTTGGATGCTGGAAGGAGCAGATACAGGCAGTTATGGCTATGTCACACGGTGCAGTTCAGTAATACTGAGAGATACCTAAAATAGTTCTGAATGGTCTAGCTTTCCTCTATGGTTCTTGTGAGGAAGGATGAAAGAAACTCCAGTTCTGTATGTTCTCCATGTAGATATCAAAAGAAATAGGCAATGAAGACCTATGCAGGTTTATTTTCTTTTGTTTTAAACAGGAGTTCTAGTGTTTTTTCTTTTTCTTTAAAGATACAGTTTGAGGTGTCTTTATCTTCTTAAGCACAAAAGGAGTTAATAAGTAAAAGACTTTATTTGCAGCCCCATTTATATGTTACCTGTCTGTCGATTAATAGGCTTATCTTTACTTCTGTAGGACTAAATACCAGAAATACAAGTCCCTCCATGTACTGAAGTGCTCTTAAATATATTGTCACAGTGGATTTTAGGAAAGAACATATTTTTTAGCCAGTTAACAGCCTAATTATTGGCAGTAGATGAGAGGATGTAGTTCCAGCCTTAATGAGTAGAAAAACTGTTCTTATTTTCTATTAAAGCTGAGATTTGGTTTTCTTTTTTCTGGGTTTATGAAAGGTTCCATGACTTATGATAAACACCAGATATGCTGCAATAAAGCAATTTTTTAGCATTCCCTAAGCTACTGAAACAGATTGTGTGACACCTCCAAAAGTGGGCTGTGTTTTGGTTTAGTTTTTGGTTTTTCTAATAATCAGGCCTTACATAGTCTTGAATCTTGGGTATCAGTTGTTCTGTCCTCTGGCATATGCCCTGCGTGTTAAGCATTTGACAAGACATTTGAATTTAAATTGTATTTTTACTTTATTATGGAAGAGTATTAGCTCACATCTTTTCAAGTGAAATTCTGTCAGGTCAAGCTTTTTATCCCATGGCAAAAATTTTAGATTCTGCATCAAATATGTGGTTAAGGCTATTTGATTCTTTATAGCTACAAAGTATTCTGGAGGAGAGGGAAAAGGTTGGACAAACCAGTAAGTTCCATGCAAGTCTGATGGTTCTGGGATATAATCTTCAAATATATTTCCTAGAGCACAGGCTTCTTGAGGAAGAAGCATCTTCCATTGGGATGTTCTGATACTTTGGAATATGTTTCATCTTGGAGAATCTGCAGCCATTGACCATTTGTTCCTGAAGCTATTTTGGTCTCTGATTTGACTCCTCCTAGTAATGCTTATAGATTTCCCTCTCTGCTCATGCATACTTTTCTTGCAAAAAAAAATTTGTCTATAAAGTGTGCTTACTTTCAGAGGCACAGTTAGATGATGCCCTTTGCAGAAATCCCTGTTGAAGGTTGGTGGGTTGTTTTTTTTTTTGTTTTGTTTTGTTTTTTGGTTGGTTGGTTGGGTTTTTTTACTCTCCCTGTTGCTTTGGAAATAGTGTATCAGTTCTTAGCATGTTATATTAACCAGAAGCTCTAGAACCATTCAAATATATTACTTCTAATAAAAAGGTGAGAGTGGCTTAATTTCTAATGTTCATAGTGCAGTGCTTTTTAAAATGTTGCTAAAAAATAGCTGTGTGGGATTACTGAAATGGTTGGTGATGTTTAAGCTTCCTCATCTCTGATGACTAAATGAACTTGATTTTGTGGCTCCTGGTACAAAGTACTGGAAAACGTGAAAGTATATCAGAACTTGTACCAAGAATGAGAGATGCTTTTGCTGCTGATGTACTGCAGCCTGGATACTGACTTCTGGATGCTATCTTAGGATACACTCTGAATTTAAGAATGTACTGGGATATCCTGAGGCATAAAGCATGAGTGCATATAATGTCTCTGAGTTTAGATGAAATAATTTTAGGCTTAAGAACATGTATATTCATTCATACAGTGAATGTTGGTTTTCTGATTCTTCTTGTGCTTGTGTGAATTACAGCAGAATTTGATCAATCCTATGTGTCCATTTATTCCAGATACTTGTTTGAATGTGCCTAATTATGTTGGATTCTTACTAATTTCAATCAAAAACTATCTTGGGAATTACCTTTCAAGTGACAAATATTCTAGGAAATTTGCATAATCAGAGACTTATCCAGAGTAGAAATATTTAGAACCAAGTTGATTTAAGAACAGTTGGCTAGTAACTTTTAAATTTACAAAGAATTAGGTTTTTAGTGTGTATGTATGTAAAAGTCATGATAGCAAATAGTTCCTCGCTCTTTTTCTTTACAAGGTGCATGCTGAGGCTTTTTTTGAAGGCAGAAAAGCAACAGAGCTTCTTTTCTGTTTGAAACAGTAAACTGGTTGCTATAGATGTGTGTTTGTCTTTCCAGGACACTAACAAAATGAATTATTCGGTACACTGCCATGGGCCAGAGTATGATACAGTGGTTAAAGAGTGGATAGCTGAAGATTTGGGGGAGGAGGGTGGGGTAGAAACCACTTCAAAAGACACTAAGAATGTTTCAAACACATTCTTTGGCTTATTTGTGGAGGTGCAATCCTCAGGATCTGAAAGTATAGTGGCATGTAATGCACGTGGCCTTACCAGTGCGGACACACCTGATTTCCTCTGATTTCTGAAGCTGGTTAGTACTTCGATGAGAAACCACTTGGAAATACTCTGCCTGGTAAGAGTGGAGTCTCTGTCCTTGGTGAAATTAAAATTTGGCTGAACCTGTGCAACCTGCTGTAGTTGACCTTGCTTTGAGCAGGGACGTTGATCTCCAGAGGTCCTTTCCAACCTCAGTTATTCTGTGATACCTTCTTCTTGAGATGAGATCAGTATGACATCACTGAGGTTATACTTTCCAGATCATTTAATGTATGTGGAACAATGGAAATTTCGTTAGAGATCATTAAAGTGGGAAGAGCAGAAAGCTTTAAGATGCTTAAGTGTTGAGCAGACGCTTTGTACCCTCTCTGGAAATCCATGGCTGCATTGTCATATTTGTAAAACGTCTCTTCCCATTTTAACATCACAGTCTTCAACTGTGTACTGAACTTTATATAATAGCTTTAAAGTTGTCAGCTCTGTTTCTAGAAAGCTGTTAATGAACACTAAACACATAAAGCCCTCTTTCTCCCTGGGAGAACTAATGTGTACAAGAAGCTGTGTATTAGGTGTGAGATTCATTTGGCAGCATTTCCTAGAGAAGACTTATATTAGATTGGGAGGGTATATGACCTAATTTGTAATTGATTAAGTTTTTATTTTTGGTTTTTTTTAAAGTTTTGGTGACTTAAGATATTTTGTTTAATCTGAGACTGAATTTACTTGCTTACTAAAGCAACAGATGTACAAGAACAAACTATCTATAGATTAAAAAAGAAAAAATGCTTGTGCAAGTTAGAGCTCATTTGGCTGTGTGGTTATTAGACCTCGCTAGAGCTGTGTGGTCTGTGAAAGTACATTAGTAGGGTACCTTCAATTTCTTCTCTTAAAGATTATATTTCAGCCCGTATTATTCCAGCATGTGGGAGGCTTGCAGTGAAACTAGTATTTAGCCTTCATGCTTTCGGGAGAGCATGAACCCACAAGCTAACCTGGTTTGTGAACAAGTTGAAAGTCTTCTCACAGATAACCTTTTAATATTTGCTGGACCATAAGAATGGATTTCCTAGTAATTTGGCAGTAGAGTTTTATTTATAGAGGCTGAAAGTGAGGGAGCATGAAATCTGAGGTTTTCATTTGGTGCTGTCTAGCCTTTTTTCTCTTGTGGAAAAAGAAATTTGATTCTTTCTCCCTTGGAATCATCTGTGTAGTAAAGGCTGTAAATCTTTCTAAGCAGATTGCAAATTTTAACCTCTGAGGAAGAAATTATGTGAATCAAGCTTGTAAAGATCAATATTGTTATATTGTCGCTGAGTATAGTGTAGGTGGTTCTGGATAGCATGGGTTTGATGGTTTTGCTAAAGGCTTCAGGAACTTGGAGTGCCAGTTCTTAGGATGGCTATAACCAAAAGGAAAGAAATGGGAAGAGACACACATTCTTGATTAGTGGTTTGCAGTGGGTTGTTTTTGCTTGGTGTTTTTTTTTTTTTTGTCAACTTCACGTATTATTTAAACATTCTTGTGCATTAATTAGTATGGGAAGATTATGCAGGTTTCCTAACTGATCCTAGGATGCTTGGTAGTAATACTTAACTAGAATACATCAAAGATTAAGTTGATACAAGAAACTGCTTTCTCATTCATCTGTAGTTAGCAGTTCTGGAAAGCTGCACTGTTTTGCTATAAACAATTTTGGCTTATACTGGTAGTTCCCTGCTGTCTTAAATGATTTAATATTATATATTTTAACATTACTTAGCAAGTATTAAACAAGTAATATACTTACTGGTTAGAAATGAGGCAGAAAGTTTAAATACAATTTTTATCAATAATGTTGTTTAGGAATATGAAGCACGGACAGGAAGAATGTATAAACCTCCACCCCCATCAGCAAGACGTAAAAATATTGAGTTTGAACCACTTTCAACTACTGCTTTGATTCTGGAGGATCGACCAGCGTAAGTATGATTCTGCCGTGGAACTGATGATGACTGAATTGGTTAGATCTGCTTCTGATGAGGTAAACTTCACAAGTCTTACATGAAAATATCATTGGATTATTCCATCCCACATAATACCCTAACAAATACCTCCAGAAGAACCTTTAAGTGTATTATAGTCTACGTCAGGCATTTTCTCTCACTGTACTTGGGCCAGTGGTTTGTTGTCTGCTATATATCACAGCTGCCTTGTGACAGTGTTTTGGGCATCCTTAATCAGGAAAAGTCTTTTATCGATTTCTTCACTACCATCTCAGTGCACATTCCCTTCTCTTCCCCCATTCTGGAAACTTGATTTCCTAGACCAGTTGGGAAAACTCAACAGGGGTAGTTGTCACTTCAGCAAACCTGCACTTGGCTTTCCAGAAGAGTTTTTTAAAAAATAAGTATTAGGTAGGTAACATCAAGGGGAGGAAGAATTGCCTTTGAAACACAAGATGTACCTTCCTGTCATAAATGCCGAATGCTGACAGCTGCAGTTAAATGCTTTGTTGATACCAAGATGATAGTGTTCAGTGAAACTGTTCCATGCTCCTGTTCCAGTTATGTTTTTGTGGCTCTTTAAAATTACAGCTGAAGGCAAGGGAACAGTTGAAGATGCAACAAAAAATGTATACTAGAGAATAAGATACGCAATAAGTGGTTTGCTGATGCTTTCCTGTACTTCCAAAATGTCACAGTTCACAAACTAACATAGATGTGTTCCTACAAATGACACTTCCTCTCGTGAATTGGAGTGCAGTATGTGTTGCCATAATCTCGTCCCTCAAGATAGATTCTGATCTCACTTTCAATGGGAATAGTAAAGTGATCTTTTCTGCTTGTATAAGAGGAGGTTGAAATTGTTTATTTTGAACCAAAGTAGACTAGACTAAATGTGTTCTGATTTGTTTTGGAATGAGTCTACTTGGTCAAAAGGAAGTGTGTGTTTGGCAATCACAGGATCACTGTGCATTCAAAAAAATCCAAACACACTTTAAGATGGTGAACATTTAGCACTGCAGCAAGCCTGTTTAGCTTTAGCTCTGATACAGAGAAGATCTATCCTTTCTTCCTTCGGTAAACCTATCTTCTCTTGTGGGAGTTTTAAAGGGCTAATAATAATGATTAAAACCCTGTACCTTTTATTGAAAGTATATCATCATAGATTTAAAATGAAGAAATAGAGTATTGATATGCAGGTATATTTAATGATTAAAATACACATGTGCAGAAACGCCGTGGAATAAATAACTATATGGAATTTCATTATTTCCCTTTTTCATTTCATGCAAACTTCATTTTAACATCATTCCAGATGTTCAATAAATCTGGGGAAAGTGATAGGAGAACTAATAAACAGAAGCGGTAAACACCTGGTAGTTCTCTACTGCTGTGACTGAAACCCTGGGAGTGTGACAACCCCAAGTCTTACCTTAGCAAGAAACCAAGTTAAGACTTGGTTTGAAATTCTTCAGAATGTCATTTGTGTGTACTGAATTCAGGAACAACTTGTTTTCAGAAATCTTCCTGCCAAATCAGTGGAGGAGGCTTTACGTCACCGCCAAGAGTATGATGAAATGGTAGCAGAGGCAAAAAAACGAGGTATGTTAAGTGTCAATAATCACTATAATTATTTTTAGCTGTGAAGTAGAAATAAAATAATTTCAGGTTTGTAGGCTAGTAGGTACAGTAGAGGCCAATCTCATTTAATATCTAGGTTATTCTCTCACATGCACATATAGTTTAAAAGAGAGCTCGATTAGACTGAATGTTAGGAACAGGTTCTTTATTGTGAGGGGGTGGAAAACTGGAACAGGTTGCCCAGGGAGGTGGCTGGAGCCCCATCCCTGGAGATATTCCAAGTGAGGCTTGACAGGGCTCTGGGTGGCCTGGTCTAGTTGGGGATGCCCCTGCTTACTGCAGAGGGGGTTGGACTAGGTGACCTTTGGAGGTCCCTTCCAGCCCAGACCATTCTATGATTCTATGATCAAATAATTATCTTATTCCACTGCAGCGAGTGTAACTAGGCTCAATAGTCAATGTAACCTTTTCTTTAATTTTTAAGTAGAAACTTGATTTTTTCTTTAAAGCTACTTGTAATTTGATCAGTTATAAACTTTTTGAGTATTCAAACTCTTTTTCAAGCTGTTTTGCTGCAGTTACCACTGAGACACAAAGTATAATAAAGCTGACTGATTAAAGAGCTGCTTTTTCAGGAATTTGAGATCTATTTCAATATGAAGACAAATGAAAACTTGAGTGGGTGGATTGGGTTGGTGGTGGGATTTTTGTTTGGGTTTTTTTGTTTGTTTGTTTTTCCTCCTAACTACTGTTACCTGTGTGGCCCTTCCTACTCCCACTAGATCTGTTTTTTAATTTAAACATATCTGTAGGATCTGGTACTGTGTCAGTCTATGAATAGCTGTTGAAAGAATTTCTGTGGTCTCGTGCCTAGTATGCAGGGAATAAGCTATTTTAAGAATTTCTGCTGCATGTTTTCCTTGGGCTGTTGAAAGATACAAGCTTCTGAACTGATTTGAACCTCTATGGATCTGTGGCAGCTTACTCTGAAAAAATGTAATAAGAACTCCAAGGCACTTGACGACTCATTTCACTCTTCTCTTGTATTTTGCATCTTTAAAAGTGTCATCTGTGGTCTGTATTCTCTAGCTGTGTCTTTGGAGGATTAGCCACTTGTAGGGTTTTCAGTATGTGCACTCTAGTGTTCATTAAATTAATTGTTGCTACACATACAAAGCTTTAGTAAAAACTTAATGAAGCTGGTCAGCCATATCCATTTACAAGAGGTGGCACATTTACTCCTTTGATGTGTCTAATGCATAATAGAAAATTGAAATTTCATGGTGGTTCTTAGTGATGTCAAGATAGCACTCCTCTGCACTTGTTTTAGCCTGCTTTGTTAGAGGTACCTACAAATGATCCTTTTTTAACAGAAGGCAAAATACTCGACTCTTGTTCAGCACTGCGCCTTTGTCTCAGATCTTCAGGTCATCTTTCTAGGAAAAAACCCAAATATAATCCTTCTTGATGGAAGTTTCAGTAAAATTTTAATAATTTTGAAATGGACTTAGATTAGCAATTGTTAATAATATTTTTTTCTGTAACTATGGGTGATTATTCCAAGTAATAAATAAAGTTTAGGTAGTGATGGTGTGAAATTCATGACTGGAAAAACTGCGCTGATGTGCCTGCTCTTTAGTCACTCTGTATGCTGTGGAAAAGAGTGCAGTGAGTTTTCTAGACATATTTTTTACTTGTCTAAATCACTATGTGTTTGAGTAACTTAGCTTAGATGAAAAAAATTCCTGAGAAATACATCTGCAGTAAATAGAAATAGTACCAGCTAGCTCATGTGCAGCTGTAATTTACCCATGCTTCTTTCAGACATCTATGTAATTAGATAATAGCTGAATTATTTACTTAATAATTGGTATAAATTAATACAGAGTTATTAACTTCTTATGCCTAACAGAAATTAAAGAAGCACATAAAAGGAAGAAAATAATGAGAGCACGTTTCAAGCAAGAAGAGAATATTGCTAGTGCTATGGTGATTTGGGTCAACGAAATCCTACCGAACTGGGAAGGCATGTAAGTATAAAGTTCTGCTGTGCAAATGATGCAAGGCCAGCTTGTTTCTCCTCTGCAAACAGAGAACACACATACCTTGCTTTCCTTTCTGGTTTGTCAAGAAGTCATTTTTTTGTGGTTTTGATAAAGCAGTCATTACAGGGCAACATGAAACATAGCTTTCCATGAGTTTGTTTTGTTGTGTTTCTGTGTGTGTTTGGTTGGTTTTTTGGTTGCCTTTTTTTAATGGGGCTTTAGCATAAGCAGAGATCCTCGAATCCTTGGGTGGCATCCATCAGGGATCAGTACTGGGGCCAGTGCTGTTTAACATCTTTGTTGGCAATATGGACAGTGGAATTAGGTGCACCCTCAGCAAGTTTGTGGATGATACCAAGCTATGTGGGCCGGTTGACATGCTGGAGGGACGGGATGCTATCCAGAGGGACTTGGACAGTCTTGAGAGGTGGGCCTGTGCCACCTTTGTGAAACTTAGCAAGGCCAAGTGCAATGTGCACCTGGGTCAGGCCATTCCCAAGCACAAGCACAGACTGGATGAAGAATGGCTTGAGAGCAGTCTCAAGGAGAAGGACTTGGGGGTGTTGGTTGGTGGAAAAACTCAACGGGAGCCAGCAATGTGCACTTGCAGCCCAGGAGACCAACCGGATCCTGGGCTGCATCAAAAGGAAAGTGGTGAGCAGGTCAAGGGAGGTGATTCTTCCCCTCTGCTCTTGTGTGACCCCTCCTGGAGTGATGCATCCAGTTCTGGCCCCCGCAACACAAGAAGGACATGAAGCTATTGGAGTGGGTCCAGAGGAGGGCCATGGAGATGATCAGAGCCTTGGCGCACCTCCTGTATGAGGACAAGCTGTAACAGTTGGGGCTGTTCAGCCTGGAGGAAAGAAGACTCTGGAGAGACCTTCTAGCACCTTCTGGTACCTGAAGGGGGTCTACAATAAGGCTAGAGAGGGACTGTTTACAAGGGCTTGTAGTGATAGGACAAGGGGTAATGGCTTTAAGCTGGAAGAGAGTAGATTCAGACTAGATATTAAGAAGAAATTCTTTACAGTGAGGGTGGTGAGATACTGAAGCAGGTTGCTCTGGGAGGTTGTAGATGCCCTGTCCTGGAAGTGTTCAAGGCCAGGTTGGGCAGGCCCTTCATCAATCTGGTCTAGTGGAAGGTGTCGCTGTCCATGGCAGGGATGATCTTTAAGGTTGCTTCCAACCCAAACATTTCTATGATCTGAGAATGTTGATTTGGGCAATAATATGTTATTTTGCTTCTAAATTGCCCAATGATTTTAGAAAACCAGTATGCGCCTTTTGTCCTGTTTCTTTTTCACCTTGCTTAGGCGTGCTACCCGAAGAGTTCGAGAGCTGTGGTGGCAGGGATTACCCCCAAGTGTACGTGGGAAGGTTTGGAGTCTAGCTGTGGGAAATGAATTAAATATCACTCCTGGTATGTCTAATACAGATCACATTTAAATGCAAAATTAAGTTGGTTATTTTTTCAAAGGGAAATATAGACTTTTCATTAAAAATTATCAGACTATGTTTGTGGTTTTAAGAAACATATTTTGCCACCTTAGAAACAGGTGTTTTGCAATTAGACAGCATATCCTGGTACATTAGGGAAATTTTTCAAAACCTCTTTACAAGAACCCACCTACATTTTAGTGTTTTAATAGTTAAGGGGTTGCCTCCTTCTCCCCGTGACTTGTCCCAGAATTTTTGTGCTGAAAGTCAAGAATTTGTAAGTTTGCAGTAGAAGGGGGAACTGGTTTATTTCCTAACTAATGATTTTAACGAGCTGGAAGAGTTACAACCTATTTTAAAAAAAATATTTAAGACATTATTTCCCTCTTGTAATTTGCATGTTTACCACAGAAGAAAGAATAATTCAGTGCACATTATAAAATCAGTAACCATTGAATAGATTCTTCACCTTGCCCCCAGTAGTTAAGATGGGACCAAGAAACAAAACCAAAGCCAGGAATAGTTACTGTGCTTTCGATTTGGATTGGTGCTTTTCTTACATATCCCTTCCTTTTTTATTGTTTGGTTTGTTTTTCTTCCATGCAGAACTTTATGAAATCTTCTTGTCGAGAGCTAAGGAACGATGGAAAAGCTTCAGTGAGACAGGTTCTGAGAATGATGTGGAAGGTGAGCTCTCTTGAATGCTAGACAGCCTCCTAACTGTTTATAAAAAATTACCTGTCTACATGATTGTAAATATGCTTATCTTTGAAAAACATACGCAGTGCCCCTTGGATTTTGGGGTGGGAGTTTGTTTGTTCTCTTCTTCCTGGAGGTGTGGACTGAGCAGGGTGAAAAGCTTAGGTAATTTGTTTATTTTGGAAAGGTAGTTGCTCTGGATGGAAATGAAAGGGGGCAGGGTCCATTTTGATTGTGCTAGATGTTCTGGGAAAGGTAGTAATAAGGGAAGACTTATGAGTAATAGGATTTTCATCTCTGGTTGAGAAGCAAGGCAACCCACTGTGCTTGTTACTAATCTTTAGTAGCAAAGTCCAGAAGATCAATTATTTTAGCCTCATTTGACATTAGTAGCTCTGAGGGGCTGTTCAAGTATCTTTAACACTTTAATTTGGCAGTTAAAGATTAAAGCACAAGAAATACCTTTTTGTGTCTTGAAGAGAAGATACTAATCAAAGCGTGTTCTATGGAATCAAAGAATCATAGAATGGTTGACTTGGAAGGGACCTTTAAAATCATCTAGTTCCAACCCCCCTGCCATGGGCAGGGACACTTTCCACTAGACCAGGTTGCTTAAGGCCTCAGCTTGCCTGGTCTTAAAATACTTCCTAGGATGAGGCATTCACAACTCCTCTGGACAACCAGATCTGTTCAAAAGACCTCCATCAACTCCTCTGGAGTTCCATGTGATCTGTATCTCAGATTCTCATTTTTCTTTGGAATCACTCTAAATGGATACTTGTTCCAAGTGAAATTATCACAAGTTATCCAATATAATGCCTGTTCCTCTTGAAAGAGGACAGATTAATCAGCAATTCTTGAACTTTTTATTTTGGATTGTGTAAGTTCTTTTTCTGTAATAATGTTAGCCATCTTTCACCCATAGTTCACACAGCTTGCAGCAGTTTCATTCACTTCTGAATGCATCTTGGAGTTTTAGGAGGACTGGAAAGAAGCGTTGCTTTCCAGCCTTCAGTAGGGCATACAGCATTGTGGAAGTGTACTCCAAGAATTAGAACTAAGTAATTTTTTTTCCTTAGATCCTGCAAGTCTTTATCTGCTTGTGGCAGTTTTATTCTGAAGTCTAGAATTTACCTATCAGTTTTAATAAGTGTTGGTTTTGCTTGCAGATGCAGGTGCCTCTGTTGCTGATCGTGAAGCCAGTCTGGAGCTAATTAAGTTGGATATATCACGCACATTTCCATCCCTGTATATTTTCCAGAAGGTGAGATTTCTATAAATTTAGTTAGGACAGCTTTAAACTGCTGAATAATTAAACAAGAAAAGAAACCTAGCTGGCTAAATATGGAGTAGTTTTTAGGAGCTGTATGAAACAACAAAAGTAAAAGTGGTTCTTTATTATGTGCCACAGCAAGCAGTCATCTTTTTTTAATGAGAATAAAGTAGGGACTATAAAACTTTTTCTTCTGGAAAAATGTCATGTGGTTCCTGTTAATATATATATATAAAATTCTATGCAAAAATGAGAATATTCCCACTGCTGCTACAGAAATCTTGATGGGTTGTAATACACGTTTACAGGCTTTATGATTTTTTTTTTAATATAGATATATAAATAGATACAAATCTATGAACACATATATAAATAAAATAGCATGCACTATTGTAATATATCAACTTGTATTACTAGAAATTAAGCCATCCACTATCTCAGAAAAGGAAAAGACTACCCTGGATGTGTATCCCATTTTTTTTTTTTTTTGGTTATGTATTGATTTCCACTTAATTATTTCATAGAATTATTGATCTGTTACTTTAACATCTCAAAAATGTATATGGTAATAGTGTAAAAGCTGGCATTATTCTAGATGTGAGCAAAACAATAATTCACTGGCTCACTTGCAACTTAAAATACTGACTGGTTACCTTCCTATATTTATAAAGTGATTTTGAAAAAAAAAAAAAAATTTTTGTTTGTTTGTTTCCCCCCCTCCTACCTCTCTTTGAATTAGGGTGGTCCTTATCATGATCTCCTGCACAGTGTTTTAGGAGCATATACATGTTACAGACCAGATGTGGGATATGTAAGTATTGGCTGTAAAATGTTTCTAACATAGTGAATAAGCTTAAGCTGTCATATATTAGAGTGTGTTAAATAAGTAGCTTATCTAAACTTCACGCTACTAGCACTGAAATAATTCAGTGTTGGCACTTACTAATTTCATAGCAGTCACAATGAAATGTACTCAGTGTCAAGGATAAGCATGCTCTCTGGTTTGCATGGAAAATTTTAAATAGAAGTGTTCACAAGGTGTTACAGTTCTGACAGACCCAGAATATCTACAGAAGCACATAAACAAATAAAACTTCCAGTGAGCAATTAGTCTGTTCTGTCCTAGTGTTGCTGCCATTTCCATAGCAATACTCTCTGAATCACTACCACATTTCCTAAAATCCAGAAACTCCTTATTTTGGTGTCATCTTGTTTGATGTCATCTTGTCAAAGATTAATCACTCCATCTGAGTTCAGTGAACTGGTTTTGTGTTTTGTTTTTTTTTTTTCAGCAAACATTACTGTGTTTTAAAAAATAAGAACAAACCACAAAACCAAAAAAAAAAACTCACAACAAAAAAAACTTCCAAAACCCCCACAAACTAACTAACTAAACTGAACATCTCTCTAAATTATGTCATCTACAGAAGCAGTTAAATAACAAAAAGATAATTTTCCCTTGTTTTTTTGTCTTTGTTCCTGGGGGTAGCTAGAAACACCTTGCACAAGCCCTAGTCTCTTCTGGGTTAAAAAGAACTTGAAAAGTTTTAAGTCTGATCTGTGCAACAAAGGATTATTTAGCACAGGGTGTGTTTTCCTCTCTAAATCAGACATGCTTGGGACTCTGCACCAATGTTTATTTGTTTTTTCATGTTAAAATGTTTTTAGCCCTGAATTCTGTCATCTGTGACCTCATTTTTGGCGACCTTCCCAAGTGAGATTACAAACTCTGCAAATTCTGAGATTACTTGTTCCCTGGGTGGAGTTTTAAAAGGCAAATAACTAATTTTTCATGGCTATGTCCTCTTTTTTTTTTTTCATTAAGGACACAGCTTTCCTAGATGTTTCTGATCAGAAATTTATTATTTTTAGTGTAATATGGCAGTAAATTTAGTCTCTCACACAAAAATGGAAAGCTGCTGTACTGTTTTTGATATATAACAATACTCTTGTCCCTAGGTGGTTGAAATACTGAGTACATATTTTCAAATGAGAAGCAGGCAGCATAAATGCCTGCAAAGAGGGGAATAATCATCATTGCAATTGAAATGGTAAAATTGGTATAATGAATATATAGATCTCAATAACTAGAAGAATAATGTTCTTCATATTTATTGCAGGCTAAAGTTTTTTTTTTGAGAGAGTAATCATGGAAAAATGCAGACTTGCATTGTAGCTAACCACTTAAAATTAATTTTATGAGTGTGAAAAAATACTATTTGGCAAGTGGAAAGAGACGTATTGACTGTTCTGACACAGAATTTTGTCTCAATTCCAACATATCTGTCTGGGTCTAAACTGCCTCATATGTGATGTTTTTCTCCATGTCAGCTTCTTCCATAACTTAACAATGAACTTCAGGCCAAGTTTTGTCTCTTATGAGCTCTGTTGAGCCTGTGTGGTTTTAACTTTCTTGCATTCCAAGTCCTGAGGGCTTGGGATCATGACACCTCACAGAATTTCATCAAGCACCTAAAACCAGCATCTGAAGAAACACTCTTATTTATTGCTGAAATAAAATTGGTTGCATGCATAAAAATTATGTATCTGTGTTGCTTCTGGAAAAGTTATACAGTGGTATTTGATATATTTGTATCTCCAGAGATATAAAATGTACTGAACCTACTCACCTCTATTTACACAATGCTTTTCCCACTTGAAGGTACAAGGGATGTCCTTCATTGCTGCTGTGCTCATTCTCAATCTGGAAGAGGCAGATGCTTTCATTGCCTTTGCTAACCTTCTAAACAAGCCATGCCAGCTGGCCTTTTTCCGTGTGGATCACAGCATGGTATGCACAGAATTTTCTGGTTTCAAACCATAATATTCTTTTGACTTGAAGCATAGTTGATTTATTGATGTCTTGCTTTTGAATAATGGAGAACATTAACCTGTGGTTACAAAATTGAAAGTGCCAGATACTAATCCATAGAACACATTCTACTGTACTGATGTTCCCTCTAGAAACACTTAATTGTACTTCCTAAGAAGTCATGGTGTGCTGTGCTGACATCTTCAATTCTTGGTGGGCATTATGTTATTTTACAACTGCATGTTATTTTGATGACTGCTTATGAAGTACTTTGTTATCTCTACAGATGCTGAAATACTTTGCAGCCTTTGAAGTATTCTTTGAAGAAAATCTTCCCAAATTGTTTCTTCATTTCAAATCATACAGTCTTACTCCAGACATATATTTGATAGACTGGTGAGTTCAGAGAACATAGCAAACCTAACCTTAGAACTGTTGGAACACTTTCCATTTAGATTTTTTAGCAATAGAAATGCAGCATTATAGAAAAAAACATTCAGTAAGTATTTGTGTACCTCAGTTTTCTAAGTCTTGTAAAACCATGATGAACTGTTTTCTGCAACCACAGTTCCTTTGGCAGGATTCAAACTTTATGGTCCAGCATTTGGAGTAATATCTATTTGGACAGGACCCAGGACACACAGTACTCCTGTGTCTCATTTTCTTGTTTTCACAAGTGAGAGTCAGCTATGTGTAACATAAATAGGTGAGAGAAAGCTCCTACACTGTAGTTGTCTTATGACTGATTGTGACTTGATGAAATGAGTGTAACTGGCTACTGAACAAAGTATGAATATAGGAATAAAAACTTTGAAGTGGAAGGAGTGTGAAATGTAGGATCTGGTTTGGGAAGGGATGAACTTGGAAACAGAGTGAACATTTTGAAGTAGTAAGTGTTCAAACTACATTACATGCCTGCAATGGAAGGCAGTAATGTCAGTGTCCTTGAAGTGTGTGTAATGCTGCCAAATACAGAATGTCTGTTCATATGTGTGTGTGGATGATGTGCTTCACATAGGATTGGGTTAGAAGTTTCTAACAGAGTAAATTGAATTGGGTAGAATTAAATAATATAAAAATGTAATGACATCTGAGAAGTTGGGAATGAGGAACTTCAGCTATAAGATCAGCTTAACTGTAAGCAGTAAGGCTTTGCAGGAGCAGGTTATGCAAAAGCAACATTGAGTTGGGAGTGTGCTACAGTTCTGAGAGTTTAGACAGATCAATATAGGTATAGATATATGTATGGTGTGGAAATAGAGCTGCTGTACAAAGTACTAGAGTATTCTGCTTCCAGTTACCTGTGAGAAATGAAGATTCTTACTCCTGCACATGTTCCAAAGATGGCCTTGAGATAGAGAGAACACCTTTATAAAAGGAGAACAGAAGTAGTTATGGTAGTCTGCTGTAAGGGGTGTTCTGAGGTTCCCAAACCACTTCTTAATATAGTTTATGGGGAAATGGAGAACACTGTGCTTTATATCAAAGAAGCCACTACAAATTTATGGGAGTGGTTCTACAATGCAGTACATATGGCAAACTGAACTCTCCACTCAGGCATAATGAGTACTTTTTAAAAATAAACTTTGCAATAAGAAGTGCGGTTGGACTGTTCCCAGTAAGAATAGAACATGGACTGTCTTTAGATTTCAGTGACTTTTAACGTGGAGAGAAATGCAAAATGTGTCACAAAACTGTAGTTACCGAATTCTCATTTAGTATATTAGCTGGATGTAGCCTTCTATTGAGACAATTTGTGGCATCAGATTTAGTTAGGAAACAAATTAACAGACCTGTTAAACTGTGTGTCTTAAAAGTGGCAAGACCTAAGTTACACAGTTGCAAAGGCTGTTGATGAAGTTCTTATTTGTACACCTGAGTGTAAAGATATTTGTAACTTCTCTAATGGAGGATTTCCTGTAGCAGAGGTTTTGGGAGTAAGAGTGCTGACTTCAAAAACTGGAGACTTGTGGATCTTTGAAATACAGAAAAAATAAGAACATATGAAATAACTTGTACTTATCTTTGCCTCAAAGAAAGGTGGTATTTTCATCTTTCTGAAATAGGTTAAAATTGTAACTCTTCCTTTTCTTCTCAATTGTAGGATTTTTACGCTCTACAGCAAGTCATTACCACTTGATCTGGCCTGTCGTGTCTGGGATGTTTTCTGTAGAGATGGAGAAGAATTTTTATTTAGGACAGGGTTAGGAATCCTTCGGTTATATGAAGATATTCTCCTACAGATGGACTTTATTCATATAGCACAGTTTCTAACAAAACTACCAGAGGACATTACATCAGAAAAACTTTTTAGTTGTATTGCAGCTATTCAGATGCAGAATAGTAACAAAAAGTGGGCACAGGTGAGTTTCTTGGAGATAAATATGTATCAGAACAGACATGTCAGCAACATGAGTATATGGGACACTTAATGACTACTTTGTTCTGCATGTCTGACTTCTGAGCAGTGGGCACTTCCTTTCTAGTGTCTCATTCTAGAAATATCCATGTTAGGAATGTGGTGATTAATATTGGTCTATTTTATAAGACTGGCTTCTTTTAATATTCTAGAAATATCCGTGTTAGTAATGTGGTGATTAATGTTGGTCTGTTTTATAAGACTGGCTTTTTTTAATATTCATTAAATAATTTACTTTTCCAGGTGTTTGCCTCACTGATGAAGGACAACAAAGAAGGGGACAAGAACCATAGCCCAGCACTGAAAAGCTAATTGTCATAGTGTTGAGGCCAATTGAAAATGGAAAACCACTTGATGACAAAGGAGGTTTCACATCACTTCTGTGTGGAAAAGCACTATAGAAAATGTGAAAATGAGATGGGAAGATAACACAGCTGGAAAAATAGCAGTGGAAAAATAACACAGTGAAGTTAATGAACTGATGAAATCTTCACCCTTTTGCCAGTATTAGCTTTTGTTGTGGGAAGATTTGTTTTCACACAGAACACTAAAAGTTATGAAACTGAGAAGCAGAGGAGTTAATTTTTAATACTTTAAAAGAATCAGCTCAATGCAATAACTATTTGTAATAACTTCTGTTGGTACTTCAAAAAAAAAAAAAAGAATTGAGACATAACTTTTTTTACAAATACCACAATGGCACTTTCTTGGGGGGGATGAGGGAAATGCTAAATCTTAAGGCCCTAAGAATGCTATCCAAACCAAATGCTGTGGTACAAACATTACCTCCAAACCTAACCATTTGAAAGTATTGAGGACCAAATAAGGTTGTTTGGTATGATTATGTGCAAGACAGTTAAAATTTGGGAAGGGATATTGTCTTATTTACTTGTGATTTTTTTTTTTATGGTTGCAGTTTCATTCTTCAGTCTGGGCAAATGTAATTAACTCAGGAACTGTGGAAGTATTGTCTAAATCTGTTAGAGCAAAAATCATCTGAATTCTCAACAGTGGTGAGACCAGAGCTTTTATTTTCAGTGTACAGCTTTCAAAGTAAGTGGTGTTAAGCGTTTGTTTTGGTGTATTGGTTGTGGAGCTTATTAAAAATGGAGTGAGTATTCTGTAAAAGTTTCACCACCAGAAGCTTTGTTTTGTTGAGCCGTTTCCAACCAAGAAATCCTTGTATGTAATGGTGAACACTAGAAACTGACAAAGTGATATGCAGACCTTGTGTTGTCAAAGGAGCAGCCACTTTTACCACTTCAGAATAATGCAAACACAGAATCGTTTTTGAAGCTATCTTTTATTAGTGTGCAATACTGAAATCTAAAAAACATCTGGATTAGTGATACTTAATTCTTTAACTCCTTTTAACAATGAGATATAAGGTCATATTTTATGCTGATGTATTCAAACACTTCCTGTTCTCAAAGATGCAGTACAACAGCTTGTGATTGTAGGGGATGGAAATTTAAAGTGGATAGCACTGCAGGTGAGGAACACTTGCACCCTCTTGGTCCGTTTTTGCTAATTTAATGTAAATAAATTCCTTACATGTGGGTTTTTGTAACTGGTCCCCTCTGTGGAAATCAAGTCAAAATTAACCATGATGTATTTTTAAATACAGGAGGCCTCCAGTTGTCTGGTGTTTCAAAGCAGAGTCTGCATAATTGGGGTAAAGATTTTGTGTGGTGTAACTTACTATCTGGTTTAAAAACTACATATATGCTACTTATAACATTACAATTTGAAATGTAAATGTCAGATTTTTCTTAACTTATGTATTCACTACTTTAATTGGATCCAATTTGTCTTATATTTTTGTGTTATCTTGTACAGTTTTCTTACTTTTCAACTATAAATCTGTATATAACTGTAAATAGAAGGATCAAGCCTTCCTTTAAGACCACTAGTAACACTTCCTGTGTAAATAAAACTTAGAGCAGGTATGTGCTGTGGTTCTCTTTGATTCCTCCGTAACTTGCTCCTAAGCGGAGTACGAGGGCGTCCCAAAGGTGATGTTGTATCGGTGAAAAGGAGCTGGTTCCTGCCCTGAGCAGCCACGCTGCTGTTACCTGTGTTTCTTGCCTGCCTCGGGAGCTGAAGTGAGGGGCAGTGTAGTATGCTTTGAGATTAGCTTTGCTCTTTTTGAGGCCCGAGGGTGAACCCCGAGGCGGGCACTCTGCTGCCGGAGGGAGTGTGTGGGGCAGAGGGTGGGGCATTAAAATAAAGGATTCTGTTTATTTATGCAGTGGCAGCAACCGCCCTTGTCTGTCTCTCGGCAGCGGCTGCCGTCCCGCGGCCCGCAGCCAGCTCGGCCTCTGCCGCCAGGGGTCGCTCTTGCTGCGGGGCGGGGGGAGGGGTCAGCTCCGCCCCGCCCGCGCCCGTCGTTTCCGCCACGGCACAGCACGCGTAAGGCGCCGCCGCCATGAAGTCGGTAGGACGCTGTGGGGATGTGGGGTGTCCGTGGGTCTGAGCGGGCGTCACAGGGGGTTCCTGGGCTTCCCGTAGTCCCGTGTGGTACTGCGGGGCTAACATGATGGCAGCGTGGCGGCCCAGCCGATCGGGTAGTGTTGGGGGGGGGTAGCCCTCGGGCCTCGGCCGCGGGCTCCGCGATGTGTTACTCCTGTGCTGGCCTCGCCTTCCGTCGGGCCAGGCGGGTTTGTCCGGTTCTGTCTCGGCCGTGGGGGCTGTGGGAAACGACAAAATGTCCACATGGCCGGGGGAGGGTCGTAAAATGCGGTCTGCCTAAAGCAGACAGCAGCCGGCTCCCTCAGCGGTGGGCTCACCGTAAAATGTAGGTTCATTTCTCGCTCTTCGAAGGTGGTTTTGCTAAAACTAAGGCATAGAAGAAGAAATGAATCAGTATTGATCGTTATACTGAGGAGCGTGGTGTCAGAGCTTCAGTGGAGAGCAGGGAAGTCTGCAGCGTGCCCTGGTCACACGCACTCGGGCTGTGTAGTGGCATCAGGAGAGGAAAAGCAGAGCCTGGGAGGCACTGCTGCCTGCAGCTGGCCTAGATCAGTGTTGTGTGTACGGCGGCATAGGGACAGTGTTACTTCTGTCTCCTCAGAGCTTTCCCAATAGTGAAACTAAAAAGGGAATCTAAAGATTTACTGGCAAAAATTCAGATTCGAGGAGCCCCAAACTGGCCCGTTTTCTTGTCCCCTTACTGAAGGGACACATCTCCCCATACCACTGCAATACAGTGGCCCATGTTCTCTACTCAGCTCTTGTCTTCCTGTGCCCCTCAGCACATAAGATGTAGTTCATCACTTTCTGTCTGAGCACTCATGGAAATGTTTTGCGGTTTTGGCATTGGGTGCCTGTATTGATCTGCGCCTCTTGGGCTTTCCCTGAACCCTCTTCTGACTACTGTGCCTCCCTGAGCTTTGATGCCTCTACCAACTACAGAGCTCTGTCATCCTGCTGTTCTGAGCTTTGCAGCAGGCAGCCTTGTCTCATCCCTGCAGCTACCAGTCACAGAGAATTTGGGGCAGAAGAGAGCAAAAGCTCTCCATAGGGAAGTGTGCAGCAGGAGGACATTTGTCTGAGCTTGGTCTTGTATTGGTACTCTAAGGTACCTTATACCTTACCCTGTCCTAAAGAAGAATGGTATCCTGAGCACACAGGACAAAGAACTGTGGCCTAACAATCTGTTTACCATACTTGCGAGTGTTCATGTGTATAAAAGTGATGGACATAGGATTTAATAAAGAAGTTGTCAGATGTTTCTGTAAAACATTAGTTGCAGATCTCTCTTCTCAAAAATATTACAGGGTCAGGTGAATTTGGAGCTAATTGATGATACCGTTTGAAAGAAACGGTTCTGATAGATGTTTAGTTCTGATAGAAATATGAGCTTAATAAGATCTGCAACTGAAATAAATTTCACAAAGGTTATGAACACGTCAGTTATTTGTAGTTTTCTGTTTGCTTCCTAGAAAAAAAACACAAAACGGATCCCAAGCTTTCGCAAGTTACTGAGAACTAGTCAAATAAAACTCGACAACAAATTAAAGAATAGACAGTACAAGCAGCAGAGTGCTGTTAAGAAGTATCGAAAAGAACAAAAGAAGCTAAGGGAAGCTATCAGAGATGCTATCGCTAGTAAACCTTTTCCACTGGAAGAGAGCAAGAAAAAGAAAGTTGGTAAGTATTTGTGCAGAGTTATTTTTAGAAGTGAAAAGGTTTGAGGGTTACTAAATACCCTGCTGCTTTGTGTTGTAAAATTACATCAAAAAAACGTTTGATTTTCTGTGTACCAATAATTGCTCTTCTTGTTTTAAAGGAAAGAGCTGTGAAAAATATAAAATGTAGCCACTCTGGCAAAAATATCTGACAGTTGAAGATAGTAGAAATACGTTTGCTGTGATTGTTGTTGGGTGTCACAGTGACGGAGCAGTTTTCTGGGATAACACAAAACACGTGCCTGATGACCTGCAGGTTGAAGTACAGTGTAAAATGGTCTCACTTGTGTAGACAGGGTTAGGTTTTCAAGTTTGGATACATGTACAGGATCTTAACTTGTGCACATCATCTTCTAAAACAGATGATAAACATGAAGAAGAGGAAGATGCTCTTCCATTGGACATGATGGATGAAGATGACTTAAAATTAATGGAGGATTTGGCTCAAAAAGCATCCTTTTTAACCAGAGATCTGTCTTCTAAGTGAGTATTGTGATGTCTACTTTGCGTACTAATTCATCTTTGTGTGGTTAATATTTAACTCGTATATCATGAGGTCACTTTCAATCCTGTGCTTCTTTGCTGTTTCCCTATGGTGTTTCCTTCGTCTGTCAGTATATTTAGTATTAATGTACTAATGTGTATCAGTACATTCATCTGCTCTGCTTGACCTTCAGAATGCATTTTCTGCACAGTGTTCTTCACCTGAGGTCCCTGGCAGTCAGGTGAGAAGCATTCCTCAAACTGCAAGAAATGCTTTAATCTGTATGCAGCCTTTATTCTGTATAAAGCATTCAAGATGTTCTCTGAACTTCACTGTACTTCTTATATTGTATTGCAAATTGCTGTTTAAAAAATATTCTGGAAGCTATTTCTGTAAATACATGCAACACCAAAATATTTGTATAAAAATGAGTTACCAGTTTTCTGGAGCAAGGTGCTAGGTAGAGTTCACACTGGAACACCTAAGAAGTTAGTGCTTCTAGTTGTAGAATTGTGTCTTTACAAATACGCTTCTACAGAGCGGGATGCTTACATAATTGTTCAAAAATCTTAACTGGCATTTTTTGATGAATGTGAAAGATTGTATGCCTAGCTGCTGTAGTTTCGGTTTTCTCTGTAAACTTTAGTTTTCTTTAGTTCTGGAGCAGTTATTTCAGACTAAATGATGAAGTGAGCAAAAAGCATTTTTTTAGTGTCTTCAAGAATCGTAGAATACCAGATTGGAAGAGACCTCAAGGATCATTTGGTCCAGCCTTCCTTGACAAAAGCACAGTCTAGACAATATGGCACAGTAGCCTATCCAGATGAATCTTAAAAGTGTCCGAAGTTGGGGACTTCATCACTTTCCAGGGGAGGTTATTCCAAAGGCTGTTTGTTCTCTTCCCTTTACAAGAACAGAAGTACTGTTCCTGTTATAAGACAGACCATGTAGCTTTAACAACATGATTCTTCATCCAAGGCTTTTAGTTTTTAACAAGATAAACAGTTAACACACTTCATAGTGTGCCTGTACTATAAATGGTTACACCATTTAATTTTTTTTTTGTAAATTCAAAATCAGTGCTAGCATTTTGCTAGCATGTGTTACATGTTTACACTCAGATGCTAATATTTCAAAATGTATGAAGTTGACCGACTTGCCAGATTAACTAAATATCATTCTGTCTGTGCTCAATTCACAATTAGTTTCTTATAAAAAGGAGTTTGGACGTATTGTATTGTCCTGAAATCGAAGATCCTATGCAGACACACATTAACGTGTTTGACTGAGTGATAAGTGGTGCTGTGAATGGTGAACACATTCAACCATTTTGCTTAATAATCAGAATCACAGAATCAGCCAGGTTGGAAGGTCATCAAGTCCAACTGATCACCCAACCCTAACTAATCAACTAGGCCATGGCTCTAGGTGCCTCATCCAGTCTTAAACACTCCAGGGACATTGACCCCGTCACCTCCCTGGGCAGCCCATTCTAATGGGCAATCACTCTTTCTGTGAAGAACTTCTTTCTAAGATCAAGCCTAAACTTCCCCCTGCACAGTTTGAGACTGTGTCCTCTTGTTCTGTTGCTGGTTGCTATTATTTATTTTTCTAAGTGTGAACACTTAATCCACCTGTATACTGTTATATGTGGTTCTTGTCTAATTGGATGGCTAACTCATTTAGTTTGCCTGGTATTTTTCAGTGAACCTGTTCATGTCAAAAAACGAAAACATGAAAGTGTGATTGAGAAATATGAGAAGGTGCCAAGACACATGCAGACTGAGCCAGAAAAAGAACTCATCCATCTGCTCCCTATCAAAGACAAGAGTGGCATTATTCCCCAGACTATGGAAAAGCCAGGTGAGGCACGGATCCTGAAATCAGTATAGCAGCCAAGATATGTAGAGTTATTTTGAATCCACAGTGTTTATTACATGCCTGACACTTAGACACTCTATTTTTGCAGCTCTCAACACTGCACAGGATGAAGATGAGGATACAGAAGAAATGGAGGAAGCAGAGGGTAATAAAACATCACACTTGCATTTTGTCATTTTCTGATTGTTTGCTTGTTTGTCGCTGTCATATCTGAAGAGTTATTTGCTAAGGAAGTTTCTAATGTAGGTGTGTTTTGTTTAGGGTGGTTTTTTTTTTTTTAATATGTTCATTATTATGTTGCCCCCAAAGTATAACAGCGATTTCTTACCTGTTAGCTTGCTTTCTTAACTGTTAGTATCCCAGCACCTGAGGAACGGCTGGCTTAATAATCTCTCTGATTTTCACATGGAACTGGTGTTTGCATGAGGTTCCTTGTATCAGCTGTTTCATCTTTGCTAGTGAGAAGGGATGTCTTGGTCTTACTTAAAGAATATATACTGTGGTTCTAGTTTGATTACTGTGAGATAATTTTGAAAAGCAGTTCAGGACAGATTTGTGCAGGCTTTTAAGTGTCTGTCTTTGAAATTTTTTAGTGAAGACACCAGAATATCAGGAAATTCAGATTTTGATTTGCAGGTTGGTGTCCAGTTAAGAGTAAAAGTTGCAGTTGTGACTGCCATTTCTGCATCATTATTCTCTAAATATAATCTGAAGTTGAGGAAAGACATACCTGTAGAAAAAGAATACTCAGAAACCAGAACAAAAACATTTTTTTTTGGAAAAGGAAAGGCAGGTTGTGATTAATTTGCTGCAAATTGCAGAGCATTGCAGTTTCTTTGCATAGCTGGAATCATATGTTGAGTTTGTGTGTTCCCACTGTGCTTAGGGAATACCATTGCAAATACAAAAACATTTGGTCCATTTATTTTTGCAAGCATTAGATTTTAGAGTGGAACAAGAATTAATCCCTGAGTTGATATAAGCTGTAACAAGGTCATTGTTAAAGCTTCTTTTACTGTGGAATTATATGGGTAACTCTTGGGTGAAGTTATCATGGTACCCATCTGAACTGCAGTGTCTAGACCTGTGCTTTGTAATTGTATTTGTTAAACTGCTTCCTTAGTGACCCTCTTTTCTAACTGTCACACCTTTTGCTAGACTTTAATGAAGAGCCCCTGCCTGTTCTCACTCCTGAGGAAATGGCTGCTCAAAGGAGACAAAAGCTGCAGGAAAGGAAGATGCACATTGCTGCCTTAGCGTCTGCCATTCTCTCTGAGCCAGACAACAATGTAAGTAGCATTACTTAACATGCATGTATGTGTGCCTGTATTGTGCAGGAAGTTAATAAGTAAAGGTCTGAAATGACCAAACAATAGCAAAAGCAGAAAAATACATGGATAGAACAA
Source organism: Indicator indicator (assembly GCF_027791375.1). Classification (NCBI taxonomy): domain Eukaryota; kingdom Metazoa; phylum Chordata; class Aves; order Piciformes; family Indicatoridae; genus Indicator; species Indicator indicator. The sequence continues at coordinate 15,008,496 of NC_072016.1, read as the reverse complement.
GGAAAAAAGTCAGTGTTGTATGCTTTGCAGAGGGTGGCAAACAGTGAAACTTCTGCCATAGCTTGGTGCAGAGGAATTGAATCAGGTGAAGATTTAGTTGACTGAGTTTGCTCTGTTCAGGAGTAACTTGTTCCTGTGAATACTTGTGGGTTTAGGAATAATACTGTCTGTAGTAAAACCTGTCCAAAAGACCTTGTTCCTTAAGCATGACCCTTACTTGAGCTCTGATCTGGGGGTTCTATCTGATAATTATCAATGTTTCAGGATATGTTAGTAATTCTAGAATTCTGTGCAAGTTTGTAACAGCAAGATAGTTTGAACATTCCCAAGATAAAAGTTTTGTTGTGATAGCTAGCATTTCTTGGCTCTTCCTGCAGTGCTAATTAGAGTCTGAGTGACTGATGAGTCTCTTTCTAGTATTTAAAAACGAGGCACATTTTTGTGGGAAACTTTTGCTGAAATGTATGTTGTGCTTGCACATTGGTTTATGGGTTTTCTGCCAGCTGATTTTGTTTGCTTCTTTCATTAATCAGATCAAAAAGTTGAAGGAGCTACGTGCCATGCTGATGGAACAGGATCCTAATGTGGCTGTGATCGTTCGGAAGCTGGTGATGGTTTCTTTGATGGAGGTGTTCAAAGATATTGTGCCTTCTTACAAAATCCGGCCTCTGACTGAAGCTGAAAAGGCTACCAAGGTGAAGTACTGGACGTCCTGATACTGTACTGTGAGGAGTTCAGATTGTTTTTTTAAGTTATGCTAAATACTGATGCTGATTGGTTGAATGCTAATTTGTAGTTTTGACAAATATAAAAGTACTTGTGGAAATTCTGAAACTGTGACACATTCAGGGGCAGAGGTCTTGTTTTTGAACCTTTAATTCTTTTGTACTTCCTTCTATAAGTAAGTGACATGCTGGTGGTAATGGAGGGAAAAGAATAGTAGTATTTGAAAGTAATATATCAAACCTGGATGAGTTTCATCATAAGCCCTGGAATAAGGTGGCGTTTTCTGTTACACGGAAGGGAACTAAAGTAAATTATGTAATGTTGTCACCTCACTGGAAGAGATTTCTTTGAAAGGTGTCCAATAATTTGCTGAATAAATGCAGAGTAACTTGTTTTCTGAAGCTTGTTTTTAAGCAGTTCTTCAGAAAGTTTCTTGAATATAGGTAGTGCAGTTTAGAGTTGTGGCTTTAAAGTTACATCTCGTTGAAAATTTCACTTCAATCTTTATAAATGAAATAGGCCTAGTTGGAAAAGGCCCTCTGAGCGCAAGAATATGTCTAGAAATCTATATAAATATTTTCTACAATATTTTTTGAGAAATAATCTGATTAGCAGAAAAAAACCTACTTCTATACCTCGTATTTATTTTAAAACTTTTTGTTTTCCCCACTGTTGACTTATTTCAGTATTTAGCTCTCTGAATAAAATTTCATTTGTATTATGTTTACAGGTTAAGAAGGAAACTCAGAAACTGAGAGAATTTGAGGAAGGCCTTGTGAGTCAGTATAAATTTTACTTGGAAAACCTGGAACAAACAATTAAAGGTACATTCCGCACTTACCATTTTTTATAGTAAATGCAGAATCATTTGTGGCATCACATTTTACCTGCTCTGATTGAATGTCACCTGCTGTCTTTGAAACAGTGCCTGCATGAAGCATGCAGGAGAATGCTTGCAATAATTAAAAATGTAAATGTTCAGAAGCTCCTCTAAATTCTGAACAGTAATCACTGAAAATGATGTTTTGTGCAGATTGGAAACAAAGGAAGCTGAAGAAAAGCAATGTCATCTCATTAAAAGCATATAAAGGTCTAGCAGAGATAGCAGTGAAGTGCTTATGTGAGCTGCTTGTGACCCTACCCCACTTCAACTTCCACAATAACATTATTGTTCTCATTGTTCCACTCATGAATGATGCATCAAAAAAGGTAAGTGATTGTCTGATAAGGGAGGGGGGGTTTGTGCATGAAAAATGATATATTTCTGAGCATTATTCCACAATATCCAGATCTTGTGGCTGTGTCTTTTTGTTATTTCACAGGCTATGTCCACTCTGTAATTAGGTAAAAACATTATCAGTTAGCTGTTGCTGTGGACTTGGCTGTACAAAAGATTTTGTTTGAATTCACTTTTCAGATTTCTGAACTGTGCTGTGAGGCGGTTAAGAAGCTCTTTAAACAAGACAAGTTGGGCTATGCTTCACTTGGTGTAGTTAAGGTCATTTCTGGCCTTGTGAGAGGTAGAAATTACGATGTCAGACCTGAGGTAAGAGTCTCTCTGTTGTACTACAGTTACCTTCTGTTGGTTGTTTATAGGTAATCTGAAAGTTAAAGTTAAAAGTTAGTGCAGCTGCAGGCTACAGACAAGGAGAATTTCCTCCCTCTAGCAGAACACAAGCAGTTTAAGAGTGAGCTGAGACAAAATGTTACAGATGAGGGGACTGGGAGGAGGAGATCAGATCCTGACAGAGACATTGGTGAAGTCAGGCAGGGAGACATTTAAGTGAGAGAGGCAAATGGAGGAATGGACAGAAATGAATGGTGCTAGGTAAGGAACTGGGAGCAGAGATGAGAGGTATGGGTATTGAGGAACAGGAGGGGAATAAACAGAAGAACCTCTGACCAGCAAAGCCTGCTAGCTGGAATGAAATTCAGAATTTCTTACCATCCATTCCTCTGTTGTAGATCACCTTTCATTATATTTATTTTATTTTTCAATAGGTGTTAAAAGTATTTCTTCACTTAAGAATTAAGGAAGTAGAATTACAAAAAGATTCCGAAGACATTGCACCAAAGAAAAAGTTCATGACTTACAAAGAGAAAAGAAAAAATCTTTCAAGAATGCAAAGAAAGGTATGAGTGTGCTTTCTCATGCTCTGCTTCAGGGACCTTATGTAGCAATTTGTTCTAGCAGTGATAGCACTTTTGTTACCCTCGTTAATGCTCAGCACTGGTGATTAGTGTCTGGATTATAGTTGAACATTTATGAGGTTCTACAGGTAATATATTTTGTCTTCTCATTTTTCTCCTTCTGGTGTTCATAATGCCTCTGATCAGTTGTTTCAGATAGGAAAGAATTTATCTGTTACCCAGTAGCATCAGAGGGTAATTTAAGCAACTCTCCATATGTGGAAAATTTGTTCTCTGAGTATCTTTGGAACCTGGATATCCAGGATGGTTGAAAACACTCAGTCTGCTGTCTTGAAATCAACTGTGTATTTTCAGTGGAAGAAAGCAGAAGAGAAACTGGAACGGGAACTCTTAGAAGCAGAAGCATCAGAAAGTAAAGAAAAAAAACTGAAGCTGGTAAGTAATTTACAGATTATTCACCTAGTTTTACAAAGCAGCAGCAGGCCCTAACCATTTTGTAACCAAGTTCTCCTCTGCATCCCAACATGCCAGCATTCCACACTTCTGTACATTGTTGGCAGTTTACAAACATTTTGCCAGGTCAAAGTTTTAGTAAACTCAGAAAAAGATTTACCCATAAAAGCCACCTTGGCCATTCCTATTTCCTTCTGTTCTCTACACAAAAGGATACTTTAATCCATTGACATATGTCCTGTTCCATATGATGCTATGTAATGTCCTGTTTCGTATGACATTTATATGATTGCTGTGACCAGCCTATCAAAGTGGCCTCTAGGCAAGGGTAGAGTGTGCCTAGCATGGCCCAAGGGGAGAAGAGGCTCTTTAGCTAGGTGAGTGTGAGGGGACAGAGAAGGGGGCAGGAGAGCAAGACTTAAGCTTTTCAGCATAAGGGCACAGATTCTAGGAGTGGTTTGGAAAGGCTTGAGTGCAAGCATGGACAGGAAGAACCATTTTCAATTGATTTTAAGTATAATTGTCTTTTTTCTGTGCTTAAATATTTTATTTTTCTTTCCTTCAGCACACAGAGACCTTGAATATTGTATTTGTGACTTACTTCAGAATCTTGAAGAAAGCTCAGAAGTCTCCACTTTTGCCAGCTGTGCTTGAGGGTCTTGCAAAGTAAGATCTGAGTCCACTTTCTTTTGTGTGTGCTAGAAAAGAAATAAAACACTAAAGGGAATTTTGACTTTGAAAGGGATTTACAGGCTGTGAGAGAGGACAGTCCCTGGCAAATTTGTTGAAATTCTTCTATTTCTCTTCGAAAGTTTTCACCTACATCTGGGATATGAAATTTCCTGTGGTAGAATTAATGTGATGCACACCCAGCAGGATGTGATCGTTTCCATTATTTTGTCTCATCACTTGCTGAAGACCATGAGTGTGTCTCTGGCGCTGTAGGGGAACTGTGATGAGCAGTTGGGTGGTGAATTATCCATAGACACAAAGATAATATACATTCTGCATTTGATTTAGCTATGCTTTTAAAATGTGGGGTTTGGCAATTCAAAATACTTTGAACTGAGTTTGCAGGTAATCCCTATAATGTCAAAAATCTGTCTGATTCAAGGTTTGCTCATCTCATCAATGTGGAATTTTTTGATGACCTGTTGATTGTCCTTCATTCTCTTATTGCATCTGGGGTAAGATGAGTTTACTTTTATTACAGTTTTCTTAAAATTGTGTTCCTTTGGGTGATCATCCTTTGATGACCTTATTGTGGCCTTCCTGAAGAGGGCCTACAAGAAAGCTGGGGAGGGACTTTTTAGGATATCAGGTAGCGATAGGACTAGGGGGAATGGAATAAAGCTGGAAGTGGGGAGATTCAGGCTGTACGTGAGGAAGAAGTTCTTCCCCATGAGAGTGGTGAGAGCCTGGAATGGGTTGTCAAGGGAGGTGGTTGAGGCCCCATCCCTGGAGGTGTTTAAGGCCAGGCTGGATGAGGCTCTGGCCAGCCTGATGTAGTGTGAGGTGCCCCTGGCCATGGCAAGGGGGTTGGAACTAGATGATCCTTGCGGTGCCTTCCAACCCTGACTGATTCTATGATTCTATGATGTTTGTATTCTTAGGGTTTAAGCTATCGTGAGAGTCTTCATTGTGTTCTCAGTGCTTTTCATATACTCTCTGGTCAAGGTAAGAGATCTTTAAACACAAACTTTTATTTAATATTGTCTGATAAATTAATGAAGTAAATATACTCATTTGGGATTATGTTAATAGGTGATGTTCTTAACATTGACCCGATGAAATTCTACACACATCTCTACAGGACACTGTTCAGCCTACATGCAGGTAACTCTGGATTCATATTTTCAGTGTTTACCTTCTTATTCTGCTTGTTTGGTGTCATAGTCTTAACATAGTGTTAATAAAGTGCAATTGTTTTAAGATATCTGGCTTCTGAAAGTATTATTGTCTGTTTAATCTCCTTTTTTATCAAGTTGCACATTGCACTGCTGCAATGCAAATATTACAAGTATTATTGCAGTACATGGTAACAGGTTCTAACCATGTAATTTCATTAGGGAATGTCAAGTATGTGTTCTTGGATAAGCATCTATCCTTCCCTCAGGTGAAGTGTTCTGAGTTCCTTGTAATTGTTTCTTTCAATAGCAATGTAGAAATTAACTATTTTTTCCCTAATAGAGAAAAATCTCTATTTTTTTCTAATACAGTTATAAAAATTATGTCAATTTGAATTCTGTTTTCTAAAATCTGGTTTACTTTTCTGATTTTTTTATAATTCTGGTATTCTACTTTTCTAATCTAAATGTTCTAATAATTCTGAGAAGGTGGATAGTTACTAAAAAAAAATACAGAGTTAGAGATTAACATAATTTTATTTAACTTCATAAATGTTCACTAGGGAGGAGAGATTGAAAAAAATATTCTACAGTTCTGGGTGGGTAAAAGATTCATTCTTTGCACCACTCTTAACAAATTATAAAAAATATATAATGAATGCACTTAGTATTAAAACTCTTAACTGCTTCTGTTTTGACATTTCTGATAGAATTAGTATTTTCCTAGAAAGCACCATATAAACTGATGTTTTTTTCTGTGCAAAGTTGGTCTATTTTTACCAGAAAGGGATGGATGCTTGTGTCTGTATCAAATCAGTGCTGTGTTTGAACCTCTGTTTTCATGCCATTTCTCATATTCCAGTGTACAGTCAATAGCAGAGTATGTGGCTGTATGTTCATCATTGTGGCTATTTACTCTTTGTATGAAATTCTGCTTTTGAGGTCGTACCAATGATGATATAGGGATTGTGCTCCAATGCCTGGATGTCATGTTTGCCAAGAGGAGAAAACAAGTTTCCCAGCAACGAGCTCTTGCTTTCCTAAAGCGACTTTCCACGCTTGCTCTTCATGTACTTCCAAACTCCAGTGTTGGGATCCTGGCAACAAACAGGGTATTAATGCAAGTAAGTTTTACTTGTTGGAATTTTAGCTTACTGGTTAAAGCTTATTGACTTTTTTGAGAAATTGATTTTATGCAAAATATTTGGAAGCATCTGAAGCAAGAACAATGAAAACAGAGTATCCTTAAGTGCTGCTGAGATGAATAACATGGAATGAATCCGGAACTTAACTATGTTATAATTAAATGTGCAATATAAGCAACTCAGTACTTTTTTTTGTGTGTGTTGTAGACATTCCCGAGGATGGACCTCTTGCTAGACAACGAATCTCAGGGCAGTGGAGTTTATCTCCCAGAACTAGATGAACCAGAGCATTGCAATGCTCAGAACACAGCTTTGTGGGAGTTGCATTTACTGCAGGTTAGTGAGGAGCTGAATGATTTGGGAAATGGAAGTCAGCAGTAAATAGCTGCTAAATGTTTACATGCTTTGCAAATAGAAAACAGAGGTCTTCAGGTTTTGTCAATCAAATCTGGCCTGCATGAGCTCATTGCATACAAAGAGGAAGAGCAGCACAGTGGTATGGGGAAGGAACATGCTTCACAGTGGATATTGCACATCCCTTAAGATAGTACCACACTGGTTCTTACTGCAGGTTGCTTCTTTTGGAGGATTTTTCAGTCTTTTTTTTCACTAATTTCTCCAGTGGTCCAGCCCTCCTCTGAGGAACAACTGATGCCCAGACCTGTCATTGCATCCAGGGTTTATAGTTTGGGGCTTGGGGAGGTCTTCCTTTGCTTTTGTTCCTGCCATCTGGGAGTTAGATTAATTGTGGAGTTACACTTAAAGCATGGCAATGCTAGCGTTAGACACTAACTAGTGTCTATGACTGGGTGTTCTCATTCACTTAACTCCAGAAACAGACTGATTTTGAGGTGCTCAGTTTCTCTGTCTAAAACAAAACCAGAACTTTCCATCTTCCTGAAATGGAAGTAAATGAGAGAATCCATAGAAAAGTACATTATCACTTACTCCTCAGTCAACTGCTGCCTTTCTTCCTTTTTTTCAGAGACACTATCATCCAATAGTACAGAAGTTTGCAGCCCACCTCATTGCTGGAGCTCCCACTGAAGGCTCAGGAGCTCTCTCACTTGATTTGAGTCAAAGGTGAGATAGTTATCGGAGTTCTGTTTTTGAAAATAGTGCCTTAAAATATTAGTGCCCATACTTTAGTAAAGGAATCCCTAAAAATAATTACCCATAAAATTAAAAAATTGTGTTCTTCAAACTCACTTTGTTCCTCTGCCAGTACAGAGTGTTGACTGCCTCTGTTTTTTTGGTTTTTTTCCTCTTTTGAGGCTTGTTGCCAGGCTGTGACAAGGGTAAAAATCTCAAAATGCAGTGTGCTTTCTTCCCACGGGAGCAAAATATCTGCATTTCTTTAGTAGAAGCCCTGGTCTGAGTATGTATAAAGGTCACTGAACCATGGCTGTCCAGTGCAAACTGGAAACCAAGCTGCAGTGTGAGGTCTTTAATATGTTAAAGCATAGTAACAGCCATCCTGGTTCAGACTAAGGATCTAATTCAGCATCCTGCCTTTAGCAGTGGCTGGAAGTAGGTGCCCCAAGAAGAGTAAAAACAGGGCAAGTATATAATGCACATGCTCTGAGCAGTCTCTTGGCCTCCTGCTGGTTTCAACCTACTAGATTTCCTCAACCTGGTACTATTTTCTGTTTAGTATGGAGTTCTTAATGGAATTCTTTGAACCAAAGCATGTATTTTGCAGATACAGCATTTTTGGTAAGGGTTCCATGAGTCCACAGCTTGTTATTTTACGACCTACCTTTTGTTTTGAACCTGGTGCCAACATGCATCACTTAACAGTCCCTGGTTTTTGCTCTGGGAACTGAAACTAACAGTCTGCTCTCATATACTCTTTCTGTGCCTCACATGATTTGATAGACCTCTGTCTTTCAGTCTACCATCTCTTCTGGCTGAAGGGATCTGGTCCAGACAAGACCTGTTCCATTGTCTTCATGATCTGTATTGCCTCTTCTTGACCTTTTACCCATTCAGATATTTGGAGAGTCAGGTGCGATATTTGAGATGTGGGTTATCTGGATTTATACACTGACGTGATTATCTTCTGTTCTGTTCTCTGTCTCACTAAACCTCACTAAGGTCACAATCCTGTGAAAACATCTGTCAGAAGAAGATGTTTTTTTCTTTAAAGGACAGCAGTCAGATCACTTTTTGGCTGAAGACAAGACTGATTTTTTTCTTGCACACTGAATTTCATTTGCCATTTTACTGACCATCTTCTCATACAGTCTATCTGCAGTTCTTTGTGGGCAGCTTAATCTTACTAATGCAAAGAACTCAGTACTCTCCAGAACAACACGGTTCTTTTCCTATGTCTTCTCTGTTCTCCCATGGCTACTTAAAACCCTTTGGTAAGAAACTGTTGGAAATTCTGGCAGATTGTATCAGCTAGATAATGGGATGGTTGGGGTTTTTTTGTTTGTAATTTTTTTTTTTTTTTTTACTCTTCTAAGTATATACTGGGCAAGCACTGACTGCTTGGATCTGTGGCAAGCCAACAGAACATTTTTTCTTGTCTCCTATTTCTTTTTCTGCTTGCCAGCGGAGTCTTTAGACACATTTTACTTGCCTTGTCTTCCAGCTGATGACTTCTGGTATTCTCTAGGCGATGCTCATTACAAAGAGGAGTCCTCTCAAAGCGTGGTGGAGGGTGTGAATGGCCTGTATGTGTGAGAAGCTGCTCTTAGTTTGGTGATACATTATTTGAAGTGTGGATTTAATGCCATTTTTCTTTCGCTGTGGTTTTCGCTATAGGCCTGCTACAGAACTTTTTGAAGAATACAGTGTGAGGGGAATGACCTTTAATCCTCCTGTTGCATCAGTAACGCCTAGAAGAAAGGTACCATCCCATTTCTCTGTGTCCTTGCTTAACCACATCATACAGCAGTATAACCTGTTGTCTGCTGGCTCACTACCCATTAGCACACTTGGTTTGGCTTTCTGGTTTCTGTACCTTCTGTGTCAAGTATGTTTTTTAACTGGCAGAAGATAGCACTGACTATAAAAGAGGAAGCAAAGCTGCATGGAGAGTTCCACCTCCCATAGCATCAGTTAATATAGCAAGATGAATGTGATAGCTGTTACTTTACTTACCTTTTACACTTTGCAGTGGTTCAGTGCAGATTTCTTTTCCTTCTTTGTAATGATGAACTAATGTTTGTTCAAAAAGCAGTAATAAAGAGCCAGCTGTGTTTCCCCAGTGTGGATAGTTGGCAAGACAGCAGAATTTGCAGAGCCTTTGATTCACTGTGTAGGAGGATACTCATCCTTATTAGTGTCCCTTTAGAGCTTTAAAGTATGAATTTGAAGGGAACCAAGATGTAATACATAAAAAGAAATGGCTGAATACTTTTAGACCCTTGGCACTGGATGTGTTTTACATGTCAAACCCCATTAAATGTCCAGTGAGTGGTGTGTCCTTTAGAAATTGATGATCAGTTTTCTTTCTTCTAATGCAAACATTTTAATGTCAGTGTTAGTGCCTCTTTGCAACTCAGTAATAAGCGTAACTTCCCCCCCATTTTAGAGAAGCAACTTCTGAAAATGCCTTTGTATTGCCTTATTCTGTCCTTTTACAATGGCTTCTTGATGTGTCTGTCCTGCTAGGGTTAAGGCTGGAAACAGCAGATAGGAGAAGCATTTGTGTAGTGTTAAATAAGGAAATGCACAAGCTCTTTAAGGTAGCCAAAACAAAGAAAGAGGAAGATAATAGAGAGAACAAACTGTCCATAAGTGGTTATAATGGACATAACTGAGTGCACAATATATACTTGATTCTGAGAGTGTTAAGACTTAAGAGATGGGTGTAAGTCATGTGCATGACCTTCCTTATCTGAGCACCAGGAAAGAGTGGCAGACTCCAGACCTGGCTGCAGACAGAAGGGATCTCCTGAGGCAGGCTCAGGGCATACCCTTTACTATTAGCATTATTGCTTTTGCTGGCCTTTTGATCAGAGATGCTTGGTTTATTTTAATAAGGTGTGTTGAACAGGAAGCAATGTGTAAGCACCATCAAAGCTGGAAGCTGTGATTATGTGTAGCAGATAATCTTCTAAAGCTTGGCTTACAACAAAACAAAAACCCATGAGACTGACATCACTTTGTTGGTAACCAAGTGAAACTTACTGGCAAGCCAGGTACCAGGTGAGCTGCCAGGTCCATGGGTCTAGTGTAGATGATGAGGACTGCTAATTTGAGCTATGTGTAGAAACCACATACTGTGCTTATTTAGTGATGCAACTACTATTTTGTAATTTTCAGGATACATTCTCACAAATGGATTCATTTATAGATGAAGAGCTAAACCAACAGCTTCAACAACACAGTGTGACTGTTGTCCACAAACCCTTGGATTTTGCTAAACACTTGAAGGAAGCATCCCCATCGTAAATATATCTATCAGTCGTGCTCAGTTGGCTTCTTAAATATGGACAAAGATTGTCTGAAAGAAGTTTCCACTCATCATTAAAGGAATTCAAGTAGGCTTTGTGTATGTAAAATCACACACAAAAATGTAACAGCAGTTTTTCAGTTACAGTGCATCACCAGTTAACCACCCAGTCCAGGTTCTCAGATCTTGAGAACCAGGAGGAACAGTCACACTGGTAATTTTAGAAGATGCAAACCAAAGTAATTTTAAAATTGTCTGCAACTATGTATTATAGTACTTTTGTTTATATATTTTCTGACTTTTGTAACAGAACATAGAGAGATATGAACTCAGCTGTGTTCATAAATTAATAAATATTTTGGAAATGTTATCATAATACTGACTTCTTTGATGTTTAAGATGCATAGAGATTTGGGGGATGTGTTGCATTTTTATTGGTTTTCTGCTGATGTTTCCTAAGCATTTAACTCACCTTGGAATTATTTTGCATTTGATGTTTTTTGTTTTTTTTTTCCCCCTCTGATGAATCTTGGTAAATTGAAATTACTTAATTCCAGTTCTGAACTGTCATCATGAATGAATGCTCTACTACAATGTCTTCAATAAACGGTCCTTTAAAGAATACTGGACAATTTCAAGGTAAGAATGTTGTTTTGCTTTTTTTTGAGTTTGGAAGTAATTTTGTCCCCATTCGTCAAACATTAGCTATTACCCTGCTTGTTTTAGAATCCATTTTCCGCTGCATGTTGGCTTTGTAGGCAGGAAGTAAAATATATGAAGGAACTTAAAACTGACTATTGGCTTCATCTGAATTCCATTCTAAAGGGGAGTGTGGTGGGCTACTGTCCCTGACTAGTGGCTAATGAATTTTGTAGTGTGATAATGACAGATGTTGTAAGTTTTGCAAACTTTTGTCCAGGTTGCTTAACCTTACAATAATCAGAAAACCTTCCTTTTCCTTGAGGGTATTTAGTTCTTTATCCTGATTTTTTTGTTCTTAGATAGTTTTACAAGTAATTAATTCTTATTTTAACACATTTTTCTAGTATTAATCAGACCAGTTCACCAAATCTCAAGGTCTTAAACTCCCAAACATTTCTGGAGCAGACATCTATCGATAAGTGGATTAGAAAATGCATATTTTACTATGGAGATTACAAAACTGCCTGCATAATACTAACAGTAGTATGTGTGTTGCTTTCTGTTTAGGTTGCTACTCCCATAGCTTTTGAGTAGTTCTTTTCAGTTGTTACATGTTTACAAATATGGATGTGATTTAAATTCTGAAAAATTCCTTGAGGGGCCATTAGCCAGTATTTTGTGAGTTCAGGAAGGCAAAAGCAAAGGAGTCAACATCTTAAACCATTTATTCATTTATTTATTTTACAACATATACAAATACAAATTCAAGTCAGCAGAGATAAAATAGTCCAGGTGGAAAAGCCACTTTAAAAATTGATCATTTTACATAGTTTCCAAACAATATAAAGACTGGCACATAGTGATGTTGCATTGTCAGAATACTTGGACATGTTTTAAGAGGCAGACGAAGAAAAATGTACAACTAAGTCATTCTGAAATATCCTATACATGTATTGGAGCAAAATCTATTTGCTGCTGTTTATTTTTGTGTTTAATTTGCTAACTCTGCCAAATGTCTAGCACTATTGAAGTTACAAAATATTTATCACAGACAGGAAAAAAAAAACACCATTGTTACATGTAGTGGGCTACCCTAAAAGTAAACCGAGTTTTATAGTGGAGTAGTAACAGCCAGTGATTAAAAGCCAGATGTTAATTGAAGCATTGGGAGAAGTAGAGGAGATCAGACAGTTCAGTTTCAGAAGCTGCAGACTCAACCTTCCACTGAAATGTAAAGCTACCAGGAAGTTGTTCTTTTTCAAAGACAAACTATGAATGTGGGAGAATGCATTCTTCAAATATTTAGGTATTTCCATGTTAGTCTTTAATTTTTGAAAGTACATGGTTTCTAGAAGGAGAAGGTTTCTAAAGATGGCTATTGAGGCACTTCATCTACTTAACATTTGTAGCAATAATGTGACTAGGTTTTAAAATTTAAAACTGACATACTATTTTTTACTCTTCTAACTGTTAAACCTAGGATCAGTAAGAGAATGAGGAAACCATCAGGCAGTAGGAGGTACCTCCTGGCATGTCTCAGTTCCTGCAAACTAGAGCAGTGCTGCAGTGGGGCCAGGATCTGTGGCTGCCCAGCTTTTGTCCCATACAGTCACACCACTGCAAGCAGCACATGCTAACACACAGAAAAGGTAACAGTGATTTTTAAATAGCATAGAATAAAATACTTCTTTATTTTAGCTAATAGGCAACAGGGTATGACACTTCCACCTGTAAACTGTTCAGCATGAGGCCTGCTACCACTCAGAGACTGCCTGTTTCTGGTAGGTGTTGATGATTTACATTCCTTTCTTTGAAACTTTATCCTGGAAGCTGCTTCCTGTAAATAGTTTATAGAGTAAAAACGAATGTATTTTCCTAATTGATGTCCACACCCAGCCAAAAGTACAGAAGGGGACTGTCACTTTGTCAGTCTTGTCATAGGAATGTGTGGACAGGTATTCCTGCAAAAATAAAACCTGTGGCTAGGCAGAATAAGCTTTCCTATTAGAACAGCAGCTCAGCATGTGAAATCTGTTTAACTGGGCTTTCACAGAAGTTAACAAGCCTTAAGTAAACTGTTTAATGCTGCAAGGGGTGTTTTATTTTCATTATTAGGATACTTGGAACCAGTGTAGATTGGAAAGGGAAGGATACTGTATTCCTTTCCAACTTCACCCCAAAACCCAACCAAAGTCACCAATAAAAATCTACTTGGGTGTCTACCAGTACTTAAACTTGAAACTAAGTGATACATATGCGTCCATGAAAGTAATGGAACAGTGTCATTAGCCTTAGGTGATTTCAGTCGTCTACGTGCCTATAAAGTTGGAGGTTTTTAAAAGAAAGCCAAATATTTTGCAGTTCTCTTTCACTGTGATAAACAGCAGCAAAAGCAGCTTTAGACTGATTCCTGAGGAAGATCCATACTCATATTAATAAACTATTCCCAAATCTGAAATATAGTACAAAACTACTGGTTTTAAGTTGCTACAGAAGTTCAGGCCAGTGTTAGACCTGCATCACACAATGTGACGTGGCTACTCTTCTCCCTTGATTTCCCAAGGGCTTTTGCTTTTTAAATTCCTGTGACAGAAAAACCACTAGTGGATGAAGACATGGGTGTAAGAACATGGGTGTTCCATGTTGAATCTAACCAATTAGCAAGTGTGTGTTCCAGACTACTGCGATACTAGAGGTGATGCTAAGAATTTTATTTTTAGTGCTGCTAAATATTGAGAGGGGAAAAAAAAACCCCAGCCTAACAGGTAAGTGCAAACTCTACAGGAAAGTAACTATTGTTTCTAAAATGCCATAAAAATACATACACACACGCAAATCCCTAGTGATGTGAAACTGCTTTGTTAAAGTAACAGACAGAAACTAACATTAAAAAAAGTTGCATTAGTTGAATTGTGCAGTGGGTTGATATGTGTCATTTCCTAGTGACTCTAAAGTATTTCAAAGCACACTATGTAGAGAAAACAATGGGTAAGTTGTAATATTTTAGTCAGTATCAGTCTTGCATTATGCATGTGCCACAGGGGTGGAGGGTAGAGAAAGTATGGATTTTTTTCTTCCAGGGGCCAGCTCTGCTTAGTTAGAACTCGTGAGGGAAGAGACTGAGCTAGGAGGTGGTTGGGTTTTTTAATTGGATCGTATTGCTGAACTGCAAATCACTGCAGTGCTGCTGCATCAGTACTGAAGCTAAGCAGTGGGAAGTGTATTGACCTCTGGGAGGATGTGCCATGGGTAAGTTTGAATTTTTGTCTGTGGTTTATTTTTCCCAAGAGCTGGAAATGACCTCAAGAGGGCACTTCTTTGCTTTGGTAATGGCTACTTGATAGGAATTTTCTGTTGAGTATAGTAAATGCTTTCATAGCTTTTGGTGACAGAGTGCAGATTGTGCCTGCTTGTTTATAAGCCAACTAACGGCTTTTCCTTCTTTTATTTTTTAATTATTATAGGTGGAGGGTTGGTTGTCATAAGACTACTGCCTGTAACTTTTGTTTACTTTCATCCCTGCACTATCAAACATAATCCTCATATTAGTTGCACTGCTGTTCTATCCGTTGCATGGTGCAGCTTCTCTCCTTGGAGAAGCAGTGTTTTGTGCTGATGGGTCGTAAGCTGAGGGCTTGAGTGCTCTGTATTAATGGATTTCTTGATTTAGTCACAGCAGGTACTGAAATGCTTTGTTGAGGGATTGCTCTGGGGAGACAGAAACATGTGCAGAACACTTTATTCACCACAGGTACACTTCCTGTGGGAAATCAAAGTGATAACTGATTTCAGTAATTGTTTCATTTGTGCCCCTTTGAGTTGGTATGGATTGTTTTAACTAATTTAGACATTAGTAATGTCCATGGAGAAAAAAAACCTGAACAACAACCAACCACAACTAAAGTCAGTATCAAAAGATGAATTCAACAAACACAAAACTTACAACAGTGTTTCTATGTAAACAAAAATGTCAAGAGTTATAGTGTAGGAGTTCTTGATGCTCTCTGGGTTTAACAGACAAGTAAAAAGCTATTTCCTGACTGTGGAAAAATGTATTTGGAATTCAGAATTTTGAAATGCTAATTACATTTATCAATGCATTGTTTTGAGTTTGGTCAATTTGGGGCATTAAATTCTTGTGCTGAAAGGAAACAACCAGAAATCTTTTTTTTTTTTCCTTCTAAATTTAGAGAGAGGTAAAAATTCTGCATTTCCTAAAAGGTAGTGTGTGACAAATATATCGTACAATGGCATGTACTTGGGAACATGCTAATAAATATTCTTTAAACACAAGCCTGGAAAAACAGAATTTATGTTGTTCCTTGTCAAAGTATCATTAGCAGTTAGGTGTATTTAGCTATTGTACATTATTTTGTTGAAGTAAATAATAACCATAAATAATCCAAGTGTTTTGTGTATACAAAGTCAGAGATATGCAAATGAAGTTACAGTATATTTAAATCTCTTTACAGTCACTTAACACAGTGTTTAACAGAAATCTTCAGATAAAAGTGCATTATTTTAATATAATACACGTATAAAACCACTCTGCCTTCAGTCTCTATAGAGGCAGCTAGCTAAAATTATCTTTTGTTTAGAAAGGGGAGGGTGAAGACACGTTTGTTTACAACATACAGTCAAAGAAAACTTCTGTATGCATCTATTGAGAATCTGCAGTTGTGAAGATGTGGGAAAAGGAGAATCTTCCTATAGCTGACAGGCGTCTTTCCAATCTACACAACATCCCACTTACGATCCCCAGATTCTGGATGTTCATCCAGCAGCATTGTCTAGATTAAGCATCTACAGCACAGGACACAATTGCTGACTGGTCTGGTCTGCAGCAGCTTCCTTCAAAGGCACTGCAGAAGGATTTGGTGATGTAAATTCCAGTTTTGAACAAAAAATGAAGGAACAAATGCAGAAGAGGGAATGTGACTGGGATCTTTACATAACTTTGCTTTTCTTGCTTTGATAATTTAAGGGTTTTATAGTAGCCTAGAAGTAAACTATCAAATTTGTCCCATCTTTTTTGAAATATTTTGTAAGTTAAGGTATTACTTGAATTTTCTTAATTAATTTAACAGTAGTATGACATTGCATGTCAATTAATGCCTTAATAATTAGATGTATGTGGAAAGATAAATGTAATCTTAAATGGGCCATATGTGAGCTGGGATTATCCACACTGAAAAAGATTTTTTTCATTTACAATGAGCTGTAACCTCTCCAATGGTATCTCACAGCTGATCTTAACTGCACTCATGAGTACCATTGTATAACACTTCCGTAGCTCTTTCTGTCAGTGCCTTGTATTGCACCATGGTTTAACCAACTCTGACTTTGAAAACATACTTTGTAAATTACATCTTAAGTGAGTGCTCAGGGTCAGAATTGGTATCTCATACCTGAATAGACCGCACTGTAGGCAGTGGTGGCTGTTACTCCATAAGGTCGCTAAAAGTCAAACCGCAGGCAGACCTCTCATCTTTGCTCTGTGGACTGTCTGGCAGGACCTGCAGAGGTGGTGATATGAATCCCCGGTACTGCTTACTTGACTTGGTTAACTTCTTGAGTTCACTGGCAAAGGAAATGCCTTTTCTTTTGTCATCTCGTGCTGCCTGTTAACAAATGAATGACAAATCACAGAAACAGTTTAACAGACTTTTTTTAAGCAGGCCTTCCTATTGAATTCAGCATGGCTGTGCTTCTTCTGATTATTCTGAATGAATTAATTGAAAAATAGGCATTGCCAAAGGTATGTTTAACAAATTTGTTATAACCTGGTATAAAAGTCTGTGCTTATGACACAATGACTTTGAAGCAGCAGCTGCTGTGGATTAGTGGCATCTGCTGGAAGAGAGAACACAGCTCTGTCTCCCAGCAGGCTCGTACTTCATTCCTGCCATTTTTCAAAGCCTGAGATAAAGCAGCAGAACAACTTTTTTCATGGGGCAGGAATAAAGGGGACTTCATTCCAGAAATGTTCAAGTTCTGCCCCTTTGAATAGTCCAGCCTTGCTATGATGGGGAGCCAGAAAGCTGGTAGCAAAAGAGAAAGGTCATCATGGGATTTGCAGGCTGTGAGGGAGTTGTGTTGCTGGACATAACTGATGCAGTTTTGAAAAGAAAAAAATAAGGGAGGTGTGGAGAACAGGGAAATCTGCTTTTTGCTGTAGTCTCACCTTCCCACCCACTCTCATGCTAGTGATGTCTCCCTCCCACTGGAAGTAGGTTCCCATTAAACTGATCATGCAACATCTATATAACCTGCTTCAAAAAATTTAACCTTTTACCTGAACCTGTTCTTTGAGTTTAAGAATAAATTTTCCTGCACCCTTCCACTTGCTTTGGGCTTGAAACACACACTCTTGATCAGAGAGAATCCTTTGAGATGGCTTAGATGTCACGGACTTTTTGTTTGCTGGCTCTTTTGTCACCTCTTCCAAGAGCACATAATCACTTGGGTTTGGATTGCTCAAAATGCTGTAGGAGTACTTCGCTTTGCAAAGAGTCTGTTTAAAGGCAGGGGAAAAAAAAAAAGGCAGGCATTCCTTCAGATTCAGGTTACTAAACTGATTCTTCAGCTAGTCCTGAGAACAAACCCCACCTTATCCTGTGTGAATCCAACCTCTAACCTGCATGTTACAGACCTACTGAATGGAAACAAGCTGCTTACCTGCTGTATGACGTCCTGAGCTGTGCTGAAGCGGGGAGCTTTGATGACAGTGCGTGGTTGCTCTGGGGAGACATCATGTACCTGAACAAAGAAACTGTCATCCTCAGAGCTGATGGCTGCTTCCTCCTTTGCTTCTTGAAGGGCATTTCTCTCATTTAAATTCTGTGGAGAAAAAAAAAAAAAAGGAGAGCAAAATTGATTTACTTCAGAGGGGTAAGTAATAGCTGGTGTTCACAGAAGGCTTTTATGACATGGCAGTTGGAGACTGTGCCGCTGCCCCAGCTCCGTTTAATTAAATGCAAGTCTCCTATGTAAGTTCTGACAAGCTCCTGTTGCTAAAATACCTGCTTCCAAAATCACTGAAATACTTGTCAGAGTAGGCAAGGGTTGGAGACATGCAGAGTACCACATTCTGCAACAATGTTCACTTAAATCCTTTATTTCCTTATGTATACAAAATCATGTTTTGTCATGTAATGGTGGCATTAAGATGGGAGATGGTGGAAACTGACCATTTTTCTCCTTGTCCCTGCACTAAAGCCAGAAGAATTTAGAGCACAAGAAATCTGAACGAACATTTTCCCATGGAGCAAGAGGAAGACTGCTGCTTCTGTCTTTTTTCAGGCTCTATGGCTACTGCAGATTTTAGACAGAATTCTCCCCTGCACCTTCTCTCAGTGCATTTCTCACCATCCCCTTCTAAGAAAGCTTGAATTCAATAAACTGTATCACACCCTGCAAATCACCCACTCCTGGTTTATTTTCATGTAAATTTGCAGCTTCATTTCCAGCTCCAAGATATGCAGTAAGGCTCAAAATTGCAGATAATGCTTTGAGGTACTAATACCACATGACAAAATTACAGCATAGTTTTCACATGCACCAAGACATACTTTAACCCATGTTTTCTGAAAGGATGGGGTTTGGCCCTGACCCTTTGCGGTCACATGCACTTCCAAAGTAAATGTTGCAGTCATTTGAATTAATTAGGCCACTGTTTCCACAAGCAAATGTCTACCTAGTAATTTTTGCTTCAGATATTAGGAACAGAGGAAAACAAAATACAGATTTGTATAATATAATGATAATTTGTCAAACTGAAGCATTAAAAAAGTATCCAAATAATCAATTAAAAATAGAATTTTTTTAACTTTAGAGGATCACAGAGGAGCTCTGCCACTTTTGTATGTAAACCGTGCATATATAAACATTTTTGTGTACACGACTAAGCACACATTATCATGCTGAGCTGACCAAAGGAAGTGCTTCTAGCAATGAGATCAGTAAATGCCTTTCTCCTGCTTTTTTGTTTCTTTCTCACAAGCCTATTTTCAAGCTGTGGATGCTTTGCTTATAGTTTAAACTTAAGTAATCATTCCATCTTCCCCCTTTACATTAGAAGAAATCACCTATTTCATTATTGTAAGCTACTGTTGCTAATTTAATAATCCTTTGAGGTTTTTAGACTTCACTATTAAAGTATTTTCTAATTTTTCTGAACAGAAAAATTAGAAAGTTGCTGACATCTAAAATGACTGCTAATTGAGTCCAGAGTGGTTATCTGTGATCCTTTGTTATTAACTACTATCTTTATATTAATTTCCTATAACATCAAAACCTAGATTTCCATTAAATTAGAACTGTCGGTCAGAGCAGTAGTCTGGTGTCATTGATCTGTTGACTAAGCACCATGTAGCTGATAACTAGAGCTGAGTGAAGCCAAATTAGTGTCATACAGGTGCATGAAGTCTAGTTGTGCTCACTCAAGAGTTATGTTTGTTTTCAAATGATATAAACGGCATTCACATTGCTCACCAAGCAGTGAAACAAATACTGCACCCTTTTGTTTCCCGGTCCTTACAGCTATTTTTAGCTGCTTTTGTAAATAACAATTTATCTAAAACAGACTTACTTCCTCTCGGGTTTTAAAGATAATCCTTCCAACATATCCTTCTTCTGGGAACCAACTGTTCAAAAGCTGCACTAGTCCTTCTTCAGGACCAATCACCCTCTGGAATGGTGGTTTTTTGCATTCACTCTTTTCTTTAGATATAAAGCTTTTCTCTTCCATCAGAAAATAGTCTGCAGCGCATGACTCAGTGCCTTTTGTGGTAGCCAAGAGCTAAGACAGACCACAATAAACACACAGCAATTAGAATGCTAATTATAAACACTTCATTATTAGTAGTCATAAAGGAGAATGAATAAGGAAGCTTTAGGAATCAATAACTATGCTGATAGTGCAGGCAAGATTTCTGATGTGCTATTTATTATTCAGATACTTTACTCCGGGGTAATGTACTGTTCTCTTTACCCCGGCCAAGCAGTTCAACTATTCCAGACAAGGCAGTACTATTTAAGCTTATTTCTGTCCTGTTTGGCTGCCCAGACAATTTATTCATAACCCCAGGACAGTACACTCTTTTCCCACTGCTGGAATAACAATCCCTGTTGAGTTAACTGGTTTTTCTACTCATGAACTTAGCCCTCTAACTTTTACTCTGTATTCCTTCCTACAGTGCTTAAGTTTGAAGAATTGTTTGTGCTTGTTGTAAGGGCAGCCCATGCCTCCATTGCTCAGAAAGGCTGCTTTTCTCATCTGCATGCACACAACTAGTGGAAAAACTAATAGGGGATATCTTGTAAGAGTATGAACCCCAGACTGGGAAAATTTCACTTGTGATACTCTGTGTTTGTAATGTAACTAATTCCACAGTAATGCATTTCTAAAATGCCTCCTTACTGTGCTGAATGAACTGCATGTGAAAAATGCAGTCAGATATGTGTCCAAAAAGATGTTAGTGTGGATGCTTGTCATTAGAGCCTGCAATGCAGTGGGCAACTTACCTGGTGGAGAAGCTGTGCAGCTGTGGTCCCCCCACTTATATTAAAAACTGTGAAAGGCTCTGGTCCCGGAATTCCATGAATTGTCACTTTGTAAGTCATAGCAGCTTTCCTTTCCCCCATGCTAAACAACTGTTCAGACAACAATCATCAGGTTAGTGAATGATTTTACACAGGTGTGTTATTTTCTGGTTGCTTAAAAGAAATCGTACACGCAATTTGCAAGGACCTTGAGAGAGCAAAGCTATCCAGCTGACACATGACTCTAACACTACAGGTCAAAGCATTAAAAAACCCCAAACCCAACATAACTAGACCCCTCAAAAGATCCCACACCACCCTACCTTTAAGGTGAAAAGAAAGAAAAAGCAAGTTTTCCAGTGAGAGTACCTAAATCAACACTCACCAAAGGGTAGACCTCCATCACTCATCCCTTCCAGCTAAATTGAGATTATTTGGATTTAGTGTATGAATTACTAGAGGAAAACCTACAACATCATTTTACCCTCCAAACCATCTGTGTTCTCCCTTTCTGCCCTACTAATTCACCAAGATACATGTTTGACATGTATTCACTGGAGGATAACACCTGCTGCACACACAGTAGCTCAGGTTTTATCTACCAGTCTAGGAATTGCAACATGATAATATGCATGCTTCAGGTTAATAAAACACATGTAACCCAGAGAAGCTAACATTAAGGGTTGTTTTTTTTTAAACAAATACATCAGTACAGGCATATTTATATATAATATATATATATTTAAAAAATACATCTGTATACATGTACATAAAAAGATACAGAAGTGCACATACACACACACATATGAATACATATGCTTTTATGGAAACACAGGCTCCATCCTTTCCTGCAATAGAATTCAATTTTACTCTCATCCTATTGTTGGTAATTTGCATCTTCCCTTTTTTTTTTTTTTTTTGTGTCCCCAAAGCATTGCTTAGGGATTCATGCATAAAGGAATCCATGAGGCAGCTCTGAACCTTAGTGCTCAACCACACTCCTTCTCTCCAGCACAGGAGTGCTGCTGCTATACCTAAATACACCAGAAGCCAGACTTTGTTAAGATTTACCACAGTTTCAGCCAGGTGGGATAACTACTTCTACCGAAGCCCAAAACAGTTAGGCATACTCCTGAAATATGTGTGGGTTTAGGGATTAACATCTTTGAACAGTCTGGTTTTAGAAGTCATAAAAATATATGGCATTCACCAAAAAAAGAATTAAATTACCACAGATGCAGGCAGAGTGTTTCCAGAAGGACTTTCTTCCATTCTCCGACTATTTATGAACAAACTAGAAATTTCTAATGCTTCATTGTGCAGGTTATGGAGCTGGACATGCCTATAACCTAAAAAGAAGAAAGCCTTCTGTAAGTACTTTGTGACATCCTAGGATACAAATCTCATAAATGGAAAACTCAAATT
This sequence comes from Indicator indicator, assembly GCF_027791375.1. Classification (NCBI taxonomy): domain Eukaryota; kingdom Metazoa; phylum Chordata; class Aves; order Piciformes; family Indicatoridae; genus Indicator; species Indicator indicator. Next base: position 14,986,156 of record NC_072016.1, on the reverse strand, counting down.
TCCTGTATTTATAGTTACAATTTGCCACACCCATAGAATTTAATATCCTGTAGTAACAGTGCATTAACTCTTTGTACAACAGTGTAACCCAAATGCTGGGAATTGCTGAGTGGCCCACCACAGAACAGTTTGTGTTGGAAGGGACCTCAAAAGGTCATCTAGTCCAACCCCCCTGCAGTGAGCAGGGACATCGTCCATTAGATCAGGTTGCCCAGAATCCTGCTGAGCCTGAGCTTGAATACCTCCAAGGGTAAGGCCTCAACCACCTTCCTGGGCAACCTGTTCCAGTGTTCCACTACCTTCATGGTAAAGAGCTTCCTCCTAATGTCCAACCTAAATCTACCATTCTCTAATTTCATAGAATCACAGAATCAACCAGGTTGGAAGAGACCAGTCCAACCTGTCACCCAGCCTTATCCAATCAGCTAGACCATGGCACTAAGTACCTTATCTAGTCTTTTGCACACCAGTCTTCAGACCCTTGCCCTCATCCTAATAGGGGCAGGCCCTTGTAAACATTCCCTTTCCAGCCTTCTTGTACCCCCTTCAGGTACCGGAAGGACACTACTAATGTCTCCCTGGAGCCTGCCTGTTTTGCTGCAATATTCAATATGAAATAGCTGAATAGTAGAATATGAATGACACAAGTGCAAATTCTCACTGGGAAAAAAATGCATGTCCATGGCCAGATCTTCTCATATGCTGTTGCATGGTATTACAGTGGCAGAAAGTGCATACAGAAGTATTTTTAGTGTTCTGAAGAGCTAAGGAAGCTGATGCTTCCTTATTTCTCTCAGTTTTTCACCCTTCCTTCACCTCTCCTACAGTACAATTCTCCTCTGCACAGTGATTACAAATTACTGCAGTTCCTTGGGCAAAGGACAAAGCGGAAAGTGAAACACTCCACACTTCCTAAGGGAGCAGCCAGTCTCATGGTGAACACAACCTCACAGCACAGCTCAGGATGGCAGCAACTGTGTACAAGATATCCCAGTCTCCGCAACAGCACAGGATCTGACTTAAAAGTCACTGGGGCAGCCTCCAGCTCCCAGGGAGGCTATTAGATCAGCATCACACTGGCAGGGCAAAGTATATTCTCTGATACTTGCTCCCTGTCTCCTGTAGATAAATGCAACCAGCTGATTAAACAGAACCCTCCGGCAGGAATCAGTCCAGGAATCTGCTGGACGACTTTGGCATGGGGTGTCACTGCAAACTGTACTGTACCTCTTTTTAGTGCTTTCAGGGGAATGATTCTCTGAGCTGTCACAGCTGAGCTGTTATTTTCAACAACAGCGAACCGAAGAAAGACCAAATCCTCGAAGTGAACACGGAACAGGAACTGTTCATTCCACATGGGGTTGAGGGTGTTGCGGTGAATGGGCTTTGTCCGGAAGTGGCAGCTATCCAGAGGCATCCCCAGGACATCCACTTCAATGCACGGACTGCCCATGCTATTGCCAGGGCAGACGTTCTGCCCAGACACAATCTGAAGCCGAGGAGTACATACAAACACCATTTAGTGGAGTAATTCCTTTACTGTCACAATTCTGAGCTAAACGTTACTTAGCACGCTCCTAAGCACGGTTTGTTAACATGCTGACCTAATTACAATGCTTCCCTATTTTTGTAATTGCCAGGCCAGTAATTTCAGAAGCAGATCTCCTTCAACCACCCCCCATGACACCTTTGCTTTGAAAAAAATACACATCATGACTGTAACCATTCAAGCATCTGAAAGTTACTCTAGAAGAATTCAGCAGTAACCTAGTCAAAAAGGATCTGATTTTCTTCTCCATTACTCCAGGGTGATGGCAGTGACCTTTGGCTTGGTTTGGCATATATAACACAAGAATTAGGTGTGCAATCACCACAGCTGGGAGAATTTAATTGCTATGAGTCTCACTTTTCTGGAACACTTCCTGGAGGAGACTAGCTATTTTCTGGGCCATAAATCCCTTAATTATGTATCTTATTATATAACTTCTAAAAATACTTTTTATTTCCCTTTTTTTTTTCAAATCTATACAGCTTTTAATAATGGCTTTCTGTGTAGCTTCTCAAGTGTTCACAAATGTGTGAAACACGTACAATTTTAAGCAGTTGTGTAGTCCCAGGGAAAATGCTTTCAGGACTGGATTTCAATGACTACTGTGAGAGAAACAGTGAAAGCAACTACAGATAAAAAACAGGCAATAAAGTCAAATAAAGACAATTATTTGCTTCTTCCCCCTGCAATTTCTGTTGGCTATGCTGACCTTCAGAAGCAACAATTAAAGGTTCAATCTTCTCATACTGTAATGCTGCTTAAAGACTATTAAACACCATCTACTTCTAGCTGTTTGGCTGTATGAAATTCCTTTTTAATGTACTTACTGTTAAAGAATATATAGCTGGCTCCTTATTATCAAGATCTCTTTCTAGCGGGCAAAACTGCTGGTACATTGAACAGCTTTTATCCCACAGAACAGGAGGTTTCAAAACATATCCACAGCCACCATTAGCCTCAAACATGGCTGCATTAAGCTGCAGAGGAAGATCTGTGAAAGCAAAGCAGCCAAAACTGACAAACAGCAATGAGACAATGAAAAAACTGTAACAGGGAAGACAACACATTTTAAGTATCTCTTGGTTTAGTTGTATCAATTCCTTCGTGGTTTTCATACAGCTGTAATTTGTGTATCCAATCATTACAAAACTATGAGAAAATTCTTTTTTTTTTTCCCTCTTTCCATTGTCTTTATCCAACTGTAGGGCTTGCCTAAACCTATTCTCTGAGAAGTTTCTAGGTATTAGCCCTGAACTGCAGAATGAAAAAGCATTAGACTGTGTACCTTTGTAGATGACCTAATGGAACCTCCATCAAAAAGATGAAGGAACACAAGATAGGATAGAACATGGCCCCAGAATGATTTGAGCAATGTTAAAATATTATCCAAGGCAGCACTTCTAAGTAAAAGTTCAGTACCTCTTATTAGAAAGGAAAAACAATTACTTGAACAGGAGAAAAAAGAACAACCTTCACCAATAAAATACAAATAAAACAGAAGCTATTGCTGTGCAGGCACTTCTGTGCTAGCAGGAGATACACTGCACTGGCATAAAGCTCCTGAACTCTGGGATCACTACTCTCAAGCACCAGATTGTCATAGTAAGACACTGCTTGTGCTGAGGCATATAGACAGGTACATCCCCTCATGACTGCAGGTCACAGCAAAAAAACAAATACAAATTCACAGTTTAAGGACTTATTTCACATCAACGTATTAAAACATGCCTCCCTGTACCCATACCATCTGTTTGGTAGTTAAGAGCCACGAGCTGTATGCCATGGAGCCAGAAGATCAGGGGATGGGGATTTGAGGAATCGATGCGCGTGGCAGCGGGGTAGGTCCTCAGGAGCTGACAGGTGGTGTGCTGGATCAGCTTCTGAGAGTACCGCCTGCACAGCCGCTTGGCAGCGTTCTCATTCAGGGAGGAGATGTGATAGCACTTGGGTGTCCTTATGATAGCACTGAGAGAAGCTGGAGAGTTGTAAGGAGAGCAAGGATCTTCCCAGGTCTGCCGCATCGCATCAAAAGGGCCTGCAAAATAAACAGTACCCTGGAGTTACAGCTGCTGATCCAAAGCCTCTGAAAATTCAATGTTTTCTAGCGAAGCACGTGGGCCTACCTTTGCTGTTGTAGAAAAGGATGACCCTGGAAAATGACACTACTCAGTGTTAAGTGTCACATTAATTCTAATACAGTAAGAACAGTCCACAAGAGGACACACAATGTTTAAGAACTGAAACGGTACTGTGGTTAGATGTCCTAACAGCTGTTTTAATAAATAAATACTTAATTGTCATTCACCTCAGTAAAATAAAGGAATACAATTCCGTTCTCATTTATACATTCTATAGGAGGAAGGGAAGCAAGTTTGAAACACATCTGCTAAATCTTCAAACTACAGAAGGTGTAAGAGTCAGGGGACAAAGCCAGCAAAATACTTTAGAATTGAGTAGTAGATGTCTTCATTTTTAGGACACTGACCTCTAGAAGGGAATGTAACCTGTCTGCTGCAGCAGTGCCCTTGAGCTGAAACAAAAGTCATGTTGCTTGAGCCACAAAATGAGTACAAGAAAAGGTACAACTGTAACTTTCTGTTCATTCACCTGAAAGGCAGGGTATTTGGGTGTCATCCCTGCTTCAGAACCTTTTTTGTGCTTTCTTTGCATTTCTTTACATCTCTTCCTATGCAGAAGTACAATTTCCAGGGTCACAGACTGAATTACTTGCAGAGTGTAAATACCTCCAAGGAGATATTGCATGATTATACATTTGGACTTAGCTGAAGTTTAGGCAACTCAGTCTTACTTCAGACACTAAAGATCCTTTTCTGGATGTATTCCCAACAATTCTGCCTTCATTCATAGCTTTTAAAACGCAAACTTCAAGATACATAATTTAAATTGTACATTAGTTTTGAATAGTTTATGAATTGAGGTCTTGATCTTCCTGACCAAATTATCCTGTTTTAACATTCCACAGTCAATGTTTCAGTTATAGCAGTGTTACTTGAATAGCTGCTGTGCTACAGAAAAGCCATTCCAAAGTTTAACATCATACACATTGTAAAGCATTTGATCTTCAACAACTTGGTCTGGTGCATTTGCTGGATTACAGAGTCATTCCATTTGACTGGTGAAAGAAGATGCTAACTTTACCTTTTCCAGATGCTTTGGCAAGAGTAGCTGCCTCCCCAGGGCTCAGCCTGCCAGGATTGTTGCCAAAAATGGACTTCCTGCTCTTTCTTTCTTTTCCTCTGCTAGAGCCAGATGGGTTTAGAGTTGACAAGCCTGTTCCCATAAATGTAAAATAAACGAGCCAAAAAACATGACCAAGAGGGCATGACATTTTCCATCATATTTTATATTATTTTTGAAGGCATGAATACTCCTGTTATATAGTTCACAGGGCAAATAGTGTATTTTTCTCTATAGCTTAATTTTAACATCTTTACGTACATACACGCCTTTATATATGTATATACTAGGTGTGTGTGTATGTATATAGATATCATGCATATAAAAGCTTACATGAAGCAATACAATATACAGTTACCTTTCTGTCATACAACTTTACCCATTTTACTTTTTGGCTTGAGGAAGGTAGTGGCTCTGTCTCAAATTACCAAATGCTCCTCATTAATACTAAAAAAATCTGTAGTACCAGTCCTAATATATTCATCCTTAGAGTAATTAAAAAGAATAAATAAATCTGTACAGTAGTGAATATCATGGAATCCACCTAGGATAGGTTATCTACATAATTGCAAATAAATGCAAGAATAGGAGCCAAAGATATAAAGTAAAGGGAAAAGCCCAAACGCTGTTGATTAAACAGTTTAACCTCAAGATGTTTCCAGAGTTCTCCTCTTCTGTTTAAAATTTCTATTTCAGTGATGGGAAATATGGTAGGTGTGTAAAATCCATTAAGTATTTAATGGCCAATATGTATTAGAAGTGGAGTTGGAAAGCTCTACTATAGATATTATTGAAATATATGCATTCTAGCAAAGTAATCAGTAGAATCATGACCAAAATCCCAGTGAAGTAAACAGACTTAATCCCCTTTCAGGTCAGTTTCGTTCTGCTGACTTGGAAAGAGTACATGGCACAACAGAATTAAAGTCAAAAAGCATGGTAGTTGTTCTAACATCCACAGCAATGAGGCCTGGGATTCTCTGAGACCCAATATGTACTTGTGACAAACTATAACAGAGCAAGTACATTGGGACACACAAAAAAAAAGGACCCTCATGAACTCACTTCAGTTCATGCCTGCCTACAGACCTGCCTGTATTTAATATCAATATTGCACCTCCAAATGTAAATCAGAAGATACATTGAAGTTTCTTCTACCAAAGCCTCTCCACAGCTGTAAATTTTCATCTCTCAATCTTTATGGGATGCCTGTGGGTACTTAGTAAATTTATGTTAATTACTTCAATGGAACTGCTTGGGTTAGTAAAATTTAGGATATGCTTTCATATCCTCTCAGTTTTGGAGATGTACTGTGTTACTGGGCCAAAGCATAAACACAAACCACAGAAGATGGTAGAAGGTGAGATCAGGGAATATGAACTGACTAGAAAAATGAGGAGTTGTGCACTGTGTGTTTCCAGCACTATTTAATCCTTGTTTTCAATGGATCAAATGGATTTGACAATCAAGACCCAGGTTTCAAAATCCTGTTGTGGAGGCAATCACTGAGGAAACGGATTCATCTCATAAATCACCAGAGTGTGCAATGCAAAACACCAGGGTTAACTGAACCCAAAGTGATGGCAATGAGGTAAGCTGAAGCTGGGAGTTTTCTTTCAGTCTTTCCCATGGCCATGAATTGCATGTGACATCTCCTCCCAGAAGCAAGCTCCATTTTTCACTCCAGTTTAAACTTGACTCCAAAATGCAGCACCACTTATTCACAGAATTATAAATTCATAAAACAATGGAGGCTGGCAAGGATCTGAAAGTCAGCTGGTCTAATTCTCTGGTCAAAGCAGGACCAGCTTAGATCCCATCAAGTTTTTTTATTTCCCTACAATCCCTATGCTATATTCTTCGAGTTACAGAATTCAGTGCCCACTTTCTGTTAGATATAAACAAACCACTTCACTTTTAGATTTTTAATCCAGAGGATGGTAAACTGCCCTGCCCTTCCTTACTTTAACTATGCAAAAACTAACAGGTTAAACTGTACTTGTCACCTTCTCATCACACATCTCAGACCAACAGCCAGTTAGTCTGTGAGTTTGCAATGCCCTGAAAAAGAATTTATAGTAGTTTTGCAGATAGAGTGTGCTTTTTGATGTTCATCTTGATTTCTTGAAGAGTGATACCATAGGGACAGAGATGGAGATGGTGACTGAATTCCATGCTGGCTAGCACAGGTGACTCCCTGTTCTCTGCAGTTAATTATGCAGATCCTGGTTTTATGTATATAGCTTTCTCTATTTGTAAGGATCCTCAGCACCAAGGCAAGGAGCCATGTGCAAGTGGGTTGTAGCAGTACTGTGCTCAATTTTGCTTCACTGCCTTCATCTTGGGTGACCCCAAAAAACAGATCTTCACCCTCTTAGATAACGGTATGATGATATCAAACAGACTGAAACTGAATTTAAGAAAGGACTGTAAGGGTCAAACCCCACTGAAACACCAAAGAGCTGTGGTGGATTCCTTGTTACCAGAGATTTTATAAACAAGAAGTGTTGTTTTCTCCACATGATAAATTCTGTTTTGATCAGGGAGCACTTAAGAAAGTCTGTGTTACTCAGTAACACTAGGGCAAGTGAACATAATGGTCCTTGCCTTTTTTTATAGTCACAAGTCAGTGGTTAACATCCAGGGGCACAGGCAACTATAAACACTGAGTAGAAATATATGAAGACAGGAGAAATAAAATATTTACACCATTGATCAAGCATAAATTCTGTCTCCCTATTTCCAAAACTCTTTCATTCTCTGAGTTGGTTAGGAACCCAGTCAATAGAGCTACACAGTTGTAGATCTACCAGTCTGGTTCTCATTATTAATGGACAGTACTGGAGTATAGCAGTGCACCACGTCTGTGCCTACAGCTGAGCAGAGGAATCTAATCAGCCATGTGGTGGCCTGAAAGCCTATGTATCTTGCACAGGAGGCAGCATTTGTCTGAAAGGAGACAATGTTTGTTGTAAAACTGATTTCTACAGCTGCATGTGTTCATCTATGAAGGAACTAATTTTCTTAATTGTTCTATTCACGTCCCCTTTAAAGCTAGAGGAAGAAATTCAATAATGAAAAGAGGTATTCCTTTCATAACTAAAACTGCATTAAAACTGTGATGAAATACTTTAAAGTTTTCTTAGAACTTCAGAACTTCTCTGTGTGTTGAAATGCCTGGAGGAACTTAAAATATCTCTGTTTAATCCTGAATACAGTTCTTTAAAAAAACGTTTTGTTTGAAAGATATCTCATTGTAGATTTCATTTAACAGCCTATTGGATTTGATTTTTTGGAAGTTACTATTTTTACAAGTGACACCTCCTATTCTTAAAGTTACAGAAGATTATAAAAGATTCTCTCTCTATTTTTCAGCATGTTTATCTTGCCTATTTGACAGTATTTTATGTTTGATTAGATTCTCTAACCTGACTACAGTTCTGTTAGTGTAAGATCGTGGTTTGGCAGAATTGCTTACTTTTCCACAGAGAACCATTCTGTTGAAAAGCATTTTTTTCATTCAAAGCATTAAATACATCAATAAACAATAAATTCTCAATTCAAAAGTTTTTATGTACACAGCATGAACCAAAACTTACTCAACTTCATGTGTCAGTACTGAACAAGTGATCTCCTCTTTAGTTACTCCTTCTCCTTTTCCTCTGCAAACATTATTCTTCCTACTGTACAGAAGGAGACCCCTCCTTTTTCCACAACCCCTTCCACAAAGAGTGTGTCAGATTGTTCCCTCAGCTGTCCTCATCCACCCCATTAAAAGGCTGCTTTACCCCCTACTCCCAAATGGCTCCTCTGCTATCCACTTGGGAAAGAACCTAAGACACAGCTATAGGCAAATGTGAAACACACAAAACTGAGATTACAAAAATGTGACAAGCTCTTCCTGCAAGGTTTCAAGAACATTTTCCTTCCTAATTCAGTATTGTCCTTACATGGAAACTCAGATCTCTTAAGACAAAGCTTTCTGTCGTCTGTCATTTGGCACTGAGGCAGTTGTCTAAGTTGTGAAGACTGGCAAATTTCACTTTTGTAAACATTTTAATACAATAAACAACATGTCTCCACATAATTTATGAATACTATTTCTCAGCCAGGAGCTATTACTGTGTAGACTACCAAATCATCAAGAAAAAGACTCCTCAACTACTTCAATTTGAAAATGCTTGTACTAACGTATTCAAAACATAAACACAATGTCTCCAAGGATTAGAAAGCTTAAAGCAATAAAACAGGGCTTACCGGGGAACTTTACAGCTTGACAGTAAATGACAAGATCTGATAGCTCTGGGGCTATCTGTCTGCTTTCCTTCTTGTTTTGTGGAAGATAGAATTCCTCACCCAGCTCCATGTCATAAACCTAAGTGACAATTCCAAGAACATATAACAACAAAATGACTGAGAGCACTCTTACATATCTTATTTATGTCCTTAAAATCCTTCCTATATGGTTTGCTGTCTTCATCTAACAGAGCTCTGTCTGCAGAGAATTTATGCATCAATACCCATTACTAATACTGTGGTAGTGTGCAAAGGTCTCAGAGACAGTTCTGCTAACATTTGGACAAAAAACATCTGTGCTCAGAAGAAACTACAATTCACTGAACAGCAATGCACTGGTTCACTTGTCAGATGATTTAACAAAAGGTAATGTGCCTATCTGATATCATAGTGTGGTATTTTAAAGTTATTTAGATACACAAAAATGCTGAAAATTCAGATACATCTTCATTTCTGTTGATGTTAATGGAAATCAGATATCTAAATAAACTTTTGGATCTAACTTCAATGAATCCTTTCACTGAGAGCAATGACAGTTAAGATTTTCAAGCAGCCTGTATATACAATAACCTTTGAGGACTTTTCTTGAGCATGCTGAGCATTTCTGCTATTTGTTCTATTTCTTACGGTGTGCTTCCACACTGTCTACTATTTGTCTTCATTAAAGTGCATTTGCCATCTGATGTCTCAGTTACCTAAACTGCTCAAATGCTTTTTGAAGTTGGTTGTATATCAACATGTGGCTGAGAAGAAAGGGGGAAAAAGTGGAACTACCTTTCCTTTAGTATTGTAAGCAGCACAGTCAGCCTTCTTTATTCGTTTGGCAGTCTCTTCGTTATATTCATACTGCAGCTTATCGCTTGATAATTTATTCTCAGGTCGGTCTTCAAGAATGTTATCTAAAAAATTAATGGGATTTTAATAAACGAAGTCAAACCATTTCAACTGGAAGTTTAATCTGAATTAACAATCTTTGTGGATAGTGAAAATCATCTGAATAACTGGATGCCAAAATACTGCATTTACTGGTCAAAGCTTTTTCTTCTAGTAGTAACTTTATACTTCAGAAGTTTAATGCTTGGTTCTGGTTAATGTCCCACTTCTTTTAAAGCCCATCCTTTTGTGCTCAGAAAATACTTAAAACAAAATCATTTAATGAACCAAGCTTACCATCTGAAAACAACTGATATTCCTGAACAACAAAAAATTGCTCAAGTCCAAACACAATCACATCAAACGTACACAGTCTTGTACAGAAAGTTTTAGCCTTCTCCTTACATTCACTACAATGAAGTATTTTTTACATCTATAGAAATTCTTCTTCAAAGCTGAATATTTATTAGAGTATAATACATCTACTAATTTGGTCTTTCTGGATGGAAATACTGCAAATGTCACAAAAGGAACGGTTTTATGTCATGCCTGATATTCCTGATGCTTTAACCACATTCTTTTTATGCATAACCAGTGTCACACATGCAGCCTTCTAACAGTTCCTGACCAGTTAACAATGCCATTTGAAAATATCTCATTGCATCTTTAATATTAAGTAGTAACCATATATTCACACTGTAACATTCAACAGGCTGGAGATGCAGTGCTGATTACATGCAGTTAAAATGCTCAACCAAATGGCCTTTACCTTCCTGGCTGTTAGGAGCAGGAGAAGCATTAAGGACATCAGCTATAGGGAAACAGAGTCAGAGAGGGAATAAGAGTAAAGGAAATTAAGATTTACAGCCAGAGAAATGAAAATTAAGTGTCAGTTGTAAAACTATTAGCCTTATGAAAATCTATTAGACTTATGATCAGTAAGGAAAATAAAACTGAAAATCTCTTAGAAAGTTTACAGACCATTATTTAGATTAGTTTTGCCAAAATAGTAATGTAATTAAAGATCTCAAGGAATAACAATCATTGTAATAAAGTAGTGAACCATGCTGCAGATTTCTTCATATATTTGAACATGTGAATGTTTCTTGATAACTTGGGATTTCTCAAACCTTCTCTTAAATAAAACATTGCTCAAACATTACTAACTGCAGTTAGTTTGCAATATAATATATTCCTGCTCTATCTCTTAACAAAGATCTGTTTCTCACAGCAATTTACATCTACGGGATCTCCACCTTGTCCCACACAAGCAGTATTCTTAAGCAGCTGTTAGGCCAATTTTCTAGCTAAACACAACTGAAGGCAGCACTGGCACCAAACTCATAAATGTTAACCCACAAGCAGTGTCAGGTCCTGAACTGCATTCATTAATTTTGTGACTATTTTTAAAGTCATTAAACACAAGAGCAAGTAATGTAAATATGAAACCAACTGGAAAGTCCTGTGCTGCAGGGCATGCTTGAGCCTTACATCTTTGAATGTGGTACCATTCAGAGACACTGCCAGGTAGAACTCACGTGCCCTGTGACAGGACAAGGAAGTTCCACGTTGACATGAAGAAAAACTTCTTTACTCTAAGGGTGATGGAGTGCTGGAACAGGCTGCCCAGAGAGGTTGTGGAATCTCCTTCTCTAGAGACTTTCAAGACCTGTCTGGATGCCTTCCAGTGTGACCTGCCCTAGGTAATCCTGCTTTGGCAGGGAAGTTGGACTCAATGATCGCCAGAGGTCCCTTCCAACCCCTACTATTCTATGACCCTTCTCAAGATCTGGAAGCAAGAACTGGACACAGAAATCAAGTTCTGGCACACAGAAGTTTTACACAGAAGCAAAAAGATGGTTTGTTTTCAGTACTGCTCCTGATGATCCCTATCTTTTGGCTGTCACTGCATACCAAGCTGAGGATTTCAGAGAACTTTCAATAATTCCATGATCTCCCAAACTGATACTGCCATTGCTGATCTTAGAATCATGCAAGCAAGGTTTAGTTTTTTCCCCTTAATGTATTATTTTACCATCATCTACACTGAAGTACACCTGTAATTATTTTGCTCCTTAGTCAGTTTTGTGACCCACATATGGAGTTCAACATTGGTGCAGCATTTAAGTAACCAAAGAGTATCGCTTATGCCATCACTGCTCTACCTGGGTAAATGAACTGTGAGCTACTTTGATATATTCTCTGAAAATTACCCATTAAAAATAATAAGCAATCCATTTAGACTTGTTCAGCTTGCTCAAGCCACACAACAGTGTTTTGACAAATGTCCTTTGGCAAAACTTGAGAGGATTGATGCTTCCGACTCCAGCTGTGTGCTCTATCAGAATCTATCAGCCCCACAGGGAAAAGAAGCAAAAAAAGATGCATGACTGCAGCTCAGCCACCTCATTGTGGCACATTCTGTCCTTCATCTGTAATTGAATCCAACATGTCAGAGTGACCTGGAGAGCTAAGGAAGCAATGGAAGCTGCTAATAGCAGCATTATTTATCACCTCTGGCATTCTAAATATTATATCCAATCTATAAAATGCTCATAAGGGTGAATTTATGCTAAACTACCAGTTCCTGAAGGCTAGGATAGGTCAGACTTCAAGTCACACTCAAGTCCTTCCTCTACACAAATTATTTTCACAGTATTATACTGCACCAAACTGCCACCAAGGACATAGAGCACATTTTCCTCTCACAGCAGCAGATCAACTTACCTGCATCATTCCTGAACTAGGACATTTACAAGCCTTATTGCTACAGTTCTAACAACAGCACTGTAATGAATAAGTAAATATACATTGTTACCATCAGAGAGAGATTCATAGTCATAGTCATACTCATCCTCTTCATCATCTTCCTCTTCGTTGGTAGGTGTTGGGTTGCCAGCACCATTGCTAGCCTGCGCTTGCATGTGAGCCAGCTGGTGAGCCTACAGCAACAGAACCACTTATTACATAAATTGCTAGGTATTGTTAAAAAGCAGAAGAGTTTCCACCACTGTTTGCACCTTCATTTATTTCTATCACAGCATAGATATGCATTTATATATACTAAATATATATAATGAGAAATAAGATTGTTAATATCAAACTAAAATATCATTTTAATGCTTCGAATATAATTTGTATTGATAGAAAAATACCCAGTAAGATGATATATTTAATTAATTATGGGAAAGTGATAATTTTGCACATTATTTAGAGTAAGGCTGCCTTTTTTCAGTGAAGGTGTGCTGTTTTGGAAACAGTTTTAAACTTTTTTAGAAGATGCAGTCTATTCATATACTGCTATGATCAGCGTGGTTTACTAATTTTGATACTAGAATTCAATTCCAGTTCAATTGTGTCTACTTTTTGGGTAAAGCAATTAATTTTCAAGGATTCAATCACTAGTTCTCAACAAACATGAATAGTAATATGTTGTAGCCTCAGAATGAAACTTGATTTTGGATAAAGCAATTAATTGTCAAGGATTCAATCACTAGTTCTCAACAAATATGAATAGTAAACATTGCAGCCTCAGAATGAAACTTGATTTACGTTTATCACATCAGGCATGTGGCACTAATCACAATATTATGAAGTACTGTAAAACTAAAACACAGTAAAATTTTGTTATGCTGCATCCATACATTACTATATGTCTTGCCTACTTATTTGAAAGTGTTGCAATCCACTGTGACTCTTCCAAGAATGAATAGGCATTAGATTATTCTGCTGTACATATTGAAACTCCAAACAAATTATTTCTACCAGAAGTTAGGTCTCACTTTGCTGTTAAGGAAGGACTTTACCTTTTGCTTCAATATATCTACTGGTGTTTGATGGGCTTTCAGCTTCTTGTTTTTAAGCAGGATTTTTCTTTTCAGTTGGCCAGGTGAAGGAAGCATGGGATCGTCGGAAAAATCACTCTCAAATAAAAACTTTGTTACCAGCTTATCTCCAAATACATTCTGAAATATAAAGAACGTGTGATAAATTATGGGAAATCCCAAGGCATGTGCTTAAAATAATTTACCACAATTTCTGGCCTACCTTGAAAATTTCAGCCATCTTGCGTTGCTGAGGCAGGGAACAGTGGTTTTCTATTGATATGATAATGGGCATGTCTGAGGTGATAAATGCATTGCGATCAATAGCTTCAACTACCTCCTGTGAGCAAGAAAGTTCATCAATAGAACATGTGATTGATTATTTTGCAGCATTAACTGCTTTAACTTACTCTTAGCTGAAAGGAGAGGAAAGGAGGTGTTTTTTTTTTTTCCTAAGAAGAAAGAATCCACAATTTGCCTTTGAAACAAGCTCCTACAGATTAACCTACAACAGTAACAGATACTTATGCTAGTCAAGTCAACAACAGAAGACAGAAAATTGCAGTACCTATGCTATGAAAACTAATTTGAAATGCATAATGTTGACAATTGAGGAGTTAATGTCTGACATAGTCCACAGTTCATATTCTATTTGGATTTAGACCATTAGGATTTGTATTCTTCTAGCAGGTTATTTTTTTTCCTTCATTAGAGAAAAAGTTACTGATATCCTTCTCATTTTTTGTTTTCATATGCAATTATCAACATACCTTAAAAGAGATCTTAGTAGTAAGAGTATGCCCATGATAAATAATGGGCATCCCATCATCCCCATCCCAGCAGTCCAATTCTACACTTCTGCAGCCTTGTAAAAGAACCTACAATGTAATTGAACAGTGTAAGCATGTATAGGCTAAAGCTTCATGCCATCAAAGCAAAAGACAGACATTGCAGAGCTAAATGAAGTCCCAGCAATTTGGTGAAATGTTGGAAAAAGCAATCTCTGTAGATAGTTAGAATGGACATCTCTAAGGATAGTTAGAATGGAAATGTGCCAGGTCATCTTATTTAATACTATTAAGCTAATCTGCAGTCAGCCTGCCAGTCATCCACCCATCCATTTTTAATTTATTCATGTATTTATTGTAGAAAGCTCTACTTGCTAGAAAACCACTGAAGAACGCAGAGGAAGGATGGAGGGTAAGATAAGCTAACCCACCTGTTGGCAGCCCAGCTTATTATTGCTATCAATATTTAGCATGCCTATAATTGCAAGAGTTATCTGTACTACAATTAAATGCTTAACTGTAAACAAAGATCTTGGTAATTCAAAACCATTTCCAGTAAAAACTGGTGCACCACCACTTCTGTGAGAACCAGACACATCATTCCAGAACTCAGAGCCACTTCTGTTCTGGTGACGACTACTCGAGGGACTGGAAGAAGCATTTCTGAAGCACGCAGATTCTGGAGCCAGCTCAGCTCTCTCTCACTTCCTATCCATTACCAACACAATACTGACATCAGTCTGTGCAGTCCTACTCCAGGAACCTCCTTTGCAATTGCATTATTCAGTACAGTAATGTTATTCAGCCTTTCCTAACACAGCCTCATCCATCTGTCTTACAACTTGAGGCAAAGCAGCACATGGGAATGCTAGACCAGCCCTTCTCAATGGTGAGTCATTAATATCTAGAGCAATGAAAACACTGCTCACAGGAAGTTTAATCCTTTCTCTAGCATTTAAGTAAACACACAAACATATATATACACACACACACACACAAAAACAAACCCACAACCAAAAGCTCTGGGGAGAAATCTCTCTTTTCCTGTTCACCATCAATCAGGCATAGTCTAAAAAACTGCAGAATATTCCTAGAAACAATGTTTTCAGAAGTCATCATTCCATTTCAAATTTGCCTTTGCAGTGCAATGTACAATATTTGAGTAGTGTTTCTGACATCTGAATGAACTAAAATATTAGATCAGTCTTTCCTGTGGGAAAGTCTAATTTTAGTAGGTTGGGTCAGACTGACTGGTGTCTAAATGCTATGAATCTCAAACTAAGCCCATTTTTTTTTGCCTTAGAAAAGGCATTTGAGCACAACTGTACTTACAGGCAGCTTTCCCACACATCATGTTTTCCAACATTTTGCAAGCAGGGTTTTAGGACATTCAGATTTTCAAAGCAAAAAGGTCATGTTACTGTGACTTGCCAGTTAAACAAACAAGTTCATGTTGAAAACCACACAACAATCCCATCCTACATACCTGGCTGTAGAGCTCTACTGAGGACTCCCCTTTAAGCTGATGGCCAGTAAGGTAAGTATTGTGTGAAGATTCTATGTAGTAATAGGACAGTGGAAAGTGTAAGTCCTCAGCATTCTCTTGTGACTCATCATTTTTAGAAGCAAAGTTGTCTTTATCCATCAAAAATCTGGAGATGAGAAGGTGTGAAGAAATTTTATGTTATGCTGTGTATTTTGTGACTATCATAAAAATATCAAGACACTGGTGCCATATTAATACATGTATGTGTATAAATTTAACATATAAATAATTACCTTGCAAATCCTTCAAAAGATAGTAGCCCCTGCTGGCACATATTTACACTGGGTTCAAATTTCTATAAGGAGGAAGAAATGTAAGAAATATATAACAACAGTTCTTAGAAGCATGGCTATTTTATATTTTCATAGTGTAGTCTGCTCATTGAACTAACCAGTTAGCATTTAAAAACAGTCATTTCGTGGGTAAAGTAATTGGGTGCCTGTGGTACACTCATGCTTATTTTACAAATCTCTAAACAAACATACTGAACTCATAAATCATGGAGTCATTCAAGTTGGGAAGATGTTGGGAAATCATCTAATCCAACCTCGTGTTCAAAGTAGCACTTCAGTGAAATTAAAGCTCAGAGTCAGCACTTATGCTAAAATTAAAAAGGCAGACATCCTTCTCCTTTGTTTGGTGTTTTTACACAGCACACCACCATCTCAAATAAAAGAGATGCTAACCTGATGTTTTTTCAGAATGTCTGTCTTTTAAACTCTGCAATTTTCCATTACATGCTGATAGCTGAAATGTACATCTATTGTTAACTGCTAATTGAGGACTTCATTTTGGAGTATTTTCACTATACGTTTGGAGGAATTCAAAATTTTCTACCTGCTTTTTAATTATTTCAGTCATTTTACATGAGAGAATAAAATATCCATGTTTTCTCTGGATTTTTTTTGGTAATAAAATGGAAATATGTGGAAATTGTGGGGTCTTAAATTCCAGATTATAGTTAAGTACTATCAAAGGTGGTCACAGACAAGGAGAAAACAACACACTCTCATGAGTGCATTTCCAAGTAGTAACATTCCTTTCTGGAGAAACCATACACAGCCAAAAAACTTATTATTTGCATTAGTTTCTTTTTTCCTCTTTATGGACTGTTTTATAGTCCAGAATAAAGATAGTATTAAATTTTAAATTCAAGTAAACTGCAGTGACAACATCAGTATGAAAGGAGACATCCACACAGATAAATTGTTCTGACTACATGGGAGACAATGCTAGAGGGAAAAACAGAACTAAGAAGAGTTCAAGTAAGGGGAATTTTAACATGTTTCTATCACTGACCTGGATAATACTGAGGATTTCATCATAGGTGCAGTGTTCTCCTTGGCAATTCACTAGGAAGTCATTTAGCTGCTGGATTCCCACACCAAATATTCCCAGAGATGTGCTTTCAACACCAGTACCGTTGGTCACGATACTGGCAGCAGCAATAGCATCAGATATTTGTCTCTGGTTGTCTGATAGCTGCTGCCTGCTCTTAATGAACAAACCAAGGTCTGAAACATTTCTAGTTAACAAATCTGAAAACAAAAGAAAACAAAATAACAACTATATGTTTATTATATTTACTGTATAAAATATAATGTATAACACATGACTATCCGACAGAATATTTTAGCACCAACATAGCAAATTAGAACAAAACCATCTTGTTTCTATTCACTAATAAAATAAAGAGTACTAAGCATGTATGAAAACAGTGGTGGCAGACTGCAAGTGTTCAGTTACTATAAACAAAATCCTGGAACCTTTACTATGTAATTCACATTCCCTCACATACTGTCACCTGGGACTCTCCTGCTTCCCCTCACCACCACATACAGCCTCAAAGCCTTTCCTTTGCTGTGTACAACCCCATGTTCTTCCTGTTCAATCACTATCTTCTTCCAGACTCATATGCCAATTGTACAGTACCCACCCCACAGAGGCTGCTTGGCAGAAAGATTGTTTTCTTTAAATGTGCACAAAGCTCCAGACTTAGATTAGGGTAACTGGGGAATACAAAGTGAGACAGAGGTTTCCTTCCTCTTTATCCCACATAAAGCAGACCTACTAGAAAACCAGTTAGGAAAAAAAACAATCAAATGAGATACATGGCACAGCCTCCTCATTTCTCTTCCCTACATTTGCTCTGTTTTAGCCCTTCCAGAGCAACTGTCACCAGATAAAGTACCCTTTGTAAAGAGATGAGGACAGGCTGCATTGATGGGCTGAGGTCAGCTGTATGAGGTGTAACAAAGCCAAGTGCCAGGTCCTGCACTCGGGTCACAACGACCCCATGCAACACTACAGACTTGGGACAGAGTGGTTGGAAAGTTGCCTAGTGGAAAAGGATCTGGGGGTGTCAGCTGATGGCTAGCTGAATGTGAGAAAGCCAACAGCATCCTGGTCTGTATCAGCAATAGTGTGGCCAGCAGGAGCAGGCAAGTGATCGTTCCCCTGTACTTAGCATGGTGAGGCTGCACCTCGAATACTGAGTTCAGTTTTGGGACCCTCAGTACAAGAAGGACATAGAGTGTGTCCAGAGAACAGCAACAAAGATGGCAAAGGCTCTAGAGAACAAGTCTTACAAGGAATAACTGAGGGATCTGGGATTGTTTATTCTGGAGAAGAGGAAGCTGAGAGGAGACCTTATTGCTCTCTAACTATCTGAAAGGAGATTGGAGTAACGTGGGGGTTGGTCTCTTCTCTCTAGCATCAGGTGATAGGATGAGAGAAATTGTCTGAAGTTGTGCCAAGGGAGGTTTAGACAGGATATTAGGAATAATTTCTTTACAGAGAGAGTGGTCAGGCTGCGCAGGGAGGTGAGGGAGTCATCATCCCTGAAGGGTTCAAGAAATGCATGGACATGGCACTTTGGGATGTGGTTTAACAGCCATGGTGGTGTTAGGTCAATGGTTGGATGGACAATCTTAGAGATCTTTTTCAACCAAAGACAATTCTATGATTCTGTGATTCTATGTTTGATAGTTCTTTATGAGATTGACTGAAACACTTTTTCTTCAGGCCAACAACCACAGCTGTTCAGCAATCTAACAGCTGTATTTTCCTCTTTAACAAACCCAAATCAGGCTGGAATCCACTGCTATTTTCATCAATCTTCAAATTAGTGTAAAGTGGAGCAGGGTCTAAACCGGATCGATTGCAAGGCACAGCATAGACATCAAAAAGGTCTTTCAGATCCTTGCGGCTACGGACACTGTGAAGAGAGTTGAAAGTTCAGTATTTGCCCCGTTAGAAACTTGGAAGAATGGTATCAGTACAGAATAAAAATACATCTTACCTGAAAGACTTGAAGAGCTCTACAAATTCCACAAAAGTCATGTTGCTATCAGACACCATGAAGTTCTGAAACCCTTTCATTCCTCCTTTAACACGGCCATGCCAGCTACTGCTGCTCCATGTGCTAAATCAGAACGAGACTGCTGTAGGTTGGTTATGTTAAATTTCTACTTGTTGAAAGATTATGCATTACTGCATTAACACTTTATTTGTGCCCTACTTAATGCATTTATTACCAACATATGGAAGAAACAAATAAAGCAATATCTTATAAGGTGCACAACAACAGTTTGCACTTTCTTGTTATATTCTAGCAGCTATTCTTTTTTCTCAAGGCTACTGCAGACTTTGCCAGAATTAATGCATAGCTGTTTAAAACTGTTCCATGTACAAGAAGGCCTCATACAAATAGCACAAATGAAAGCATTCTCATTTTCCCTTTAAATAAAACAATGACAGTATTCTTGTAGTGCAGACTTTTTATGAGGTTCATTGAAGACTTGCTGAGGGAAAATTAAAATGTTGTGGTACTTCTTAAAGCCCTGCACTCTCAAAATGAAATAGTAACATTCTGACTGGGTGTACAAGAAAAACAAGTATTTTCCCTATGCATTTGGGGTATCTTGTATCTGTGAGCACTAAAGGTGCCTTCATTGTTTCCCAGGCCATGGGCTTCCCAGATATTTCCCAAGAACAAAGAGAGGTCAAGCTACAGTCCTTCTCTTCTTTTAGGCTTGGACAGTAGCCCCTGGAGGCCATTATCCTTCAGAAACAAGGTTCTGATGATTTCCTACTTTCAGCTTTGTGGGCTAAAAGAAGGAAAGCAGAATAGAACTTCTTGAGACCAAAGGCAGAAAATTATCACAGAAACAACTAGCTGTTTGGTGCTAATATTTCTGTTGACTTGAGTAATACTAACCCCAGCCAATTTCTTTATAACTGCAATTGTTAACCTAAGTTTTGCAGCTGAACAAAATTTTAAAGCAGAAGCAGTATATTTGGAAAAGCCACATCCTGATACAGTTAGGCTCCAACTTGAACTATCACTTGAGCAGTATTAACAAGTCCTTAGTGAATTTCATTTACTAATCTGCAATGATGGGCTGAGCATCTGAGCCCCTTCCTGGACCTAAACACCAATGAACACATGCTCCAGCATCCTGAAAAGGGAGGGGTATAAGTAGCCAGCACAAATAACAAGAACTGTCTATTTTAAAACGTAACTAATTCCAGAAGTTACAGCATTTGTTTCAAAACACCAACCTAGGTGACTGTGTGTCACACTTCATTGCTCTGTAATGCCCAAGTCTACAAATCCACTAATCTATGAATTCTGACATCAGGTTCGGTACAAATAGTCTCAAAAGCTATATCGGAAAAACAGGACCAGCTTGCTGTCCACTGTTCCTAAAGACCTTTGCAGTCACCTGCTGCAAGCATGCAACTTTTGACATAAATAGGCTAGATCAGATTCCTCAGTTCACTCCTGGTCTGGGATGGATGCATGCAACTGAAAATAGAATATGATTTAAAATTATTTTAAAAATATCTATACCGCACCATGCATACTGGCATCAGATGGGAACTACCTTCCTCAAAGGGGAAGGAGGGTCTTTGCCCAGGAACCAGTGGGACTTCTTGATAGGGCTTCAAACTAGATGTGAAGGTGGAGGGAGAAGAAATCAGGCCTGCTGAATGGTCAGCTCTCTGGAGCCTCCTGAGGCAACAGCAGCCAGCAAGTAAACTCCCTTGAAACACCTCAAGGGAATCAAGGGGAATTCTGCTAAGAAAGTGAAGCAAGCCAACACGCAGCTGAAGCATCTTCATGAATGCATGCAGCATGGGCCACAAACAGGCTTTGAAAAGGTGGACTTAACATTTCTCTGCAATGCCTGGCAATTGGCTCAGGTCTGGTTTGGTCCCCGAAGGTGCTTCCCTCCTTAGGAGATAATTTTCATTTTTGGTGTGTGTTCAGTCTGAAGTGGTTGAAATAATTTGTGGCTTACTACTGCCTGGCAGACTGCCATTTGCTTAGTGGAACACAAACCAACAGGACATGCCATGACTATGGGTGGATTGCCTGAAGGTAACATTCTTGCTGTGAGTCTGTAGTACAAGACAGCATATTGCAGATGGTTTTGAGACTGAGGAAGCTCTCAATCCATACTTTCTGATTACATAAGTCTATGGAGCAAATATGCACGGAACTGCACGTAAATTCCATCTTGGAGGCAACCAGCTTGTTTACACTAAAAGAGATCCCAGGAGTGAATTAACACATGTATAGGGTAAATGATCTGGGGATTTTGCAGCAAAGAAGAGCACCAGCTATTTGATAGCTTAGAATTACTATCACAGTTGAGGTACTACAGATAATTTGTTCATTTAGCACATATGAAGCGTCCACACACAAAACCTGGCAAGCACAATTCAGACCTAGAGTTTAAAGGGTAAATATCAAGAGGGAAAACTCTCTCCAGTGCTCCAAGTTTCTTAACAGCACAGGAAAATAGGGCCAAGACAATGGATAAAACATGTAATTCTGTTCTAAGGAAGATTTCCTCAGGGCAGATTGAACAGCCATACAGCTGTATCCTGAGTAAATTCTAGCAAGAAGGTTCATATAAGATGGAGAGAGCTCAAAGTGACACTGTACAGTTTCCAGACAACTTTGCCAGGGAAAACCTGTCATAACTTGGGGAGGCCCACAGTGCTAAGCTGCACAGGGATCTGTACAGAAACCCAGGACTGAGACGATTTAGAAGAACATTAGCTGCCCTCCTGGGAACACGAGTTCTTCATTGAGCCTTTTAATCTCATTTACAGAGGGGCAATTATTTTGGCATAAAAGCAAAAAGCAGATTTGCAAAACAGAGAAGCATTTTCCAAAGGTAGCAAAGCAGTATTTCTTCAGTTTAACATAAAAGAAAGCTGTTCCAATCCTTAAAAAAAAAAAAAATAGAGAGATGTCTTACAGAGATAAATCCTAGTCTGGCATGTTTAACCCGTGGTCGTGAATGACAAAGAACAAAAAAAGTTAAGAATGTAGTAAGAGCGATGTCAAAAGAAGTAGCAAACTAAAGATGTTCACATCAATTACCAAATTCAAGTGGTTTAAGTATAAAAAAAAACCCTAAGAAATACACGACTTAAACTATTACAGAAGACACGTCTCTCCAAAAATAATTTCTACCAGCAGCAATAATCTCTTCCATTGCTTACCATTACTCTCCTGGAAACCTCAAGATTCATATTCCTGATGATACCTCAGTATTTATCCTCTTAAAAGGCACTGGAAGGTCTCTGCTGAGACTGTCATCTTGTATGCCATAAAGTACCTTGCATATCCCTGACATATTAGTGTTGTCAAATAATTATTACTACTACTGTCACCACCACCATTATTACTATTGATAGAATTAATCAATAGTGCTCTGTGTCACTGCACACCTACAGCATAAGCTTTTGCACTGCCTATGTGACAAAAAAAAAAAATGGGATTAATGTTCAAGGAGGAGAGGCTTGTAAGAGAAAGCTTCCTCCAGTTCCCTGAGATGATACTGCAAGCATCACCAGGAACATCAGTGAAGGTTAATACCCCTCCAGGTAGAAATTACTTGTGCTGAGAAACCTCAGAATTTCACACATCCATAACATTTCTGGTGGTTTTCATTACACAGAAGACATCTATAGCTGTGTTTAGGAGAAGAAAGAGTTAAATTCCATATTTGTATAGTTTTGGAACAGCATTCCAATATGCTTCTGTAACAAACCAAAGTGTGCTGCTCAGCGACTTCCTACAAAGTCGTCCTCAGACTCACAGTATTTCAGCTTAAATGTTCTATATTGTTCTACAATGTGGTTTAGATGTCTATCAGAAGGCTAATGACATTTCTGGCACTGTTTTTAGCAGATTTTTTTCAGTTTGGCATAGCTCCATAATTGATGATAATTAAGTAACAGTAGTATTTTTTATTTTTAAATCAAAGCACTGATTTTTGTCCTTACCTAGACTGACTCTTGCTTGAAGACATTACAGGAGAGGAGACTGGCCTTGTTGGTGAAGATGTAGATCCTAAATTAGGAGATCCAGATGCTGTCAGAGAGTGAGCTCTTCTTGATGGCAGGTTGTTAGACGGAGAAGCATTAATAATATTTTGATCTATGGAGAAAATGAAAGTTTGTAGCACAATTACAACATCTGGCACAACAAAAATGCTTTTGTCCAAAAGACCCGCATCACAATTCATTAACACTTAATAAGGAACTAAAGCAATTTTAGATTTGGTCCAGGACAGTAAGAAAGACGCATTCTGAACAACACTTATATACCCATTTCATCTGAATGGAAAGAAGTGCTACTGAAACTAAATCAAAGAACAATTATGACCAACTACAGACATAAATTTAAAAGTTTGCAGTATTTGGAGTTTCAACTGCAAAGGTAGTTTTGTATCAGAAATGTATTTTTAGCACCACAAAAAATGTCTGTGAGGAAAACCCTGAAGGACTTTCAAGTACTGAAGCATATATCTACCTGGTTCTTCTTGCTCATCAATATCTTGAGGATCTGAACCACTTCTATTACGATATTCCTTGCAGCTTTTTGCCTTCCGAGTTGCCATTTCGTCATCAGTGGCCTCTCCGCTTTCACCCTAGAAATAATGACCACCATAATAAATATCCCAAACCCACTACTGTTCCCACTCTTTAACAGTGCAATCTGTAAAAAAATAACCCATGAGATAATCAGCTATTCCTTATGAAACAGACTCCTGTAAGGCCAATACCAGCAGAAAAGAGACAACTTAAACAGGATGCATAGTGAAGTGTGGGACCATTAGGTGTTACCTCAGTTTGACATCACACAGAAGACAATGATCACGCCTCTCTAAAGTGGTGCAGCTGGTTTTACAGTATTCCACTGGTGCACAGGAGCCCTAAAGAAGATGGATCTTGTCATTTGAGGATCTCCCCTACCTGCCCACTAGAACATATGGATACCTCAGAGCTGCTAGTCCCTGCATTTTCTTCTCTCCTGGCTATTACTGAAAGTGATTGAGTCCAGGAAAAGAGACTGCCGAAGTCCAGTGTTCCTGTCACCCATGGAAGATAAAGCCACATGCTAACCTGAGGTAGAATAACTGTGGTGATGTTTTTGGGAACATGAGGGGAAAAAAAGCAGTAGGAAAACTGACACCAGCCTCCAAACAAAACTTTTCACATACTTTTATTACCACCAGTATTTTACCTTTACACTGAGGTAGCACTTAAAGGTCTCAACAAGATTCTATCCCCTTTTTCTAGTCACAGGGCTTGTATACCCAGAGAACATTTCAAGCACAAGAAAAGAAACCCAGCTACTGGAAAAAAACAGACCCCAAACCTGAAACTGCAATCAACTGTTAAAAAATTACCATCAAACTTCTCTGTTTCAGAATACATTCATCTACACAGTCAGTATAGGAAGGAAATAAATCATCCAGATAAGCAACAAAAACATTAATAAAAAAAATACTGTACCCTCATGAGTACTTTTTTCTTTTTCTTAGCTGTGCTTATTCCCAGAGTGTTGTTTCTCTGTACATTAGCTTTCTCGATGCCTTTGGTCAGAGTTCCTGTGCTTGTGCTTCTTGCACTCCATCGTCTGCCTCCAAACAGTTCCACAGCCTGAGCTAAGGTTGGGCCTTCAAACCTTCCATCCTCCTACAAAAAAATCTCAGCATTACCAAAACAAGGAGAGTAAGAACTGACACATTTCTTAAGCAATAATATAGACAGCTCTAAGGAACCAATGAAAGACAAAACGTCAAGAGGAGACGATTTTTAATTACTGCATGAATACCAAAGGGTTATTTTGTTTGCTATTTTATGGGGTTTTTTTGTCCCTAGCACTCATCATTCATCATTTCAGCACCCTTTTCAAGTACAGTCATTGCTTTTTCTTTAATGAAATACTTATTCCAAAACTCATAACATATAAAGAGCTTTACAATTAAAAAAAAAAAATAACTTCAGTGTATTGAAAGTACGTGAGGTTTGAGAAAACATTATGTGGAGAATCACATCTTACTGACTTAAGCCTTGTTAGAAAGTTTGAGACACAATGCTCATCTTTAATTTTGGCTTACTAATAATAGAGACTGATTGCCTTAGATTAAGTTGTTGACATCTTTGAACTTTTCTTATACAAAACTATAGCATCTTTTACCTGGTAAAGGCTGACATACTGTTTCCGTAGCCACTGTAGTCTTTGATCAGGGAATTTCCTCATTTTTCTTACAGCTTCAGTCAATTCCAGCAATCCATCATACAGCATTCGGGCAGTATATTTTGGAGCAACAAAGTGCAGCAACTTATTATCAGTAGTCTGAAGTCCATAAAGTAGTGTTATACCGTTTTCTTCAAGGGACATATTACAAAGTTTATTTTGAACACACACAGTGTGCATATCAATGCCAGAGTGTCCCATATATACAGCCTTGGCTGAAAACAAGTCCAAAAAACCTTCTACCAGTCCAGTATTACCAAGAAATTGGTATTTACCAAGCTCAGCAGTATTACCCAGCGCACTCAGTTTTGCCTTAGCATTTGCAGGGCAAACTGTTGTGGGTTTTGTCCAAGTTAAAGTACTGTTGTCAGGTTGAAGTTGAAGAAAGCAACGTGCCGAGAGATGCGTCTCCTGGTCATAATGAATGACAGTTGCCCCTTGCTGCATGAACTGATAGACATCCGCCCTGATAGATAACACGTACCAGGGAATGAGTTCTATTCCATGGCAGAAAGCCCTTTGTTGTTCTTCTGTTGAACTTGCGTCCCACTCCTTCAGCTGCTCAAATATATCATTTTCAGAATCTGAAAGATCTCCAATTAGAAATCTGTATGTGAACAAAGATGAGAGACTTACATTTAGTGATACCTCTGCTGGTTCATGCTATGATTGATGAATGGTTTTTATGCTGTAGTTTAGATTAAAAGAATATCAAGTACCATCTGTGGAAACTGTTAGCAGGATCTATGAACTGAAGACAGGACTTCTAATTTCTGTTCTTTTATTGATTTAATTTGCAGCCCTTTTACATCATATAATTAATGCTTGTAAGCTAGTGGTTAAAATACATCACTTCCTCCTAAGAATGCAATAAGAAGTTTATCAGATAGTACCTATCAGTTACTGCTTTAATGATATGTTCAAATATTCAAAGGAGCAAACTGTTCCATGTACAGTAGAACTAATGAAGCACATTTTCCTAAGGATATCCAGCTAACAGAATCCAAACCAGTCTCCTCTGCATATTCTTCCAGGCATCTTGTCATAATACCCTCATGCATTTTCCCTTCCTATCACCACAGTAGTCTCAGCTCCTGTCATACCATCTGGTATGAGCAAAGGAAGGCTCATGTTTTGACTTGTTACTAAACTAAGTGGCCTTATATACTACCCTTATATACTATCCTTCCATCATGGACAACCATGTGCTCTTCCTCAAACTCTTCTCTCTACCCACGACACTAATTAATTTGAAATTTTCCCTTACACTATACATCAATTCTAATAATTCTTCTAGAAATTTATTAATCAACAAGATATTTACCTCTCCATCAAATTTAGCAAAACCTGGCCAACAGACTGAGGATTTATTTCTTGTGGTGAGGGGACTCACAATGGCAGAATAACTGTATCAGCCTTAACTGTACCTCTATTTCCTTAAGACATCTTCCTAAAAATAAAGGGCATGCATTGTAACTGAGCTGGTATAAACTGTCTTACCAGAGTCATGTACATTAAAATATTTACTTGTATTATACAAGATAAGAATTTTCAAATTAAACAAACAACTAAAGGAGCTGTTTCTCCCCCATGCCCTCAAAACAATTAAATAAGTCTGCAAAAAATGCTAGAAATTGTATTCTGAGACCAGATGTACATGGCTGAGGGAGCCTAGTAAAAGGAAAAGAGAAATGGCAGAATTTTGTTTATGCCTTATTTCACATTTGATAGCACTGGAATGTTGCAGATTAAAATGTACAAGAAGCAGGTAAGCCAAGCACACACACGTAATCATGTACAGAAACCATAACCTCTGGCATCAGCTGCCAAAAGCAACACAGCTATCAGTTACTGAGAACACAATTACAAAATTTGGTTTGAATCAGAAGCTTTCTTTGTGTGCTGCACTGAGATGCAAGAAAAGGAAAAGAAAGGATTAAGGAAACATTAAAACAGATTGCAGGTTTAGAGTGGAAAAATGCATGGAAAACAAAACAGAAAAAAAGTGAGGTTTTCTCTATTATTTTAAAAGGTATTAGTGTAATTAGGAAACCTTGAAAGTGAAATTGAGATGAAGTGAACAATGTGATGTATCAGAGTATCTCAATAGGCCATTTGATTAACAATTCTATAAAAACTGTATTTCAAATTTAAAACTTTCTGTCTTTTACTACCCATCTTTATCTATTTGAGAACCCTCAAGACAGAATGTTAATAAAGATTCAAGGTGATTAGACAGGTTACCAACTACAAAGTGATGAGTTTATTTGCTAACACAAGTAGGAAAGTAATTATATTCACTACCTACAGACTTTATTAGATGCCCTTCATTTGCTTTCAAACTGACCTACCAGCTTTGGTGGGTTCACGCTCCACAATTCTAATCCAAATCAGTAAATTGCCAACTAACGGAAATTGTTTCTTGCAATTTTAAAGTAATGAGAAACGTGCTATACAGTGTATTTTTCTGCCTTTATGACCACAATACTACAATTACTGGGTAATACATAATTCTTATATAATTTGGATTCTATAATAGTGTATGCAAATACGACTTATGTGTCACAAGTCAGCCTCTATACAACAGGGAAAATAGAATATAGCCCTTCTGCCTCTGCAGCACTTTGCACCTGTGCCTCACCCAGCTCCCCGAATGTCCAGGAAAAAGATGGGAGGTGAATAAGGAACTTCCAAAGTCTATGAGGTACTTGAGCTACATTAATACTTTCAGAAGTAATTTTCTACAGGTCATCTTACTGTTAAAATCAGTACTTAGCGTACCAGAACTAGAGGTACTAATAGCTGAGCAGGTAGCAGCCTGAATCAGGGAGCACAACGTTACATATCTGCAGTTTTGTTCATTTAAATGTTAAGCTTTTAGTGTCATATTATCATTTTATTCCTATTTAATTAGAGTGCAACTTACTATACCTTATTGGATGAGGCTTTGAGCAACATGGTCTAGTAGAAGGTGTCCCTGCTTGTGGCAGTAGGATTTGAACTAGATGATGTTTAAGGTCCCTTCTAACCCAAACCATTCTATGATCCTATGATGTTTAAATGTAAAGCATAAATAACTAATTTACCAAAAACCAATTTCATTAACATGTAATAAGAAATTAATCTTCTCCAGACTGTTCTTTTTTTTTTTTTTTTTAAATCCTGCTTTTTCATCCAAGTGAAATGTTGATTTCCCTTTCTTATTCTCCACAGTTGCAAGCTGACTTTAAAATATATTAAGAAAACTAATTTCTGGAAGAAAGTATTTAAACTGAACTAAGTGAAGAGACAACATAAATGGACAGAGAAGTGAGTCTGTGTTTTTTGACTTAATCTACTGCTCCACTTCCGAGAAGCAACTAAAGCCAGATGTGTATAATCCTATTAGAAAACATTCTTTCAGGAAATAATGATTATTTGTTTGAAATTAAATTTTGAATTGCATGTTAATGAAATAAAAGCATTTAAAGCAGGAAGACGGTTATTCCTCCTCAGGCAGTCACTTATTAGATTTTATGTGTAAGTAGGTGAAATATGTTGACTACTTCTGAACATATAGACATTTCTGATGCACATTATCAATAAAATAACTCAAGCAGTGAACTAATCATACTTTTTAATGCAAACTGTTGTGTAATTTTACAGTGCTTCACTGCTGAATGGTGCAGTTACTTAATTTGAAGTTACTCTAACACAGTTATTTAGTTTAAATCTGACCCACCTAAGTTTATATGGGCTGCAACTCCACTGCAAAGCAAGCTGATGTCTTAAATGTTGCATTTACCAGAGAATATATCAGCTTTTTGAAGTGGAAACCTGAGATCACTGCACAATCAGAGCTTAATTAAGTAAATTTCTATGCAAACTAGCATAGGAGGACTACAGCAATATGAAAATTCAAAACGTGTACTAACTCACAAATGTTTTCTGAACATAATTTAAAAGCCTTAGATGAACATGTCCTTAAAAGAAGAGGTCTTTTGAAAGATAATAAATAGCCTTTATTTTGAAAGGGGCAGAACATTCCCCAGGCATGCAGAATATAATGTTCTGAGCTCTGATAACGGATATGTCCTGGAGCTATTCCTGTCGCCACAGATCAAAATTGTTATCGTAACTGTGGATTTTTAAAGCTCTATGTGTAAGAGGAAAAAGATTTACCCTTATCATGAGAGGAAGTAAATATATCATGAGGGAAAATGCCACTATATAGACAGTTTCCAGGCATTTGTCTACTAGATACTTAGCATAACTGTAAAGAAGAAGAGTTCTGAACTGGAAGAGGATAAATAGAAGGGAAGATGTTAAAGTCACCCTTACTTCTAAAGGCAAGCATTGGTAAAAGGAGATTGAAGATAAAAAACATTAAATACAGAGGTGGCAATAGAAAATAAAATGAGACTTACTGGTAGCGGGTTTTGTCCTTCAAAGAGTTTTTTCTTGAATCACTTCCTTCACTCAAATTATCTTCACCCTCCTCAGACTCCAAACTGCGATGGCAGCTCCGAATGGTTTGAAAGATATGGTTTGCTGTTGATTCTTTTTCTGGATTATTTAAACCGTCTTGGCCTACTCGTTGCAAGAAATTATCTTGTCCACTGTAATCTGAAACAAACTAGAGACATCTAAAAGATTAGTATGGGAATAAACAGAATATTGTGTTATCTACTCCTCACTGGAGAAATTTTCACAAGTTTGAAGAATATTTAGTGTATATTGCCTATTAGCCTCCAATGGGATTTTGTTCCTACTTCCAATCCAAATGGACGAAAACACTGCATAAATCAAGTAACACAAATCATAATACCTCCTGAAAACTTTTAAAAAGCTTTAGTCAATCTTTTCATGTAACAGGGGCATTTTTCTTTTAAAACTAAAATTACAGAATTCAAAGGAATTGTTGCTTTTCATAGAGGAGAAGCTTGATCCAGTGAGCTTCTTAATTTGATATTTAAGGAACTGAAAAACTTCCAGTTCCCAATGAGTTAAGAGGGAGGTCAGAGCATTTAACAGAAAATAGTTACATCTTTAAGGATTTACATACTTACTTTACCTAAAGTAAATCCTTTGCTACTAATGTTAATTTCTCAGTACTCCAATAAGGAACTAGGTATAAACAACCAAATCTAAATCGCTACAGTAACCAGGAGAATTAAACTGAGGTCCTGCACAGTCTGGTAACAGTCTGGTTTAGAAAACTTTAACTAGATAATGCTTTTGTATAAAAAAAATTAATTAGATAAAATAAAATACTATATAAAAAAAAAAGGGAATTGATGGTTATGAACTCAACCTCTTAGAATATCAATCTCATTTACCTCTAATGTTTCATCTTGGGAGTTATATCGTGGGCACAGTCTGATGAGGCTTGATGCTCCATCCAAAACTTCACAAAGCTCTTTTAAAAATACACCACAGAAAGGAACAACTTTACAGCCTGGAATATTGAGTGCCCGGTTGACTACTTTCCTGTATTCAGATGATGACTCGTGTTGGGCCATAGCATCTTTCAGACTCCGCATGGTTTCAATATCAGACTGGTCCATAAATTGCCACATTTTTAAAACTTTTCTTGACCTATTGCAAAAAGAGATCACAACATTCATTCAGAAAATCAAAAACAATTTACATTCAAGTACAACATCCAGGGCACATATATAATAGAGGAAATGATCATCATTACTGAGAAGTGAAGGAGTGAAATCTAGTTCATTACTTTTATGAAAATCCTGGTTAGTGGACCATTTTCCCCCCCCTTTAAATTAGTAAAGGACAGAACTAAAAAGGAGAAACAAGCAATCTGATTTACTGGAGTAACTCTGGGCACTTTAATAATAAAGCCTGAGTGCATGAGACATAGAAGTAGGCTTTCTAAGATTTTCATCATGTCATTGCCTTAAATTTATAAGGGCCTGAGAAGAAATAACAAAACGGCAATAAAGATATGCCAGATGTCTTAGTTGTATTATGACATAGCAAAAGGTGTGGGGTTACTTTTTAAATCAAAGGGGTTTATTTTACGTTAATTTTTTCCCCCATTTCACTCACAAAATAAATTATTTATTTTCACAGAAATAAGTAAGTCACAATTATGTTTCAACTCTCAAGCACCAGTACAGTGCTGTAGATTTAAAAAAAAAAAATCTTTGATTTCCAAAGGAAATAGCTCCTGATGCTTCCTGAGGACTGTGAGTACTGCTGGGAGTTTTCTCGCCTCCTCAGCTGTATGTCTGTGCAATATTTCTGTTCTGCGAGCCAGATAAACCAAAACGTCTGCAGAAACACCAACAGTAGAACATCCTTAACCCCATTTTCTGTCCCACAACAACAGCTCATCAGCATTATCCTTCCTCTCCTCTCTTTCCCTTGCACCATGCAGATGCATTAGAGACAAAATTAAGATCCTAATTTGCTTTGCATTTTCCCCCTTACAATTTACATGGCTTTGAGACTGCAGATGCACTCTGCTGAAAAAGACTCCCCATGCCTATCAGTGTTTCAGATGTGCTTTATATGCCAAAAATGTAAACAAATAGCTCAATGAGAGTCCTTACTAAACCACAAAGAGTGACAATACAAATGCTTTAAAGCTTTGTTACACAAACACAACACACAAGGAGGATCAAAGCTAAGAGATGGGAAATCTGATCTTAACTCTTCCCTGTTCAGTTCAGTTTGCTCTGAACTGCTTGTGCAAAGGCACTGCTTTCCTGCTTACCACTTCTGTATGAACCCACAGATCTGTAGGAAAGCTAGCAATGAATTGCCTTTACTCCCAATAGTCTTCGGAGACACTGCAGATGTGGCTATCTAAGACCATGACAGCATGAGATCCCAATATCAGTCAGTATAAATAAATTGCAGAGGTTTTAAAAACAAGAGGTTTAGCAGTTTGTTTGGTTTTGTTGGGGTTTTTTGCTGTTTTCAGTTGGGATTTTTTAATTTTTTTTTTTAAGAGTATCACCACACTTGTGTTTCATTTGTGTTCTGGAAACTCCAACCTCAAGTAACGTTAGTTTTAGTTGACCACATGAGCCACAATTGCTTTCCCAGCTTCTTTTCACATTTTAAAAAACTTCAGTTTAAAAGAAAACCCCTATGTTTTAGCATGTACCATACTTAGCACGTAGCAGGAAAACCGATGGTGTTTCCAGAGCATTTTGAAAAAAACCACTTTTAGGATGGTTCATGTTTCCAAAAGGGATTACTAGAAAGTCACAGGGTGAGATTATGTGATTTAGCCACAGATTTCTGTTTAGTTTTTTGTTCTCCAGAGACATCTGTTTAACAGAAGCTGCAGTATAATCTATCACTGAAAAGCCATTTTATAAAAGAATTGACAGTACCTTAGCCCTGCCAGGAATTCCATTACAGCATTGTAGTTGCCCATATTCCAGCAGCACTTTGCCACATGTACTAAATATGAGAAGACTTCTCGTTTCTCCTCCATAGAACCTGCAGTCAGGATCAGCCAAGTAACCCATGAGCTCACCTTGTAAAATAAAATGGACAATACAATCAGCCAAAGTGATGTCACTTGGAGAATTCATGCATACTTGATGGAGGCACATGGGTTCTTCTGATTTCCTTCCATCAGGAGGTTATCAGTCAAAATTCTACTTATACACTCAGGACCAAATAACATATGCATTGCAAACACACCTACAACATGACATACATTACAGTAGCTAAATCATTAACTACTCTAGAAATATTTTTATTTTACAAAAAACTATCTTAATATTAGGTATTCAGAATATGAATTCAGGCAATGGGAGAAAATGGACAGCTTCAGCCATCACTTTCTCAATTTCTAAAGCGTCAATTTCTAAAGCTGCCAAAGAGTCCTGCAGCACAGATTCTCATGAACACAGCCTACAAATCTCAGTCTCACACTGAGTAACCTTTGCTCTTACAACATGGACAGTGAAAGTTGATAAATTGTAATTTTTATTTTCATAAAATTGGCAGTTCCATTTAATGTACCAATTCGCTAATTTCTATACTGCACCAACATTTAAAACAACTCACACTTTTCATCTGCAAGATTGCAAATGAAATAAAGAAAAAAAACTCACCTTCCTAAGTGTGACCATAGTGCTGACTTCTGTTTGGTGATTAATTAATGCCACAATCACAAATTAACTTAGAACGTGATTCTGTTTGTATTTACACAAATAAACCCCAAACCTTCATTTTATCAGCGTGCAGATTTTCTTTCCAGTTTATGTTCCCACAACATCCACAAAAAGTATCTATATTTCACATGGAAACCTAATTTAAACCAACTGTTCCTTTTTACAACATGATTCCCTGGGGGATTGATTTTTGTCATTGTGTAAACACTTAGTAATAAACATGATTTGTTTACTGACACTGAGTTCCATTCTTTGGTCCTGAAGGATTCAAGTGTTTACAGAGAATACCGAGTGAGCAGAAGTATCCTCCACAGAAACATCAGAAGATGTTGGTTTGCCCCTCAGGGGGCACAGACTCTTATTAAAAAAAAAAAAAAAAAAAAAGAGAGAGAAAGAGAACACAAGCATGCAAAATAAATGTAAATGCATCAGTACTAACAGGAAAAAACACACCACCCAAAGAAAACCACAAAAAATACACAGGCCTTCCATTTATGCAAGTCCATATAGACATAGTGTTCTGAACCTCTCATTTCTGAGGGAAAACAGTCAAAGAATATGAGAAATATAAGTTACTATTTAATGTTTCTGATGCCCACATCAATCAAGAACAACAAATGAGAAATGTGCAGATGAAAAGACAAGCCATAACTTTAATACATGCAATGTTTAAGTGTGTAAAATAAAAAATTAAAATATCACATTTTAAAGACCAAATTCCAGAAGAAATGAGGTTATAAAATCATTCTGGCTTACACTGAGTGCAGATATACTCAGGAGTGCATATCCTGGGGCTGAAGATGTTCTAATGGTGTGTGAGAATAAGGGGACAATGGACCCATTAAGAAACAATGTTCCACCTGCTCTAGCCTTGGGTATGAAAAGCAAGAGCTAGAAGACATCCACTTCAGGTCAATAATCAAAGTCATAAACAAAAGAAAACAGGTTAACGACTGCTTCAGTAATTACTGTACATCTTTATAACTAACATACAATAACAGAAAAGATTAGAAGCAGGTAACAGGTACAGAGTTTTCAGCAAAGGTAGACCAAGTATCAGAACCCCATGACATACATGGAAACATGCTCAAGAAGGTTTCTCAAACATGTCTTTATTGTACTGTTGCTGTAAAGGCAACAATGCAAAAGTAAATAAAAGATATCAATATTGGATGCCCTATACAAAACTTATCTAATTATTGTACCAGCTCTGAATGAGAATTTGAGTTTAGCTGATATTTTATTTATTTTAAGTCCTAAGTTGTTATTTATAAATTTTTAAGTCCTAAGTGGTTATTTATAAAATGGAAAGACTGGATCAAAAAAGAAGCACATACCTGCAGAGCATGAAGACATGGGAAAAACAAAACAAAACAACACAACAACACAGGGCACTAGAGGACCCAGAGGTAAAATGAAGGCAAAACCAGAGTAAAATGTAGTAAACACATTTTAAAAACCTTGGTGATTCAAGGTTGGCATACATTTCTTTGTGTATGCTGGAATAAAATTACATATTGCTTTTGGATATTATTCCCATTTTCCAGGAGCAGCTCTGTTAGGGAATGCAAATGCCAAACATGCAATCTCACAAAAAAAAAAAATGCTTGGTATGAAATACCAAGTGTGGTAATGACAGCTTGATTAATAGGAGTTTAAACATTTCAAAGAACAATATAATTTAAAGAGATATGTTTTAATCTAAGGTAGTAAATATATAAAGGTCAGGAGAAAACAGTATCAAAATTGATAAAGAATGTCTAAAAAGGCAATTGAATTCAGACTCCCCACGAAGAAGCAACCTTCAAACTAGGACAGTCACTTGTTGAAATTTTATTTAATAGAGAGTTTAGGACTGTTATAAACAGTTAGGAGGAACTCTTATAAATACTCTGTAAAAGCAAACAGAAAACTATAAAGGTCAGGAAGAGCAAGGCTTTGCAGCCTTGAGATAGTATATGTATATGTAAGAGTAAAGTAAGGGGGCAAAAGGCACTCATCTGCCATGAAGTTGATGCTAACTTCTCTCCAGGATGTGAATTCTTGTCCTCTTCTCTTACAGCAAGAGTAGAAAACATTTTTTAAATCTTTTACTAAGTAAGAAAGAAAAATAAAGTGCGTGAGCCTCCAAATTTTGAAATAGAATGGACAAAGGTGGATATAATGGATTGGGCACAATCGGTGGACAGAATTGAGAATCTAAATATACTCCTGAAAAATAATAAACATGCCTGCTATAGAACATTTGGTATTTTTATTTTTGCCTGAGATCAGAAAAAGTGTGAGGAGCAGTCTGGGATACTTGTCAGATGCAGATAACAGAAAATTTAGTACTGATTTATGTGTTGATGGCTTTAGGAATGAAACAGAATTGTTCCTCTATGCCTGCTATAGGCTGTTTCAAATCACAGTTCTTCTATGTCATATCTAGCTGTAGCCAGGGGTATAAACTGACCCTTCTGGTGTTTCTGAACAGCATTAGGTCTCCATAAATATTTTTAATTATTGAGACTCTTTGTTGAGTAATCTGAATGCATCGTACAGCCCCCCGAAAAGGCGATTATGGGCTTCTCAGTAAGCATAATAGCCTGGTACCTCACAACTGATTTCTTGGAAGGTTTCATCACTTTGAGGCAAGAACAGACATGAATAAAGTGCAACAGTACGGTCAGAAAGGAGGGAACAGAGGCAAGGAGCAGTGAACAAAGGTCATCTCCTTTCAGTGAGCTTTTTGCCAAGTGCTGTGCCTCACATCTGCAACAGCTTTTCTACTCCTAGGTTTTTCAGTGAAGACAGCTGGAAATGGAAGATAATTCAAGTCAGATAACGGAGCTGAGGGCAGCATTTCCCCAAAATTAAACATGGTCCTGAAGCCTAGCTAGGAAATAAACACAGAATTACTAAGTCAAACTATAAGCTACCCACTTAAAATGTCAGGGGATTTTTCTACTACAAGTTTTGAAGGGGGGGAGATCTGGTGGAATCAATAGGATTTAAAGGAATGGAAAATTGAAGCTGAATCTCGGCTGACTGAGGTCACTTCCCAGCTTTGAACACCCTGAAAATTTTATTCTGCCCAGGCAGACTGAACTGATACATCCAAAAATTTTATCATTGAGAACAATACTCTAAAGCTCTTCATACTGGAGTATGAACAACTCTGTATTTGTACTTATGTCTTGATGGCTATGGAATTCACCTGGAAGTTAAATTCAGAACATTGCTTCTTCCGCTTTGGTAAGCAAGTAGCACAGATAGTATTTTGGAGTGGCACTGTTTCTCTGTCACCAAAACCTGGCATGATCTCTACTTCCAAAAGCAGTTTTCTAGCAGGTGGAAAAAAGCAAGTTCTTGGTAAGTTCTGACTTCTGGACACTTCAGCAGATGGATACTGAATGGTGCCTCCTCTTCGAGTAGTTCATTCTTGGTTGGCCTGCAGAGCTACCTCTTCAGCTGCATCACACCTGAGGAGTACCTAACATGAGGATGAAGTACTACCAGGTATCCAGCTGCCTATTTATCAGGCTAACACTGCAGCAGCACAAAGGCTTCACAGGTCAGGCAATGCTTGAACTAGCTAGCTCTGGGAACACAGACAGCACACCCCAGTCAAAAGAGTGTGCAGTAGTAGCCTTGCCAAGAAGATCAAAATACATTGTGAGTATTCCTCAGAATGAGTACTAATGCTTCTTGGACTAAGTTTTTGTGTTAAATGTTACTTTAACATCAGATCAGAATCTACATACTGACATATTAATCATTATTTCCTTAGTTTACTTTTTTCACACTCGCCTTACATAGTAGTGTTTATGTAAGCCATTTTAAACTCCCTTCAGAATAGAAATCATCACAACAAACCTATAATTAGATTTCCGCTGCACTGCTGATGAGTCTGAAAAGTATGACAAAATGTATCCTGGCTTCATTACTGTGATCCACATGATTGCAAGAGACAAGAATAAATTAAAACACAATCCACTTAAAGAAGTAGATAATAACAATTGTCTTTTCATTCAGATGGATAAAAATGAGTGCCCTTCAGGATTACTGCATACTAATATTAAGTAGTAAACGAGCAAAATCAAAACAAATAGACACTTAGTTAAGATTTAAATATTTTTCTGGTGCCCTAATACAGAGCAGGAGTGACAAGACTGTGCCAAATTAATGTCAGATACATTGCAAAATAAAGTAGCCTCATTTGAAATTTTCAGAGGTATAGTAGCATCCTTCAGATCTGAGTCTGAGCACACAGGATTTGCATCAGATGTCCAGGCAATGCAAGTTCTAGCTGTGCAATGATCTCAAGCACAGTAGTACAAACAGGTATGTAAAGTTTTGGGGTTTTTGAAATTAGCTTTCTATATCAGCTCTTACTATTTTAACTGCTCACTGTGGGGTTGGACTAGATGACATTTAAAGGTCCTTTCCAACAGAAAGCATTCCATGATTCTCTTACAATATTTTTTTACAGATATAAATTAATTACTCTGCTTTCTCTAGCTGCTAGAGAATACATTCTGTGATTTTTTTTTTTAACTGGGAATTAATTTATTGTTTCTCTCTTAACAGAATGTTAATGCAGAGGTGGTACTGAGGCAAGAAACTATTAAGAGTCTCCACCTGCAAAGCCCAGTGTTTTGTCAATGTACTGCTTTACACTCATCTCCCTAGCTCTTAAGTTTATACGTCTTTTATGGCAATTCCCAAGCCACATAGTTCAGTGGGTGATGCTACATGGAAGAAATGCCTTCTATTTTTATATTGCATTTTTTAGGAACTTCATAACACTTGAGAGATGGAGATTTCAAAGGTGAAATTAGCAAACACAGCTGTCTACCTGAAGTTTAACAGTAAAAGAAAATCTTTGGCCTCATCACAAAGCAAGATTACAGTACCCACCATTCTCAAACACCTAACACAAAATTTCACCATGAATATCTTTCTACAATAAATTGTAGCTGATTTAACCACTGCCTACACTGGAGCAAGAAAGCAAGCAGTGTTCATACTGACAAAATAAAGCACATGTATATGTCTCTGAATACAAAACAAGAAGCAGATTCTTCAGGTATCCAAAGGATAAAGTATGATAACCTGTAACCATTTAACCAAGCAATTCTGGAAACTTAAGTAACATCTAAGAACATGAAAAATCTGTGTAAAGAAATAACCCTCATCAGACATCATGTAGTATTTATGGCAAGAAGAAAAAACACGTATTACCTTGTTTAAAAGCAGAATTCTTAGTATACCACTGCACTCTGATTTCTCCCACTTTAAAAAAAGTAATTAAATCTACCTTTCACAACATCACAAGTATTTCCACAAAGTAAAAGTGTTGTTGAGGGATGTTATTCTTATAAAACTCTAAAAAGCAGGTTCACATGTATGAGGCTTTAAAAAACACTATTAGTATGAAGCCCTACTACTATTAGCTGGCTACAGAGACTTCCTTCACATTTCCTGCGAACTCCACACAAACCTATCAGTGCATACTGATGGGTACAAGGATCACAGTTTACAACACAGATTTGATTTGTTTTACATGGCTCTCACTAAAATTCTGTTATTAAAATTTCTGGGATTTTGATATAATACACAACATAATTTCTAGATGCAATTTAAAGATTTTTGAGTATTTTAAATTGCATATCTTAAGAACAGATGGTTCACTTCACATGCTTGAGTGAAATTATACGACCTTACAAAGAACATTTACCATTTTAAATCTGATTAAACACTATTCCAAACAAGGACTGGAAAGAGTTTGATATTTGTACAAACACAATCTTTTATAAAGTATTATGCAAACTCATGTAGGCATTGCAAAAAAATGCTGAACTAAGAGACAGAGAACAATATTTATTTACATTCCATTATTTCAATAAAATGCTACGTCTCTGTTTTGCTAGTGAGGGTTTAAATTTGTGTTTTAAATTAACAATGAAGAAAAAAAATTTAAACCATTGCAAATAAAACTATTGTCAGTTTCCTCAATAACCATATTTTTCATTAACTGCACTGATTATAAGAGTGACTTAATGAATGATGAAACCTCATTACTCCAATGCTATAGTGGAGTGGTTCAAATATTTTTTCCT
Organism: Indicator indicator; assembly: GCF_027791375.1. NCBI lineage: Eukaryota > Metazoa > Chordata > Aves > Piciformes > Indicatoridae > Indicator > Indicator indicator. The sequence continues at coordinate 14,946,269 of NC_072016.1, read as the reverse complement.
TTTTATGTCATTTTTCAACAATGTCCAAAAAAAAAAAAAAAAAAAAAAAATCACACTGTGTGGACTTCTTGTTTTGCACACTCAGTTCCATAGTGGGACTGAATTCAGACAGATGTTTGAAATATTTTTCAGTCTGGTGCAATTTTCAATCTAAGATACCACAAACGCTTTGTTTTTATTCTAAGTTTTTACTGCTTTTCATTTACTTGAAGCTGTGGCCTGAAAGATCAAGTTACACGTTTTTCATGTTAAGCAATGTTTAAAATGTTTTCATAAACATAAATGTTTACAACATGTACACTGAACTTGCATTTCTGTAGTTGCCTTGCTGGAGGGAGACAAAAGAGTGGCTGAGAGTAAAAGCCACGAACATGCAAGTGTCTGGAAGGGTAAAGACACAGAAACAGGTGCCCAGGAAGACTGTGGCATACCATAAAGGTATGATACCAATGAAGGACCACACAGCACTCAAGGTAAAGAAGCAGGGCAAACTCATAATATCAAACAGGAATCAGAGAGCAGAACTAAATGAAGAAAAGCACAATACACAACAATGAGAGGTGAATAAAAGTACATTGTTACAGTTCTCAGGGTCTAAAACACAATTAGGTATTATTTTTCTAATCTCTTTTCAGCTACCAGCACTCTGCTAACTCTGCAGAATATCTTTAATGGTTTCCTCCCACGGTTTTCATACATGCATGAAAATTAAACTTCTGGTAGTCAGTGCTTTATCAGAGAAGGAAAAAAAATCCATTACTACTATTGTTATTATCATGTGCACAGTTTTAGAGAATCCAAAAGCCAAAAGTTTTGCAAAGCTAGATGTGATGATATTCCACTCTCCCCCCTCCCACTCTAGCCACTAATTCAGAACCACCTTTTGATTACATTTAGGAAGAGGAAAGAATATCTCTCATTAGTTTGATCCACTGCATTGCTCTGACAGTTCTCTGTGATCAATTTGATATTATTAGAAGCAAATGAAATACCAGCTGTCTCACTGCTGAGTACATGTTGTGCTCATGTCTACACTATCATATAACTACAGTTTTAATCAAAGTCCATAATGCTGTCGGTTTTATTTATAGTTGGCAATACTGAACATGTGTAGCAAAAAAATTTCATGATAAATAAAAATCAAACAGAAAAATACTTCTTAATTGTCTGTGTACATGAGGCACAGACTATAATCTAGCTTTAAATTCTTCTAGCAGAGTTAATAAAAGACAAAAAGAAAAAAAACTAAAACAATGAAGAGCATTTTAAATATCTACAGGCATATCTGCTTCTTCCACTCCTCTAAATCTGAATTAACTACTGATTCAAAGTTACATGCTATAAACTGGCACTTGTAACAGACCCACATTTTTATTTCTCAAATACAACTGGCTTAGCAACATATTTATCCTTATTCATATAGGGATGCTATACATCACTGAAACATACAGAAAGACTGTTTACTAGCTGCAAAAGATTCAAACATGTTAATCCCCATATTGTGACACATCCAAGTTTGGAGCTATTCACTTTCTAAAAAAATCAGGAAAAGTCCATCATTTTAAAGGCTTCCCATACTGTCTTTTGGCAATAAAACCAGAGTTGGCACAAACTCAGAGTATTCCATCAAACTTATTTCATACAAGATCTTATTTAGTCACCTGCTATTGAAAATTTAAACCAAATGCATTCAGAGTACCTGAAACTTGCTTCCTTCAAGACATTTATAAAGAAGTTACAGAAATACTGATAGTAACAGGTAAGGAAATAAACGATCCACAGGAACAAGCTGTATAACAAAAACAGAACTTAGGTCAAACAGATTAAAGGGACGGAAATGTCATTCCCCTTCTATGAGATCATTTGAAACCTCAGGCAACCACAAGAAGGAAGTGAGAGAAAAACCAACAGGATTCATTCATTCCAGTGCCTAACTTCCTTACAACACATTAACTAAAACAGAAAATTACTTTCCATGTTTTGTTTGTCTGTTAAATGTCTTCTGAAATACAAAAAAAATATACTTTGTAAGTATTCTATAGAGTACATCTGGGGCCTAGCAGTTAAACTTTTTCCTTTTAGTAATTAAACTTCTCCTTGTACTTTGTATATTTGTTAAATCTGATCTAAACTTCAGGGTTAAGGAACAACTGGGGGGGGAAGAGTTTTAATCATATTATTGTAAAAGAACACTGCTGAAAAATAAAGTTCTAAATTCTGCTATATTTAGATGTCTAAAAAGAACTGTGGATAAAGATGAGCACAATACAATTTTCTGTTACTTCCTGGTTTGGTTTTCAGTGTTTGATACCACATTCTCACATTATATTACACCAAACAAAGTGATTTATCAGATCTGTTCCTTACATCAGAATTAGCATCTTGCTAATTGCAGAACAAGCAGAGTGCATTTCCTCTTAAGCAGACAAACCTTTCTGTTTAATTTTGAAATACATGTATTTCAAATCCATTAATCCTCATTAAATACTTCATCATTATTACACAGTGATCTATATTCTTTCTGCAGCATAGTATAATAGTGATTCAGTCTGCATTTATCACCCCTCTGTGGTTATTCACCATGTTTAACTTTTCCTTTTTCAAGCTTACTGTGTCTACTCTACTTGGTGAAAAGTTCTCTAACTCTTTCATTATTTTTTAATTTCATTTTACGAATTATTTCTTAAACAGTAGTAACCAGGCTTTTCATAGCAGCATTACAGAAGTTATTTAAACTTCAGTGACAATCTCCACCACAACTATCATCCTTCTATAGTACCTCTAGGGAAGTGAAACCTGAAAAAAACCCCACATCTATGTATGTAAACATTTCAAACCTTTAGTGACTGGTCATATGAATGTCTACCTGTCCTAAAACTTCATCCAGCAAACTGCAACGCTATCAGTCTATTAAGATTATTTTCCTGAGAACATTTTATTTCTCTGTGAATTTCTGTACAGACCTGAAAACTGGAAGGACCCAAAACTTCTAAAAGTACAAATGACATACAATCCAAGAAAGCATTGCATCCCATTTTACGGGGTTCCAGCAGATTATTCATGACTGAACTTCCTCACGACGCATTTTGAAATAATTCTTTGGGTGCCCACGTTCCTTGTCATGGCAGCCACTTTGATTAGTACAGTAAGTAATAAACTGATACTTGGAAACTCGTAACAAGAAAAGACACAGGACAATATATAATTCCTGAATCTGTTTTACTAACTGTATGTCAGATCTGAGCCCTAACCACACTCTCTCAAACAAAGGCAGCTTCTGTTTCCCAGCCTCAGTAGCACAGGATTCACCCATTGCATGTTTGTGCTATTATTTGTGGAGTGCTTGACAAGAGCTTTAATCCATGTTATCCATCTTTCATGTCTCTACTACAATTTTTTCCCCCTACCATTCTTCACAGTGAAAAGAAAAAAATTATGAGGATCTAGAGCACTATAATTTCTATCTTTCATGAATGATAATAAAGGTAACCCATCTCTCAAATCTTCATTCTTTGTCTTTTTAAGATCTTCATATATCAGAAACAAAAGCCACTCAAGTTATTCATTTCAGCCAGCACCTGTAACAAATAAAGGTATCTCCAGCTATAGTAGAGCTCCTTGCTGTACCCATGAATTTAAGAACAAAGTGCCAGAGGCAAACAAATTCCACAACACAGATGACTCAGTCCACTGACGACACCTGTAGTAGATACTGACATTAAGACAGCTAAGTCTAAATTGTTGCATGTTAAAAATAAATTGTGTGGTTCTTCTGGCAAGGTATAAGGCTAAATGAATTGAGGCTGTTTAGCTTGGAGAACAGAAGGTTCTGGGGAGACCTTATATCTACATTTCAGCATCTGAAGAGGGCCTACAGGAAGACTGGGGAAGGACTGTGTAGGAGGGCTTGTAGCGACAGGATGAGGGGCAAGGCTTTCAAACTGGAGCAGGATAATTTAGGTTGGACATAAAGCAGTTGTTCTTTAGAGTGAGAGTGGTAAAATACTGGAACAGTCTGCCCAGGGATGCGATTGAGGCCCTGTACCTAGAGACATTCAAGATCAGACTCAATGTGGCCCTGGACAGCTTGATCAGTTGGAGGTGCCCCTTTCAGGGTCCCTTCCAGCCCAATGCAATCTCTGAATCTGTGTGTAAACAGGCTGTGAAAACCTTGCCACAAAGCACTAACAAAGGAGCTCTCCTTAACGTTTTATTTGCTTATCTTGCCTTTAAACAGGAGCGGAGATTCTTTTTTATAAATAAATAAATAAAATCAGGCAATGCCCATAAATTAACTGTACACCATCCCTAACTACCTATTTTGTGCACTGTCACTAAGATACTGGTTAATGCCTGGCTGGCGAAAAGCCAATGCAACCTTCGTCAAGAAACGGGCTCACAAATCCCACTTCCATGTGAAGTCCTTCTGGCCTAAGGCGCATCTACAACTTTTCTCCTTGAGCACTAAGTTAATTATGGTGCAGATTTCACACTATATAATTATTAATTTATTTTCTGTCTCTTCTTTTAAAATCCTTTTTACACTTTTCAGCTCCTTTCATCAGGCTTACAACACTATGAACTCAGTGCAAGTACCTGACAAAAACATTTTTCTACTGTTACACAACAAAACAAATCATTTTCAGAAATTCTCTTGAGAGAAGTCTCTCAAGATGTTAAAACAAGTTACAGATATAATGGTAAAAGCCTCAGCTCCTATCATCCTGCTTTTCTACCAGAAACAAAACTTAGGAAATGCTCCTGATGGATCATGAGCATTAATGCGATCACTGAATCACTTCCAGTACTTTGACTCAAAACACCTTACTCAGGTAATACAGCAAAAGAAAATGAACATTTTGAGATTCATCCACGTTAGACAGTATGGCCATTATGCTTTTTCATAAATGAGAATTGAGCATGGAAAACAGCAGCAGTTAGTTATTGCACATTTGGCAATGTTGTCTCCAAGCACCAATTTCACCTACTGCAGTGAGCAACTGATTTCTGATTCAATTCTGTAATTCTTCATAGATGTTTCCATATCAAACACTCAAGGCTGACCACACAACGTAAGTGCTTTCTCCTATGTAAGCCTCTCCTATACCTTTTAGACCCCACTGATGTCTAAATACTGCCATTTCTATTAAGTGAACACTAACCTACAGTAAATAGAAAGGTTTAAGCAAATTATTAGAAGATATTTGTACTCTGTGTATCTCACCAGTAACAATATTTAAATCATTTACATCTAGGAAAGAACAGCTTTGTAACAGCAAACATATTTACAGTATAAGGGAACCATGGGATGTTTCTCAGTATCTACTGCTTGACCTTGCACTCTGCAATCAATGGGAGCTTGCAGCTTTCGTCATGAATGGAAGTTTCTGGGAGTTACTAGAATTTAAATAGTAAATAATACCAGCATCATGTACCTCAACAAGACCAAATATTCTCTCTACTTCCACTTAAACTCAAATTTTATAAGATATTGAAATCTTAATTATTTAATGAAGCCCTCATTTAAGTTTCCATGAAAATGTCAGAATGTCTTGTTTTAAAGGATTTCCTTCATGTCACAAAACAGCAACACTGTCATTTTAAAAAACTGTTATAAAGTCTTCCTCAATAATATGGTCTCAGAAAAATTACTAAAAAGCATATTTCTTCACCAAAAAAATCCTCTATATAACATAGTTGTTTATTTAACAGAAGGATGGAATGAAATTATTTTTTTCCCATTACATATCAGAAGTCTGTCATCCTAAAAGTCATTCTGGGTTTTGACATTATAAACACACTTCAATATTTCTATAGGCAATGCCAAAAAATATCAGCAAGTGCTCTCTGATTTTTGCCAATAAAAGCATGACTCTTTGCATAAGAATTTTCTTGCCATTTATAAACAAAGAGATTTTGAAAGTTCATGCTTGTGATTGGATACGGTAACTGATATACTCCACCATAAGATAAAGCAGATAGCAAAACAGTGATTTATTTCAAGTGTAAATATTGTACAATAACTCCATTTAAACATGAAACATCTATGTTTAAAAAAAGTTATTCCAGACTATACTGAAAAGAATTAATTGCACTAAATATTATATAATATATGCACTGGATATTTCAGAATTAATTCAAATTATATGAAAAATTATCCTGTTGCATTACTGAACAAGCAATGCTAGACTACAAAAATTGCAAGCTCACAAACCTCTAAGGCTAAAAGATAATGTTGATTGTTTCACCAAAAAGCAACTTTAATGTTAAAATTCTCATTGCTATGGAACAGTCTTAGTAATTTCTGAGACAACTTCTTCACCCCCTACTTGTTCTTCAATTCTGTGACTGTTCAGTGTCAGAACACACAATGGTCAATCAAATTTGTAGAGCTAACTGCAAAATGTCCTAAGAAATTGCTCTGGAACCGTGCTTCACCAAGTCATATTACAGCTTGACCACTTCACCTTTTCCTGTTACCCTCACTATGGTGATCACTCTAAGAGAAAAATGCCACAGGCCGGAAGAACTGAGATCGTCAGCAGCTAGATTCCTCTCCAGCTATGTACCAGCCATATTGTTTCCCTAAATACAGCAACTAGAGCTAATTTAAACCATTTACAAGCTCTGTTTTAAGACTGAATATTGTAGTCACAACTTTTATTGAAGTTCCCATAATACAATTAGGTGAGAGAAGCCAACATATTCATACTATTTCACCTCCTAAACCTCAGTGACGTGCAAGCAAAAGGAAAACTTTGAAACATGCTAAATATTCAGCCACTGGTTTGTACTTGCCCAGGAGGAGAAAGAATTTCACTGGGGGTTAATACATATTCTGCTTTATCTACTTAATTTTGTGGTGCCTTTTTGCATAATTTTTATCTCTTATTAAAGCATTGGAATGCAGTGAATAATTAAATAAAAGAGCATAAGTAAAGACTACCTTCATTTTATTCCACTTCTGTGAATCTAAGAACTAACACTGGTTCACACACACAAGAAAAAAAAAAGGAAGAAATTGTTCCATTTTTCTGCAGCTAAAACATGAGGTTTTATTTAGGAGTTTTGCTTCTTTTGTTTTGGGTTGGGTTTTGGAGCGTAGACTTTCTTTTTAACAGTTTTCTCAATCCTTGATCAATTTTCTATGAAAGTCACCAGAAAATAATCTTATTAAAAATAAAGTCTTAGTACAGAACTCATGATTCAGCTTATGGAAATGTGCCATACCAAATGACACTTCTGTATAACAACATTCAAGACACACATGCTGATTAAATAAATAAATAAACAGTGCAGATGAGTGCACTTATATTGTACAGAATGGAGGCATTTCTAGTTTATAATACTTGTACACTGACTCCTAAGATTGTGCTTAGTCTATAAAAAAAACAAAACAAATACAACTCCACATTCTGAACAAAATAATAAACTGACTGAATGTATACCCCCATCCTGTCTGTATAGCCACAAAGAAATACAAGTTTGCAATTCTTTTAATGCAGAAAAACCTTAGGTTGTAGTTTTCCAAAATCACTGAGCAAATCAGCCACATAACTCCTATTAAATTCAGTGGAAGTTATTTAGCTAAATCACCTGGTCATCTTAACTTAGGATTTATAAATTTGTCATTACAGTTAAATTCAGCTCTGAGAGATAAAGGAAACAACTAACCCGCAAATTAGGTAGTAACCCTGATGAAAAGTAACTTAAAGTTTTGCCTTACCTCATTAAACCTTGTCACAAGATCTTCTATGGCATTCTGTTCACCACTGCAGGAAGAAAGAATAGTAGCAGATATGGAAGCTTTAATGGATGGCAGCTTGCTTTGACATTCAGCATTACTCAAATCCTTGGTTAAAAAGCAGAGGTAGTCAATGGGTAAGACTTTCCGGTACAGCTCCTGCTCCTGCTCGGTCAGAATGCTGGCAACCTCCTCAGGGAACTGGATGAGGTGCTGCAGTTCCATCAGCTCTTTGCTGATACCAGCCACGTTGGAGGGAAGGACGCTGGAGCCAGCCATAGATGCACACGCTTGACGTTCTAAAACAAAACAAATTCAAACTTTACTAAGTTTCACCCTCAACTCCTGGACTGGGCTATGCGAAAGCATGGTAATGTGTTTATTTTTGGTTTGTTCTAATGTCCATTCATTCATTTATGCAGCAGTACACTAAATGCTAACTATATTTACACAGCTTAATACATTCTGTTAACTGGAGTCTTTCAGTGTATCTCTGCACCTGGTATCAGCTCGACAGTTGGTAACTGGGGCTTCTGAGGTTGTTAAACCTACCTGCCAAAATGTGCTTGCTTCCTGGCTTACCCAAATGCCTGCTTCAGTCACCTGCAGTTTTTGCTAGTAAAAGGATCATCTGAGCAGGGTGTGGCTCTGTTTTGCCTTCACCTCAGAGCCTACAGTACAAAGGGGTTTGAAGCCTTGACCTGTGTATCAGAATTCTACTGCCACAAGAAATAACGTATAATGAGCACCTAAAACCCATGTGGGCCAGCGTTTTTCTTCATATTCCTCTTGCTGTAAGATACCATTTGTCTGATCTCACTGCACTGTGAAACAAAAATGCCTAAAGTTACAAAGCACTTTTCATTCCTCTGGGGGAATGCACGTATTTGGAGGTATGTGTTTTATCTGTTACTACAAAACATTCATGGTAGTTTTATAATATCCTAGCAGTGATGTCCCTTGAAAAATAAAATTTTTCCTAAGAAGGAAGAAGCCAGGCTTTGTAAGATTGTATAGGAAGCCTGAAACATCAACATGATGATTCCAAAACAGTGAGTATGAGCTTTCTGACTAAGTAAGTTTAGAATGGGCTTTCTGAACAATAATTTTTCAAGAATTACTTCAATGTATAAACAGTCTTAGTAGTTTATTCTGACTCCTCTTCCTTCCCAGGAAAAGGAGTTTATTTTTTTTTATTTGTTTCACAAAGTATCTTTAGAGATTGTTTGCACTCATGGTGCAAAAGTGGTGTTACACTCCAGATGGATCTTTTACTTCCTTTTTTAAATATCAATAAACTCTCTGTTCATAGAGTAACCAAATATGCTTTCTGTTCTCTAAAACTAATCCAAGTTCATAATGACTGATTACAATTCATTCTCTTATAACAAACAAAGTATGAGACATGGGGTTCTCTGTGTAACATTTATCTCATGCAAACTCTATTATCAATCAGTGGGAAGTTAAAAAGACTTAAAAATACTTTTTCTTAACACATTCTACTAAAAGTCAAAAGGTAAATTATACCAGTCCTAAATAAAGACTTTGACTGAATAGAACCTGTTCAGCAATTTTCCAATATGTAAAAGGCTTCAGAAAGAGCCAGAGTAATTGTTTCTGCATGTAGACTAGCAAGGAAAAAATAAAGGACTTTATTTGTAACAAGCAATATCCTGGCTACATAGTGGGGAACAGGTATAACTTCAAGGACAGCAAGGTACTGCTGTACAGTATCTGCAGCTATCAAGGAATCTCTGTCACTGAAACTCCTGCAAGGAAGATCAGAGGGGAAAACAGACAGCTAAGAAAACCATGTTGACATGTTGATCCTATTTTCATATAATCATAGAATCATTTCAGTTGGAAAAGACCTCTAAGATCATTGAGTCCAACCACTGACCTAACACTGCCATGGCCCAACGTGTCATGCCTACACATTTTTTGAATACCTCTGGGGATGAGGACTCTACTTTTTCCCTGGGCAGCCTATTGTGAAGCATAAAAATATTTTGGGCTTCCTCTTAGTCTTGTCTCCTTTGATACTAGATAAGACTCTAATTCTGTTTCCTACCTCAACCTGTGCAGAAAAATTCTAAAAGATTTTGCAAGAAAAAGCTCATTTGAACTGCTCTTGGCATTGCAACAGAACATGTTTTCTACCAAAATAAAAACAATGCAAAATATAACATTAATTTTATATTTTGGGAATTGTATACTTGCATACTGCTTTGCATACACTGACCAAGCTGTCAGTGTCACAACCAGTGTTATCTCAGAAAGAAGGCAATACAGAAGGCATGAGGCAAACATCTTGCTCCCTCACACTGTCTTGCTGCCCACTCCATGCATGACAATTCTTCACATTCAAGCACTTTTCCTGGGAAATAATGGGATGGCTTGCCAGCCAGAAGGCAGAGAAAATACAGCACACAAATTGGATCCTTTTTCAGACAAAACTGCACCAGAAGATGCATTCCCAAAGGGCAACTAACACATTGCAATTGGTAACAAGCCTCCAAGCTCTCGAGAGGCCATGAGGGTCAGGGAAAGGATAATTGGACTAGGCAGCTAACATACTGTATCAGCCACAGGTGATCACATAACACAGGTGAGAAGACAGCTAGTAACATAGACAATACAATTCCACAGAAATACTGGTGCTCTGCAAATTCAATATTACTTGGTAACTACAATTATCAACACCTTTTATCTATCAATATAGTAGGAAAGGAAGGCATAACTATATAAGGAGTGCACAGTCAAGAAGTGACTGAAGGAAGAGAAATAACATGCTAGTGAAGATGTGCTGTTCTCTGATGCACTGCTTGCTGACTAGAGTTAGGAGTGCACTGTCAGTAATTCACCTTCTCTATTGCAATACCAACTACAAAAACTGCCCACATTCACACTTCCAACAGAGCTATACTTCACACTGTCTCAAAACTCCAACTTTGCTCAAAGTCCCCAAAAACTGGCAAAGGTTGACACTGAATTTGCAACTGGCTAGAGCATTGTTCATGATCCTATTGTACACTGCCTTAAATATAATCACATTCAGGCTCCACTTATTTCCATCTCTCACATCTCTGAACAAGGCTCAACACACTGAAGTGACCAGAGTTGAGAAAGTGGCTTCGCAGTGTATCTCCAGACTGTCAGAAACTACTAGGAATATCTGATTTGAATTATATTTCACTAGCCCATTGATCAAGTCCAGCAGAAAGCTAATGTGAGAATATTGAAAGCCTTTAACAAAGCTACCTTTAATGAAACCATTATGTTCTGTAATGAAGGCTTCACAAGGCAGTTTCATTCTAACAGAAAAATGAGCCTGTCCAAAAGAAAATCTTCTTGTGGAAACTATGCCAAGGCGACTCAAGCCATGGGCTAAACAAGACCAGCCACTGGTATTACTGGATTTGGAAAAAGAAAAATGAATAAAATTCTTCCTGATTAAAAAATCTCTGAATTTTAAACTCTTATTTCTCAGTTCTCCAATAAACTACACAACTGCTGCATGTTTTATGTATGCATCCACAGAACAAGCTGCTGCAGCAAGAGTGCAGCTGATAACCCAGGAGAGGCACACAGGTCAAGCAATTATAAAGGCTTACAGCTGAAGTATGGAGATATATATATATACTCAAGAAGTAGAAATACAATTAATTTCGTTGACTATTTATACATCTATAATTCCTTCATCCATAATTCACATCTTTTCAAATCTTGGTTGTTGATGTATTTCATTTTGGATTCTGATTTTTCTCTTTCCTAACTCCAGTCATCTGTGTTTTATCACAGAAAATATACCATCCTCATTCTTCATTTCAGACTTACACTCTGCACCAAAGTTTGCTCCATTTTTTCTCTCTCTTTTTACATGCCTGTACTAAATTAGTGGTTTTTTTCTGGACTATTTTTTGGCTGTCTTTTTATAGTTTTTCATGTCAGGAACTGATCTACACTTCTCTGTTTCTGCTATAAAGCTTGCTAACCAGTGTCATCCACACATCTTCCAAATTTCTGTTGTCAGGTTACGTTCTTCAGGAAATAGATCATATCTTTTTATGCTTCAAAGAAAGACCAGGTCCTTAGGTTAACTTGCACAATGGAACTGCTTACAGGCCAAATTCACAGATTTTGTAAGAGTTAAGGCAAGACACAATCCTCACTAAAATCAGTTGTTGCTGCAGTAAATGGTATTATTCTTTGTGCTCTACCACAGCAAGTTCATCCTAAGAAGAAAATTAGGAACCTGACTATTCATTTGCAAGTTGTCTAAAGCTGGAACTGATAGCTTTGCTTATCCTTCTGATAAACAGATGAAGTAGATAATCTTTTACACAGCAATCACTGTTTCTGTTAATCAAAACAAGGTAACCTCTGCCTACCTTTAGAAAAGGACAGGCAGAAAAACCAATTTCTAAATGGGTTGACTTAATTGTTGCTTATACATATGGGAACAAGAAAGTCTCATCTTCTCTAATAAAATAATAATGTATTTAGGAATGGGAGAATAAACACAGAATGGACATTACTCAGTGTAGGCTCATCATAAACTCTAAAAAGCACCATCTCAAGAATTACTTTAAAAACACTGCAATATTTAGTAAGGAGCTTTTCTATCAATAGATTAACTTCAAATTAACACAGGCTTAATTACTATAAAACAGCATTCTCATACATCTTGTATATTTATAGGCTCTATAAAAGCTAAACTGACAAAAAAACAAATTTGAAGCATGTAAGTGTAAAAAATCTGTATGTATTTTTGTGCATGTATACAAAAAAGTTTCTAGTCTTGAAAAAAATGTGGGTTTTTTATGATGGTTTTCTCTATTGAATCACATTATGCTTATATTTTCTATATTAGAAAGAGGTTGACTTAGTATTTTTTAGTATGAAAAACCAAAGAGTTGACTTTAAAGGAAATACAACGAAATCTTTATAAACCATGAAAAACATATTAAAAGGATAGCGTTAATTCAGGGTTTTTTTTGACATTTGTATGTTTAACTAAATGCAGTAGTCATGTGACATAAGCCCTAATAATAATAGCAAAATTATCAGTACATTTATTATATTTCTTGCAAAGTTAAAATTAAAATATGCTTATTTATTACATTTTTATTTCATCCTGCACACAGATAATTACAATACAATATAAACGTTGGGCTCCTGCTGTCGATTTTCTCCAAGCAGAATTTCAGGAGTGAGTTTGAGCAAAGTAAGTGGAATCCATACAAAGACAGAAGGAAAATAAACACAGCCCCAACTGTAATCAGACCAATGTCAAAAGTGCTAATCCTGTGTAAAATTACAGTTGCCAACCATACAATTTGTATTTTGATAAAATCACATTGTTTTCCATGTGAACTGGGACCAAGCAAGGACAGAGGTACAGAATTGCTTTCTTCCCAAATCAAACAAAACAATGATACTTGCAGGAATATGCTATACATACGGGAGTACAACCAGGGAAAAACAACCGTATTTTTAAAATGAGCACAATTTCAAAATACTAAACCTCTAAAAAAGGTGAAAATTGACTTTAAACAAAGTTTTATGAATTGACGAATGGCAAATTAACAAAACTAGATTTGTGTCTTAGGGTTTCTTTCTAGGTTGCCATTCTTTCTACACTTACACTGAGGAGGAAAAAAAATGCATTCTCTTTATACATTCAAAAACCAGCAGTTTGAAAGCAGTAAAATGGAAATTATTATCAGTAAAAAAGTGCTCCCTGTCTAGAAGGCTACAGAGTTAAGATTATGTGATTATGATGAATCTGTGTGCTCTAAAGCAGAAAACAGACTTCAATAGCTGTAAGAATAAAAGTAATTATTTAACCTATTGTAAATATTTTAACTCAGCTGCTTTTTATAACAGACTTTAGTTACACTACCGTGACTGAAAGTACATAAAAATCTTAGAGGATTATTCTTCTAAGCTAGTATTAAAAGGTAACGCAATAAATCAATTATAACAAAAATCTTTTTAACAAGCCATGCTACAGACATCCAAGCTGTTAGTATGTTTTACAAGAACAGAAGAATTATGTTTACAGTGAGAAAATAAAAGCAGACCACAGGGGGGAAAAAAAAAAAAAATCAAGAGAGCCACAGGTGAACAACTGAATAGATATTATTATACAGAAGTGTTCTGTTAAAAAAAGAAAGAGGAAGAATACAATAAAAAGCTTTCCCAAACAGAAGAGACTTCCACACGTAATGTATGACAGTTTAATTGAACAGCAGTTTCCTACAAACATTAGCATAACTGGGATAGCATTGTTTTGCTGTTCCCTTGGATGTGACACATCTCAGTCCCATAACAACAAAGCCAACAAGCTTTTGTTAATTTCCTGTTCCTCTCGTGTATAATTAAAAATATCTCTGTCTCTCTTTTAATGAACATGAATTCACTTCTAACGATTCTGATTACAAACAGCTCACTCCTCTATCAAAGGGCCTGATACGGAACTCAGCAGGAAGCCTGCCACAGAACAGGATCAAGTTCCAGTTTCACTGTAGTAATTGCTGAAATTAATAGATCCCATTTCTTCTTCAAATTTACTTCTGAGTCAGTCAAAGAATCACAATCCTAAATCTAGCAATATAAGGTATCTCTTAAAAGTATGTAACAACATGCTTTATAAATTATTATCAGGGGAGCTCTGGAGCTACAGGGTACTTGCACTAAATAAAACTGGAGTTCAGTATGACCTGAACATCAGTGAGCAGAAGATAATACCCTCAGCAAAGAAAGATTGCCCGATGATGACTTGAAGAGAAAAACATTCGTTTAGTCAAAGCGGAAGATAACCTTTTAGAACACCAACTAATAACACAAGCAAACTTCACAGCTACTTTGAGAATACCTGCCTTGAGTTAAATTTAATCATTGGAGAAAGTGTCTCCAAGTCATTGGAGAAAGTGATCTTCTCTGGTGGAGCAGCAGCAAGTCATGACAATGGGTCAGGTCAAAAGAACAATAGTTTCTACAGCACAAAGGAAAAAAGGTAGAAATCATCTGTAGAACAGAATTTAGCTGAAAATAGATCACTATGAAACTATAACACATGGGTATTTCTATCAGGGCTGAGATGCTCATGCTTAATGAAGTTATGGAACCTCTAGAAAAGATTTTTTAAGGCAACAATCATATTGAGGTAGAATTCAATTAAATCACAAATGACTGGCATAGTGGAGTTCAGTAAACAGAAAAATACAGAGTACTTGTAACAACAACCACTTATTTCTAAAGACACTGGAGGTGAGGAGAAAGTTCTTCTCAGAGAGAGTGGATGGCCATTGGAATGTGCTGCCCAGGGAGGTGGTGGAGTCACCATCCCTGGAGGTGTTCAAGAGGGGATTGGACGTGGCACTTGGTGCCATGGTTTAGATAGTCATGAGGTTTAGGGTGACAGGTTGGACTCGATGATCTTTGAGGTCTCTTCCAACCTTCTTGATTCTATGATTCTTGACTTGGGAAAGGGCTCAGTTTTGAAAGCCAAGCTCTGAACTGTGTGCTCCTTTTTATCTTTTGCGGTAACAGCATCAGTCAAATGAAAAAAAGAAAGTACTCTATAGTTAGAGATACAATTTCTGACTTGAAACAAATCTACAGGCTATAAACAAATTACATACTTATGAGGACAGCTGAGATGTATTGGCATGGGACTGTTTTTTGTTTGTTTGCTGCAAAAGTTGTGGATAAACACTCTCACAGGCTAAAACCTATGCATAGAGAAATGTTAATTCAGATTTTAAAGCTGAGTTAAAGATGATGTACAGAAAGTATTTACTAATATATTAGTTTTAAATTATCAGTTACATATGAAGAAGTTCCTACCAACCTTGAAAACCCATTTAGACTCTGTTGTGAAGAGATTTAGAAGATTCTGACTATAAACCACATATATGAGCACCGACATAATATACAGAAGAAACTTAAAGCATCACCATGATTTCACCACACCTGAGACTGCCATGCCTGCCTTACATCATCCCCAGGGTACAGCTAAACGCTGCTCTGTGTAATTACATCTACACTGCTGCTCCGATTTCTGGCAGTGTATCCCAGGGCTTTTACCACTCCACTAGTTTGAGTTATTCATGGAAATATTTTGCAGTCTACAAAAGATGAACTTGGCTGCTTGTTTCTGAATTACCATATGCTGTCAACACATTTAACCAACCACTTCCTGCTCTGTATACAGTTTGGCTAGTACTGGCTACAGCTGATAAAAACAATCACAAACCTGTCCATAATAAATGAATCCACTGGTTTTGCTTCTGGTTGTATACTCATGGCAGGGGGAAAGATGTAGATAGGAGCATGGTAATTTTGACTGCAAAAACAGTAGCACATCTCAGAATAATTTTTTTTCCATTTGATATTGATTTCCCAATTCCTTTCCATTTCAGGGCCACTAGCAAAGAGTTGGGACTGCATCCTCATGCAGACACAGAATGACTAGCAATGCCTCTGGAATATCTGTTTAAGAATCAGTGTGATACTGTGGGTTAACTGCAGTCAGCAAACATTTCTTCTGCACCTGATGTAATAGACTTTGAAGGCAGTGCCCTAACAAATGACCTTGAGGCTACCACAGTAGCAAATGGCTATCTCAGCTACAAAGGGCACCTCATGTTATGCAAAGTTTGGCTGAACACAGACATGTTCATAGATATTAAGGAGAGGTGAATCAACAGCGTGTACTGCCAAAAATCCAAAGACATCCACTGTCTACATGTTTAGTCACAAAGCAGCCTTATTCCTCCCAGTCTATATGTTTGGCAATGGGCCATCTGAGCCCTGCTATTTTAGGGGACTAGTTCTCAAAATTACCTCCCAAGTTCAGAATATCTGCCAGAAGGCAGCACATTGAATTATAAATTTGGTGGATAGACTGCAAGTGTCTGATCAGCTCGTTAAAAATTAGATCTTAAAAGCTGTTTGATACCTATATTCCATCTGTCTTGATGAGGCATGCTGTAGCCTGTGCTGTGCAAGAGCAGACACAAGATTTTATTGCTTCAGACAACTATCATCATGACGGCTAAGAGAAGGAATTAAGGGAAATAATGGCTGACTTGTAAATCTGCTCCTTTATATCACTGTAACAGATATGTGGAAAGGCAGTAAAGAGGCTGTGACACCATCACTGTTGCTGTTGAATTGTTTTCAGGGTTTTCACTATCTTCTGCAATGAAATCTCCTCTATTGAATCCCCTCCTGACCTGCCAATCTCCTGGAGGTGTTTTTTGAAATATTCCACTTTCATACACATTTCACAAGTCTTTCTCCTGATGTCTGTCAACAGTGGTAAGTGTACCAGACTCTTGACTTGAGCAACACCTTTTAAATTACTGGATAAAAACACAGCACCAAACATGGAAATAAAGTTCAACTTCTATATAAACGTATGTATAAATTACCAGGTAAAGTCCACTACATAAGAAATAGCTAAAAGGGAAGATTTGAGTCTATTTTTGAATAAAAGAGTGTTCTAGAAAAAGAACTGTACAGTTCTCACTGCAAAATGAACAAGTTACTGCCTGAGTTAAAGCAATACCAGACTTTCAACCTCACCCTCAAACTAGGAGTTTCTGTGCACTGACAGAACAAAATTAAATTAAAGCACATAATACTTTGAGTTAGCTCTGCAATGGAGAAATATCCAGTGGTTAAAGAGAGCACAAGAATCTCAGATCAGGTTCCAATATTTGAGTATTTCGATTACTATAGATCAAAATTATATTGATTTTTTTTTTCCACTTACATAAAATAGAAACTAAGTAACTTTGTAGTTTTAAGAAGAAAACCACTGTGTTATGAATCCGTGAGAATAGGAGAAATGTTTTTTTTAAAATGCAATTTGAGCATACATACGTACCTAAGGAAAACAAGGATGTTAAAAATCACATCTATACAAAGTTAGGTACCCATTAAAATGCAGGCTCATGCTCTCGATTTTTCCTATTTTCTTTCTTTGTATTAGCCACTTTAATTACTATACAAACTGTAGCTGCAGTAAAACATAGCATTTATCATGTAAATAAGTACAAAACTGCAACAAGAGATGTTTCCCATGTTTCAGATCCTCCAGCTTCGAAGCATTCCTTTCTAGCATCAGGGAACTGGTCCCCGTATTTAGTTAATGATCTGCTGCAGTTTGCTCTTCAGCTGCACAACTTTTAACAATTACCACAAACCCAAATTGCATTTTTGGCTTTAAGATCCTCAGAAACAAATTTTGTAAGAAACATTATTTTCCTTACTTTGGTCTCACCCTGAAGGCCAAATTACATGCAACAACAGACCCTTTAAGGATATGGAATGAAGAAGAATGTCTGTTCCCATCTTGTCCAGTTAGCCAAATACTGTAGAGAATAGGAATACCTAAATTCAAAGAACTATTTCAGTGAAAATTGTTTCACTTTGCAAAACAACCATTAAATATAATCCTTTAAGGTAAAACCGGTAGGAATGTTCACCACGACTTTAGTGCAAATACTAAAACTGCCATTGATGTTAGCAGTGCAAGAAGACAACTAGATGCCAATCTGATAAATTAATTTTAAATACAATTATGCCCAAAAAAACTCCATGAAAATTAAGTAAGAGTATAGAGCCTTTCTGATTAATGATTCTTGCCTTTTGAATCTTCATATAAAAGACAACCTGAAGCATGAGAGATGCTACCAGATTTTTTACATAAACCAAAGGAGGCAAATCTGCTGCTTAAGGTATTCTTAGTGATTATTGGAATAAAATCCAAGTCACATCCGGTAAAAACAACAACAACATTTGATTAAATGTTCCAAATTTAAGCCTCAGAGCTTAGCAGAGAAAGAGTTTTAAAGGAATGCAATATACTTCAAAAATGTTTGATCAATTCAGCGTTGTACATGTCTAGAAGCCAACAGAAGTAAGACAATAGGCTACACAAACTAATAAATCAAATTTAACTTTATAATGGAGATTTCAACATCTATGACTTGTCTCAGTATCACTTACTTCTTCCTACCTCAAATATAATTGCTTGAAATATTTATTCATGCAACCTTTCTTAAGCTCACGAGTTAACTGTTATAGTTCTGCTAGAATAAATTCTGATTCAACCAATTATTTTCTATAATTGTTTTTGCTTAGTTCATGTCATTTGGAAATTAGTGTAAGCTAAAGATTGTGTTCAAACAAACAGAACATAGCTATGTGTATTATACAGTTGTAACTAGTTATCTTGTAAAAATGAATGTATGTATTCCATTTGGTTTTCACAGGATTAATACACTTACCACATAAAAGCTCTTCTAAACACTCACAAGACTTCTTAATGAATTGTGTCTTTGTCATTAGCCTTAGCACATTATACTAGAAAAGTTGTTTGCAGTCCTTTTCTAATATGAAAAATTTCAAAATTAATGATTTTGCTATCCAAAACCAAACTCAACACTAGTAAAATCTGAGATTACTTTTTCAGATTTTAAGGTATCTCCTTTCATCTGAAGACTTCAAATACAATTAATTTCTTCACTAAAAGTACATAGTTAAAATTCTTTCCCTTCCCTGTGGTGCCATTGCTACCTGCACTGATATTAAGTCTTAAAATGAAATTAGAGGCAACTCTGGCAACAGTACTGTTCACAGAGTAAGAAAACAGAACATTTAAGAAAATAAAGCACATCAGATTTGCTTTGAGCAGAGTTGGAGCAAATAACCAGAACAGTCCCTTCCAACCCA
This sequence comes from Indicator indicator, assembly GCF_027791375.1. Lineage (NCBI taxonomy): Eukaryota > Metazoa > Chordata > Aves > Piciformes > Indicatoridae > Indicator > Indicator indicator. The sequence goes on along the minus strand of NC_072016.1, from coordinate 14,926,774 downwards.
AATGATACCAGGATTGTTACACGGCAGTTTAGCATCTTACCTTGCTAACAATTCAGTTTCACATTAATAACAAAGAGGGGAAAAAAAGGGGGAAAAAAAGTCACTTGTGCAAATTTCAGATTTATTGGAAACAGGAAGTGTTCTAGACACAAGTAATGCAGATCTTGTATGGAATGGAGTTCTGCTTTCCTAAAGCAAACAGCTCAGAAAAAAAGAAGGAAGAACACTAAACCTGAATGTTTTATATGGCTTTTTAGGACAGCAAAGTAGCAAAAAAAGGAGATGTCAGAAACAAGTTCTCCCACATAAATCTCTGATGACACTCATAATTCACCATCATTCAATGTTTTCAAAGACACAGACAGACTACAGAGCATACAGTAGCGAGCTACAAAATTGTTCCAGACTTGAACGATGAGACCTAAAGGAAGAAATTTAGATCAGAAATGCAGAGATTTAGTTCAGTAAAATTAGACCTGAGAGGTGACTTGACTGTAGTAGACATGTTAACGTATTTCTCCAACGGGGGAGATATGTTTTTAAAGACTTTAATCCATCATAAAAACAGGCTTAACAAGAATAAGCAATAGTGCCTTGACAGGCAGCCCCCTTTACTGCAAGCATCAGTAACCACTGGAAAAAGCTGTATATGTGGACGATAGTTCTAAGTTCTGAAGTCTGTACATTAGCACAGCTGGCCTTTCAGTTACTGACATTAAAATAGAGACAAGTAGGTTTTAAGCAAATGACATCTTAAAAGGACCAACAGTTAGAGAGTTCTCCATTTGATGGGGGCAAGCACACATCTCCACAGGCTGCATGAAGCCCAGTTGTTTCCAAGTGAAGACATTTATTGCATTACACAGACAGATTATATACTTTTCTTTAAGCAGAGTTGGCATATCCTAATTGGCTATTAATTCCTGACATGCGTTTAAGCAAAGCATACAATAGGTTATAATTAGTAAACAACCTTTTTAACACATCCAACCAAATTCTGTCCAGTCTTTCTTTTCAGTTACAAGATGTCTACCTTTTTGCCCAACTCAAAGACTAACCAAATCCTTCTCTAACTGGAACAAGGGCCAGCCTCCCTCCACATCCATTGACACTGGCGCTGCAATTCTATGAGTTGTCTTATTTTCCCAAACAACATGCTCTTGTTGCCCACTTCTCTTAAAATCTGATGTGCCATCATTGATGCAATCACTACATTTTTTTTTCTTTTTCCCTCTCAACCTTTCCCATTCCTGTAAGATTTTTCTGATGTTAGTCCCTCATTATTCAGCCACATGCATATCTTTTTCTCACCACTGCTGCTTTTGTCCTGGCAGTTATGACAGCCAATATCACCCACCTAGGTCCATTTTCTTTAAGTGGAGAAGTCCTATAATTGACTGGACCCCTCCCCTGTCAAATCCCCTTTCTATTGCAACATATATGGCAAGGCATGCTGTGCATTTTTTGTCTCACTCCCAGCAGATATAAAAGACAACTTCTTACTTCCACCTTACACTAATTATTACTGATGTAATATTTACCACTTATATCTTGAAAGTGCTTGAAGCTGGACAGTATACAATGACAAGACTGAGAGGACTACTGCATGGCTTTTATATATGACCTACTTATTTTTGCCTCCCAGTAAACCAGCATACTTAATCAAGAGAGAGCTTGTGATGTACTGTAGCCAACAAGTGCTATTTTGCAGGCTGTTTCTCACCAGTCCTCCCACACTGACATAAAAAGTAATATTTTTCTGCACATTAGAATCAGACACCAGTCACTTTCATGACTCCATCCATTTTGTTATTGTAGCTATTACTGAGAAATAAACACATAATAAAAATCTACCATCAAACAAATAGCTGTAACTTCCATTCATTGTAGCAGTCTAAAGTAATGGAAAAAGAGCAACTTTGTTTCCTTTTTTAAAAACGGTGGTGAATTTCCAAACTATGCAAATATTGGGGGTTAGTTTTGGTGTTGACACACAAAATGCCTGCACTTCTTTACCCCTCAATCATATGAGAGAAAGCAAATCAGCAGGAAGTCTGCAAGAGTCTGTTGTAAGTCAAATAAAATGTAAATTCAAAACTATCATTTTCACACTTTCTACATGGCTTAGGAAAACGTGAAGAAAGCAATTACATTTCTTAATAGATACAACATTTTATACATAAAAGAGGTATTTTTTTAAAAGAACAAAAGTCAGCATGTTAAATGAAATCACTGCACATTTGCATAAATTTTATTTCATATTTGTGTAACCAAAATGTTTATTAATTTATGCAGGTGTTTTGGGCAATCAGTTGACGGCCCTTGCAAAAATTTTATGTCCTTTACAAATACCAACTTATTTATTATTTCCAAGTCATATAATTCCACATAGACAAAAGATTATTTTTTCCTCTTAATGTTCCTACGAAAATTTGGGGGTTGGATGTTTATTTTGCACCAAAAAAAAAAAAAAAATCTAGGTTTGGGAGCACATAGAAATCCTTGTTATAGACACAGTTTCAGCTATATCTCTGCATGTAGAATTTAAAATCTAGTTTAGGTTTTCCCTGTTGTCTTTTTAAAAGGAATTCACTCTATTTTTGGCCATAGAAAATTCCTAACATCTTTTTCCTCCTGCACACGTAAGTTTCTATGCAAAATCCTCCTATCAACTTCAAGACAACCAGTACCTGAAGCCAGCACCTCTTTCTCTTTTGTGTTTCATGCACATATTTGAACAGTTTGATGACAACTTTAGGAGGTTTTACATTCACAAGTCCTTTACCAATGTGGTAGACAGGAACTTAACTTGATCTTTTCTATTTCACAGCAGTTACAGAAGAGCATGTTATGAAGATCTGAAACTTAGATTAAATTGTGTTTTAAAGGTTCATTTTATCTCTCAAATTGAAAAAAAGTTAATTAACAAAACTATTTCAAGGTGATTTAATGTATGACACCACAATTAAGTTCATAAAATAGTAACTACATTTCCTCAGCCAAGAAAGACTGACAGAAAACCAGAACTAATTGCAATGATTTAACTCTTCTCAGCAAACGCAGCTAAAGCTCTCTTTTTAGACCACATTAACCTTTCAAAATTCAAATTAGTTACTGTACTTGTTTCTTAGCTTCAGTTATTAATGGCATAATGGTTTGTTGTGATTTTTAACACCATTTTTGTTTAATTTATTCACTGATAAAAATGGTATGTTAAGAATCTCTCAAAAGATCCAGCAAGACTTTAACCTACACTTTCTAGCATGACCTTGTACAGCTCAGGATGGTTGGGCACACAAAAACAAACCTGGATATTTGGCACATTATGCCCTTCTGAGATTTGCAGAAGTCTCAATGCAGTTCCAGTGGCTGCAGTTCCATAGTTGTATGTACTACAAAAAGTGTAGTAGGAATAAAAGCCAAGATGTATTTTAATACCTTTAGGTATACCAATTTTCCCTGCACAACTTTGCAATTTAATTCTGAACAAGCAAACAAATTCAGATAAAAATCTTCTCCGTATCTAACAGTAACATTAGCTAAATCACAGTTTTTCCAGACTCAGATTTCTTTCCCCACACCAAAGAAAAAAGTCAAAAGGTGTCTTTCTGTGCTTTACACCAAAACATCAGAGGAAAGAGGAATTGAAATGGTGATGGGAGTGCAGGGAAAGAGGGGAAGCCTACTGAAAAAGCATCATATCTATCTCCTTTCTACAAGATCTGAACATTTTTAAAAAACCTGAAAATATTCATGAAATCACCTGTACCAAATGCATGGGAAACAGAGGATAAAAATATTTAATTGCTGTAAATTCATAAGAAGCGACTGAATGTACTTTTAGCATCAAATTGCATTTCTAGTTCTTTTATTGTTGTTTTGGTATTATGTGGGCAAAAGATTTTCAGTTTGTGCTTGGTAAATTTCACTGGTAATTTACATATTTCAGAATTATTAACAGGTGTAGCAATGCATTTTTGTATAAAACAACTCTTGCTAAAGTGAATACTTAAACATTTCAAAACTATGTCCATATGAAATTTATTAAATAACAACTGAAATTGTGCAGGACCAAAAACTCTCACATCAGCTTATTTTCTAGTAAATGTTTGCATCAATTTACCTCAAATCAAAGCTAAAACACAAAACAACCTATCAAAGGCAGGGCCTGAGTTGAATGTATTATTTCAACATTTGTGAAACTAAGATATTTTTCCCTCCATTTCCTATAATCCTAGTAGGCACCTGAGACTGGTTACCACTGACCAAATAAATGGATTTAAACCACTACTATTTTGCAATTAACATAGATGCACCTGCTATCAGGGTTGGGTTTGGGTTTTTGGGGTTTTGGGGGGGGGGGGGGAGGGGAATTAATTTTTTTTTTCTCCACTGCTGTCTAAATCACTGAGGTGGAAATAAAGGTGTTGACAACCAGTACAATCTCCCTATTGCAATGAGATGCCATCTCTTTGAATGGTGAATGTTTGTCATAGTCTTATAGCTAACAGCCAGGTTAGCTGGGAGGGTTTACACATGAAAGCAAGTTAAATGCTATGAACATTCATTCAAGTCATATATGCCAGGTTAATTAAAAAAAAAAAAAAAGTAAATACAGGTGTTTCTTCATTACCAAATAGTAGCAAAACAGTGCTTTTACATGCTGCTATGACTCATGTCATTCACAAAGGAAAACAAAACAAACTGTCTTAAGAATCCACAAAACACAAATGGGTTACAATTTATAAATTTGCATACTGTAGACCCAAGAACAAAAGCTTGTTAAAAGGAAAACACCAACAGTGGATTTATATTCAAAAAAATAACTGCTTGGTTCTGGTACTTTAAAAAACTTATTATATGTGACGTTCGTGTTATGTCCATCTTTTTTAGTAGCAGTCACTTATTTTTGTAGAACAAGAAACGAAGGAGTATCCCACAACTTTATTTGATATCAGAATAATTGTCATGTGAACCAAATAAATGCAAAGAATAACTAAATTATGGTATTTATATTACATTCAATTTCAAACATATTCAAATAAAAATATACACTTAAGACTGAGAAAAGACTTTGTATTTCATATTGTTTATATTAAATCTTTACTTCATATTCTACACAGCAACAGTTTTAAGTGTCCTTAAAGGACTGTCAGTAAATGTAGACACTATAGGTCTGACATTAGACTACAAACCTTCCACCCAAATCCACTTCTAACTCTGCAGATAAAGCTAACACTTTTAAACTACCTACATATAACCAGAACTATGTACACTATGAGGCACAGAAATGCAAATCTTACCAGCAAATATCTCCTCCATTGAATCTTAGATTCCTCCTAAAATGCCAGAAGAGCAGATACTTCCAACACTACAGCAAGTCAGCAGGCTGCACTTATTCAAACTAGCAGTCAGGCAACAGCTGCTCAGTTTAAAGCTAGGAACTGTGGCAAAACGCATAACTGACATGCCCTGCGTAAGCCATGAGGTAGACATGCACTTGGCTGGCTCACTGCAAGCTCAGGTTACCCACCTCTCCAGCTAAAACACTGGGATTCCAGCGGAAGGAAGTTTAGAAACTAAGCACAAGCATACATCGTGCTTACACTGAAAGCATTTGATTTTGACAGCAGAGTTATAAACAAGAGCAATTTAGATTCTGCTGGATTTTTGTCTTTAAATATATTAAGAAATAAGTTAGCCTACACCCAAGCTTTTGTACTAGTTCTATTTACATCAGTGTTGTTTAAACAGGCCAAAAGTAATAAACTGAGTTAAGTTTTGTTTTAGGAAACTTCAGCTGAAACATTCCAAAAACTGTAACATGGGATTCTTTATAAGCAAATGCCCTACCTTCACAGATGTGACACCCTCTGCACTAGAGTCTCCAATAAAAGCTAACAGCATTAGAGCTTTAATGGGACAAAGGACTATGATGACTTAGGCAACTAACTTTGAGAGGGAAATAAGATGAAAACCTCCCTTAGCCTTCCAGAATTTTGATTAACCATAAAGAAATTAAAAATAGAGAGACTGAGAAAGATACCATAGCCTTTCAGACAGCATCCATGTTCATTAAGTAGACACCAGAACTCTGCCTTGATCCCAACAGCCATTAACATCAGGCTGGCATTTTTACCACGTCTTTTTTTTTCACTCTAACCTTAGCCTTGTCTACACACAGTTTACATCACTTTTATAAGCAGCAGGACTACATCAGGGAAAAGGTAGTTATGAAATCTGCTAGAGTACACAAGTCTGAAAAATAATACACAGCCACAAGAAATCTTTCTCCATTTCCCCAGGAAGTCTGAGAGTGATCCATGCAGAACTGGAATGTGAGCAGTGCACTCAGTCGTGTTGTTTATACAGGGAATATACGTTTTGTCTGGAAACCCTCTACTGGAAGAACCATGATGGGATCCAGCCAACACACCATTATTTTTTCACTTCCAGCTGAAATTAGTATGCTTAGATTTCTGAAGAATTTGTGTTAATTAACATTGGAATACAGTATAGAATCTTAAAATAAATGTTATTATAAAAATCCATGTTATTAATGCTATCTCCCCCAAAAAAATACAAAAGAAACCATCAGATTAAACATTTCTTGTCATTATAGGTCAATACTAAAGATTTTTCCACTAATTATAAATGCAAATATCTGGAAATATAAAGAAAAAGGCCCAGAATGTTCTTGATTCTACAAAGAAAACTGTACTATATATCTTTGAACTTAATTCAAGAAATATTGTGCCTGGATATAAATAAAATAGCATTATTCTACAAAGTTGATTTTTCCTTCTAGTTTGTTTCCTAGAAACTTCAAGGGAATCTTGAGGTCCTCGGGGTTTTTTTTGCTTAAGATTGACATGCTAGCATAAACACACTGACAAAGTTCCATTCTACACTTCAAAAGTTCCCATGGATACTACTTATACAGGGCCCATTCAAACAAAATTTCAGACTTTATAATAATAAACAATAACAAGCAGTTCAAGGATTAACTCTCTGCACTTAGAATCCTATTTAATTTTTTTTCTAAAGAATAATTACTCTTCATTTAAAAAAAAAATTAAGATGTTTGATTTTAAAACTGCACAAACTTCTGTTCTCTCAGCCTTCATCAACAGACATTAGCACGTCTTTCATTCCCCTCCTCACAACCAAGTTCTAATACCACAATCAGATTCATTCTATGAATTTAAAGTCTCTTTTTCCTGCTGGTGGAAACAACAGCTATAGACTACCATCAGAGACATTGCTGTAAGCAGAGACTTAAGTTACAGAAGTTAAAGTATCATCAGTATCCCAAACTCCCACACAGTATTATTGAATTAAGACCTATATAAAACCATGCAAAACTCTCTTCTGTTTCTTAACCACTTAGCTCTATACACTGGTGAGGACATCTAGATTCACACAAATGTGTACCATCCTATACCATGAGTATGATACCTGTTCTGTCCAAAGGAACAATTCTGCACATTCACTTAGTTAACTTCAATCTACTGTCTGTATCAATTCTGTATCTTTTCATCTTACAGTAATAAACCTTACTGAACCCGGAAAGTGGACTTTAAGGATAAGCAGAGCTATGCTGGCAGAGCTTAATTCTTTGTGCCTACAAATCAATTAAACATGTTAGATTACAGGAAGTTTTTGTAAAATTAACATCGGCGAAGATCCTCCTAAGCCTTCTTCTGCTGCCCTTGTGTGGCCAATCTGGTTGCAACCAGGCTTGACCAGAGGGTGAGAGGTCTGGGAGACTGACTGCAGTGATCTTTCCTTCCTGCCAATTTATAGAGACAACCATCATAGCCAGCTCCAGATGGTCTTAGGTATCCCTTGACTACAGCTGTCCTCCCAAATCCTTCTCCTTCATTCTGTCATCTCAGCCTTGATCGGTGCTTCCTGACATGTCACTTTTAGTTCTACCCCTAAACAGATAACCTGCACTTGCTCCTGTCTTCCTGATCCATGCTCCAGAGCCAGCAGAGCAGCATGAAATCCTTGATTTCCTGACTCACACCCTCACCTCAGGTCATATTATCTACTTATTGTCTGATGCATCTCCTGGATTTGACTTCCTCTCCTACAGTGTGTTATCTGATATCTTCTTACCTTAGATTCTCAGTCAGAGACATGTTTCATCTTTCCAGGTCTCAATCTCAGCTCATCTGGCTTCACTCTAGATTGCCTTAAATCTTCAGCCCAAAACACATACAGCTCAGCTAAATCATACTGGCCTTCCTGAATCAGTGAACATAAGACCTGCTATTGTCTATGACTCTGGCACATAACTGTCAGTCAATTGCTCCAGCCTCAGGGATCCTGGAATTTCCTCCAATATTGTAACAGTAAGTCTTGTGCAAAGGGCACAAGAACAGCAATGGGAAAAGCCACAGAGGTTTGTATCCTGTTTGCTGCCCAACTTTCGCTGATGGCAGAGTCTGATTACAGAAAATGGGTAATCTCTGAATACTGAGGGATGTATGAAGCAGGTTTTCTTAAGACCAATACAGTCTGCCTCCACTTTCATGACAAAAATCAGTTTCCTTCCGTTCTTGGTCAAAAAGTGCTGTTGTCTACTTAAGTTCTGAGTGAACTTTCTCTGGAAGACGGACAACAGTGATCGCTGACGTCATATTATTTATATCATTTAAGAAAATGGTCTCAGACTTGAACAGTTTTTAAAGACACTAAAGTGATAAGAATACTGATACAAAATGTTTGAACTTTGCTCCATCCTCAGAAACCTCTTACTTTCCCTTTATTTTTTTTCTTTAGATTACAAAGGTACGTAAGTTATCTTTGGAGGGAGGAGGAGCATGCAGGGGGGCAGGGAAGGGAGGGTACAAGCTTCTTTCCAACAATTACTCTGGATGCGGGTATCAAATACACAGCACAAACATTTTCACATACTCTGGTTCCTTCTTTAAGATTAAAAAAAGACCTGAAACTTTCTTTTTTTTTTTTTTTTTCATTTTCTGCATAAAAAGCAGACACCACATGTCCCGTGACAATGACCGAATCTTCAAATATGGCTCCAGTGAAAGTTCTGGCCCGTTCACAACTATGAACAAACCTTCTGTAACAATCAATTTGTAAGAAACAGAACAGGCTGAGAAGCAGGATTTCCCTTCTATGGCAGGAAATCTGGTTTCAATCCAAATCCCACCGAAGGACAATCTTCAAAACTTCTTACTAACCAGAAATTCTGAGTTACATGCGGAGGTGCTAAAACAAAGTAGTTGAAACGTCTTCGGTGTTCATATGTGAAAATTATGTTCTCTGCAGTAACAAAGATGTTGACAAGGATGTGAATGTCACTGACCAGCTGTGGGAACTCCACGCATCTGTGGTTCCCGGCAGTCTACTCTCAGACTGTCCCTGTGCTACCAGGACCAGAGTTGCAGTTTCTCAGTTGGAAGCCTGACAGCAATGTGAGCCATTAGAGAGCTGGGTTTCCAGATTCACTGCTCCAGACACAAAAGGTGAGTCTCCTACAGAACATGTCCTATAGGAGTTTTTAAAGTCTCTCAGTCCCAAATCCATGTGACTGGGAATTCTGGCTTTGGAGGTCTGTTATGTTTGAAAGCCTTCTCTGGAATGAACAACAATGATCTGGGCACAAGACTACCCTAACCCTGGGGAGATCATTTACGGTTCGTAGCTACAGAACAAAACCTTAAAACAGTTATTTCCTACAATTGGACCACTTATGACTGTAAGGTTCATTGCTCAGGTCACTAAATAACTTTGTGAAGGACGGAACATGAAGAACTCACAATGCGTTTCGTGCTAGAGAGACATAAAATCAGGAGGCTGTCCCACCATCAAGGACTCTCTGCCTGCAGTATTCATATTTCCAGGGCAGACACTACATAAAATGCCTAACTACAGAGCACATAAGGGTTTTGAGAAGTCCTTTTACATCATGAAGGACAACCCCAATGAAAGTAATGGGCTCCTCTTTAAATGGACTGCGTAAAAGAGTGCTGAACTTTATCTCCAGGAATTGCAAACATTTTGAAAGAAAAGTAGTGGAATGTTGTCTGGTCCAGAAGAGGTCCTCTAAACATAAATCCAACAGCCCTTGAGATCTTTTCAAGACTGGCTGATACAGACAGGTTTTAATAAATATGTTCACTTCTTGAAACTTTTTTAGAACTTTCTTGAAAATCAGTCCAAGTGCACTAATAGTTACTATCGAGTTTTCAATGGTCTGAACTGTGTCCTCAGTTTCATGGCTGTACTGAAGCTTAATTGTAGCAAGCTGAGGAACAATTTTACCTGGTGGAAGATATACGTCTACTTGACGTGGACCTTACTATCATGTTCCATGTCCTTGGCACAAAACTGGATGTGCTGCAACACAAGCAATACAGCAAGTCCTCAATAGCACTCTCGTGTGGTGCCTATCTACAAGGTAAAGATCTGTTGGAACCAGATCCACCACAAAAATATTTTACACTAATTACTTCGTATTAATTCACCACTTCTTTCAGCTTCTATTTACAATGTTTTTAGCTAATACAACATTTATAGGACACAAAGGAAGTTTGAGTTCAAACTTCTGAGTGGCAGAACTGTAACTAGATAGTTCAACAATTATTTACACTTATGTAATAGTCCAAATTACTTCTGAAGATATTTTAAAATACATTTACACAATCTTTTGTTTTCGTAACGCATTCTAGTTCCACCTATGCCAGTGTTCATATTTCATTTGGTAGTGGTTCTTTTTATTATTTCAAGTAATCAATATAATTGCTGCCTTTGGGCATGCCTGCCTCTAAATAGCAAAGTATGGTGCAATGATACTCAAACCACCACCATCTCAGCTAGTGCCATTACCAGAAAGGGTCATATTTTGAAGGATTATTACCCAGGGCTGCCTATATTGTTTTCAAGTAAACCAAAATAAGGGCTTTCCCTACATCATGAGAATACTCCAGTTCAGGTCTGAATGACTCAGCAACAGGTCAAGTGTCTCTACACAGGACTGCCCTGAGCAAACCAGATGTCTACAGCATTTATTTTTTTCTGAAAGAAACTGCCATCACAACAGTGTTCTCCTGTCTTTCCATCAGGTCCTTTATGCTTGGACCTTTGATTGTAGTATGGTATCTTCCTACACTGCAAGTCCTTTTTCAAGTACAACTTCAAAGGAAGAACTGTAAGACGTTCTAATACAAAACTTTAAAAAATAAATTAATTAAATACAAAGACCTGAAAAACTCTAATTTGAAGCTTTTGTGGAACCAAGTTAACACTTGAAAAATCTATCCTGCCACAGCTTGTGAAACACAGTAACAAGAAACATTTTACTCTTTTGATCAAGAACAGCCAAACAGAATTAGAGGAGTCTTCCCTCCATTCTTCAGCAGGCTGAGCAACATAGAATCATAGAAAGCATTGGTTGGAAGGGACCTTTAAAGGTCATCTAGTCTAACCTCCATGCAGTAAGCAGGGACATCCCCAACTAGATCAAGTTGCTCAGGGTCCAGTCAAACCCAACCTTGAATGTCTCCAGGAATGGGGCCTCCACCAACTACTTTAGCAGCCTGTTCCAGGGTTTCACCAGCCTTATAGTAAAGAACTTCCTCCTAATATCCAATCTAGATACACCCTTCTCTAGTTCAAAACCATTGCCCCTTGTTCTAGTGCTACAAGCCCTTGTAAACAGCCCCTTCTCAGCTTTCTTGTAGGCCCCCCCTTCAGGTACTGGAAAACCACTATAAGGTCTCCCCTGAGCCTTCTCCAGGCTGAACAACCCCCAGGGTATTAAATCACTGTGATACACCTGAACTGCCTTATATATATATATAGAAAACCTCAATATTCTAAAGCTGCAGGACACCTCTTCCTCAACAGAGACTACTACAGTAAATAAAATCTTTATTGCCTACATGAGCTGCCTGTGGAATTGCAAATCAAGATCTTGGCTTTTTTCTTTATGGTGTCATATCCTTGGGTTCAATATGGACATCACAGATCCCCAAACCAGTGCAAAGCATGCTGTTACACAAAGCACACGTGCAGTCACTAGCTTAGACTCTATAAAAAGGTACAACCATATTAGCATATTAGTGAGCCCAAGCTAATTACTGCTGCTGCTTCCAGTTTCAGAACTCAGTTGGAGCCTGCAGCTCTACGGTGAGAGTCACCAGCTGGGCTTTTCAGGCACTGCAGTAACATGCTCATGGGAAGCTGACATTTGTACTCAGAGGACAGAGCACCCTTAAGAGTCTTGATCATGTCTGGGACACCAAAACTCTATGCTTTCTTCTCCCACTCTGCAGGAAGAAGGTTCACCACACTGCACCACCAAGTACACGACAGTTCTTTTAACCTGGCTTTCCAGAGCTGCCCCAGGAATGTAGGTGTTTATTTTACTAAATCATTCATCTCCCTAGAACAAACAAAACCCAAACAAAATAAAATGGAAAAATCCTACCAAAATAGGACACTGTACTGTACATATCCTTGTGTCTCACAAATGATAAAGTTATGTGAAACTTAGTAATGTGGCTCAATGTAACGTTGCTTGACATATTATTGAAATTCCCTCAGAAGTTACAGCTTTCCATCTGTACCTGTTACATCAGTTTAGTGATTCTTTTTGCTATTTGATTCACCTAAAGAGTGACTAGTTAAGTCTAGACAGGTCCACTATTTGGGATAAAGTAAGACAATCTGATCTGTCTGTAAAAGTGAGGTCAGTATCTGAACTAGTTAAGGACACTGAGAATTCTGTACTTTATCATATTCCTGTAAAATTCTGGGCAAGCTGTAATAGCCACATACTTCAAATCTACCACTGAGATATGACATTTTTCATTACAGATGATGATAAGACCTTAGGAAATATTCTAGGCATTAAAAATTAATATAAAAGGTAGTCACTAATTTGTACCAAGAATACCTTTGTCCTCTTTACCTTCCAAAAGTGACCAAATTAAATCACAGCATAGAAACTTAGTATGTAACATCCACCCTCATCAGGCATTTTCCACACAGACTATACCCACATTATTTGAAATGATCCCATACTAGAAAGATGATAGACCTGGGAGAAAACCAACAATAAGTTAGAAATTAATTGAACATACTTACCACACACTGCTGACAGCTAGTTGTATAATGACACCAATAATAACTGAGTATACACCTTGCTCAAGTCCTTAACCAAGTCATCCCATAAACATGAGTGCTTGGTGAATGAGAAAAACTACACAAAGGAACACCCTAACAACAATGGCCTAGGTATTAACTTGTGATGCAGACAGAACATTTCTAAAAAAAGAAAAAACCAAACACCAAAACCATACAAAAAGATGTCCATTCTGTAATAAGAATTATCACAGTCTCACAGTACATCAGAGGTTGGAAGGGACCTCAAGAGATCATCAGGTCCAACCCCCCTGCCAGAGCAGGATTACTTACAGTAGTCCGCACAGGAGTGCATGCAGGTGGTTTTGAAAGTCTCCAGAGAAGGAGACTCCACAACCCCCCTGAGCAGCCTGTTCCAGTGCTCTGTCACCCTCACTGTAAAGAAGTTTCTCCTCATGTTGAGGTGAAATCTTCCCTCTTTGTATGCATTTTTCCATTATTAAACTAACATAGCTAGTCCTTACAACAGTCATCTTTTTTTATCTGTTAACTTCACTTATGAGTACCTAAACTACACAGTATTATCTAGTATTATGGATTTTGTATTACACACTACACTTAAAAGTTGATACGATTCAAAAAATGATATGTTCATTACCTTTAAGCATTGTTCTTCCAGTTGATCCTCCAAAGATATTTAAAAGACCACTTCTTGCTCCTACTGATGTAGTTGCTTCTAGTAAAGCACCAGTTATATAGTTAGAGAGAGCAGTTCTCCGTGAGGTGGCACGATACTGGCAGTAAGCACCGGTTACACATGGTTTTACACAAAAACCATCACCCTTGCATACACAGTTTGTACCAAACGTTGGGAGATTTCTCAGAAACTGAGGAAAATATTCCAAAATATCTTCTGTTCCTTCTTCTTCTCTCACTGTATTGAATATCTGTAAAGAATACAAAGACATTAACCATTAGCTCAGTTATTTAATAAACCGAATATCAAACAATTCCATACTAGCAGGACTTCTTGTAAAGTTCAGCAGCCTCTGCATAAAGGAGCTGTGTTAAAATATTGCATTTATGCATTAAACCTGAAATATCTATGAATCCAGAACGGTTCCTGTGAAGATTTTGAGCACTCTCTTTCCAATCTCTGGTTAAAAGCCATTTTAAGGATCACCATCAGACAAAAAAGGTCATATCAATAGATCTGGTCAACATTTAAAATAACAAATATACACAAAATTATCTATAAGACTATTAAATCTATTGTGCTTTGAGTGAAGTCTTACTGATATCAGTAGCAGAAAAACAGATCTACTCAGGATTTGCACTTTTCCTTGGTGAGTGGGGTGGGGTTTTGCAAACAGAAGCGGTTTTAATCACTGTGAGCAATCTTTTGAAATGTTCTGGTGTCATGTTCATTGCATTACTTCCAGCCTACGCACAGGTCCTCTATCTACTATTGGTTTAGTACTCTTTTTTTCCAATATTTGTGCTAACACACTAATGAACTTCAGCCTGTGGCTTAGCAACTAAGTACTGTTTGCTTATTTAAAAGAGTCTAACGATCAAAGCAAGAATCTGGAAGAAATCTGTTCATTTAGAATACAAAAAGAAACTTGACTCTTTGCATTCTTGTATGCTGACTTACTGATTGACTTTAATAATTTGTTTCAACAATCTGTGCTTTATAATTACAACTATCAAAACAAAAATGAGCATAAAGATTACCAGAACAGGTGCTGAAATAATTTTCATGTGGTTGATCTCCATCAGTCCTTAGATGTGCACAAGAAATAATCTGATGTCTTAATCATCACAAAACGGGGGTTTTGTGATTAATGGCTTGTTGTTGCCATCCTTACTCACATATAAACAAGATACAGTTATCCATCAAAGTGGCAGAAATTGCATTCAGTCCTATGATGCAAGTACTCATGTGCTCAAAGGATAAGAAACTGTTTGCACAGTCTGTACACCCCACACATTGGAGTCAGCATCAAGCTCACCACAGGACATGTACACACCCAGCCATGTAACCAAGGAGTGAAGCAGCTCCTGGCACAGGGATCTGCACACATAGCCTCTTCTGCCTTAATACCTGCCATGTAAGTGAGGTGGGTTCAAACACCCTGCTCTCACTAGGTATCTGACCCTCTACAAACAGAAGTTGTGAACAAGGACATAATTTTTTCATCCATGTAAAGAAACTGAGAACTGCAAAAGCCTCGATTCAGCTGATAAATTCAAAATCTGGCAATTTTTTATCACATTTATGTTTGCCATCAATCATAAAATCAAATAAGGCAATATTTAATGTGTGTTTCTTAGCTTAGCTTTAATTTTTCTATTAATAATTTATTGTAGAAAGCCAGTAAAGTTTTATTCAAGATACACTAATTTATTTGTTAGTAATGCAATTCAATGATTTCATAAAGAGCAGACATTTATTAACACAAAAATCATTCACATGTTGACTAAGACTTTCATAGCTCAATTCCATTAGAAAAATGGCTTCTGTGATTCACTACACAATGAAATGCTCTGGTTATCTACCTATCTATCTCAACCCCTCTCCCACCCCTGCAAATTCTCCAAAATTTATTTGTTGAGGCTTCTGGAAACATTAAGCCTGTACTTGAGCCTCTTTATCTTCCTTCCTTTGGTATGCAACAGTTTATAGACTCTCAGAAAGAACACTGCCCACCTCCACCTTTATTCAGAAAGAAAAGGCACTTTTACAGCCTATATTATCTGGATACAGTGTCTGCAGACCTTTTAATTGGCTATTTGCAAGGAAGAGTGGAATGTGCATATGGCACACCTTTCCAAAAGGTGTACAGTAAAATCACAAACCTCTCATGCATGGATTATGACTGTGTCATGTCCAGCAGACATAAGTAGTCTTTTTAGCTTCTTCTTACAAAAATATTTAGTTAATGAAAATAATTTACCTCCTCAAAACTTCAGCCACCTTCAAAAATATTTTTTAAATCGGGTTCTGCAACTTATAAAGTCATGTTCTGTTGAGTGCACAACTAAAATTTCTTTCAGCTGCCAAAGCAAAGAAATCATTTGTTGACAGAAATAGGCGACAATGTTTTGCTGGAGAGATTATACATAGAAAAATGGTGTTAATCTCTTTTGTATAAAGTAGACTTCAGGGCACTAGCTGTCTCCCAAAGACTCTGCACTTCATATAACATTTTAAAATACTGTTTGTTTTGATGTTTTTAAGCTCTGAATGTGTCGCTTCTGCTGCACACAGATGAGGTTATGAAAAAATAGAGACTTAAAACATGTATACTTATCAATCACTGCAAAGAACTGAAACAATCAGGATAGCAATATATCCCTCAGGTAGCTGACAGGGAAAAATCAGTTTTCAGTCAGACTGCACTAGACAACTGGGGAAAGTTAATCTTGCCTGGTAAACAAAAAAAGCTTATTCCAAGCCAGGGTTTACAGTTTAGCCTGGCAGATGTAGTTACATTGAGCTGTATCACTACCAACCCACCACACACTACCATCATTAAAAGTGAATGTGAACCAGAAAGAATAAAATGTAGTAGTAAACTGACAGCTACCTATAGGAAAAAAAATATTCACAAGAGCATATCACTCCTAATTCACTTTTGCCTCCATATCAAAATGAAGATTTTCAAGTCATCTGCAATCAGATGTGGTTACATCACATACTACACACAGAGCAGTATTTTACAAGATGCTGGGTACAGTATCTGGATCCAAAAGCAGCTTCAAATCTAATCTAAAGTAGTGCAAAGTACTAACACCTAACAAGAAGGAATTTAGAGTGAACTTTCTTACCTATACCACTGTAATGAGCACATACATAAATGATAAAAGGTATATGCCATTACATTACTTCAAGATTTACTTTAGAAAATAAAAATATACATTTTGATACTTTTTCTTTTATCTTGATTTTTTTTCCCCCAAACAGTTTAAAAATAAGAAATAAGCTGAAACAATACTCCAGTATACTATATCTTGGAGAGCTTTTTATTTTCCTCTGTTTTTAAAGAGATTATAATGGTAAGGAAAAAAAATATTTGAAACATAAATTTTTCCAGTATATTAGGAAGAAAAACATGTCCACAACTCAAAAATAAAAACTAGAATTAACATAAAGATTAAATTCAAGCAGAATTCCATCCTTGTAGTTTTACAACCAAGTCCATATCTGGAAAATTAATGGAAACAAAACAGGGGTTTTAGCTCTCAATAATGTATGCAATAAATCATTAAAACTTTACTTTAAAAATCCCTCAGTTTTGCTTCTAGTAACTTAAAATGGTATCTGCAAGTTAACTTATTGATAACCTTTAGGCAATAAAACTTTCTTACAGTGACAATATTTTGTTAGGATGTTCTTTAAAAATAAATACAAGTAACTCATGGTAGCCTTGAAATTATTTTGCATTTTTCACTTAGAATCTTTTCTTCTGTTTATTCATCTCCACAACTGCAAATTGCATTATGTCCCTTTCTACACACATATTACTGTAGGTTTACTACACAGAAACCTAAGCAACATAGCCATTCTTAGCCCTATAGTCTACTGCTGCTGCGCTGGAAATACTGGATATAGCAGTTCATAAAAAGAATTCTTCTGATTTCTTACTTAAACCTCCATGTATCTCTTCCTCCTGATTACTGTAAAGTTTTCTTTGTTTCTCTTTTCATATTTTTTCTGCCTCAGGTGTTTAGCTTAGAATCTGGAAGGATGTTATCACTCTGCCAAACATCTAAGTGCTGCTTGGCACATATGAAACCCCCAAACTGGAATTAAGATCAGACCAAATATTCCCATTATTACGACATCAATTTCTCTAATTTTGCCATCATTATGTAGAATATGCACACATAAAGTTCACTGTAAGGAACAGCCATAAAAAATTATGCTTATTGCTACTATACTATAAAAATAACAGAAAATAGGCCCTAATGGGTCTTTCATAATTCACTGCCCATGTGCAGCATTCCTGCAGCATAAAGTCTTCATTTGTTGCATCTTTTTGAAGCAATCTGAAATGCCTGTAAACCAGAACATCAACAACTCCCAGGACAGTGTGTCTTGAAAAATCACTTAGTAACTCCTTTTAAAACACAAAGTTTTTCTAGAACATACGAGCCTAAACACAATTAACAACATTACAGGAAGTGCTGCTCTTCCAAATTTGTTGTTTCAGGAGAAATTTCATTGAAATGAGTAAATTCTGACACTACAGGTTTTTCAGAAGAAAAATCTCATTAATATTGACCAAATAAAGCTAACAGTGATCTCTTGGAAGTCACAAACAAGTTACAATCACATTGTAGTTCAAATATCTATGGCACAGCATAAGACAACAGCCTGCTCTGAAAAAGCACTTTAGGGAGAAAGAAAATAATATGTAAAGTGTTCTTCAGTGGAGAGGAGGAGGCACTGAAGACCATGGTCAGAACACATGAGTCAGGCATTAATGGACAGTTAATAAATACTTCAGTTTTATGTCTTTCAAAACAGCACTCCAGCATCACACTTTGGAGCATTTAATTACTAAAATTTAAAGAAGAGGAAATGTTGACAGTCACATCAGTTTCTGAAGGGTCTTGGGTTTTCTCAGATTTCTCTGTTTCAGGTTATGACCAGACTCACACTGACAAGCCCATGACATTGTCACATACAAACATAGAATAGATTAAGAAATGCTTTTCTGTGAACATGTTGCATGCCTGCAGTCAGCTCTTGCCACTGGCCAGTTTCTTCTAAGGATGTTGGGGAGTGGGGGTTGGTTTTTTTAAAAACAAAAATGAAATAACATTCTCCTATTTGGCCTCATTATCACCTTTTGAAAACATGATGCTATTTTAAAAGTGGAAATAAGCACATTTCATAATGACATTTCTGTTAATAAATTCCCAACATTCTTCTCTGAAAAATTGTTCAGCTAATTGATCTCAAAATACCATCCAACGTTATTCTGCTAAAACGAGAGCGAGGCAGCAGGGCAAGAAAATTTCTTTTAGCTACAAACACAAAAGCCATTTTTGACAGAATTATTTCTAACACTTATGCTTTGATCAAGTTCAATGTGAGAGAACTAGACAGTTAAGAAAGATGTTGGAACAAACAACTGTCAGTTGAGATCCTCAGAAATTCTGAAAATCAGATTTATCCATGAAAAAAATGTCTGCTATAGGTCTGGGATTAAAGTCAGGTCACATGAACTGATACAGATTTCTATGCTAATACAGAGTAAATTACTAGCCTTGTTTTTAGTCTAGCTCATGTTTTCAAAAATAATTGTAACTGTGCAAAAATAGAAATTAATCACACTATTTTGTACAGTCAATTCTCCACTTTTTATTTACAGTTACCAAGTCTGAGTAAACACTGCAGGTAAAAAGACATTTAGAGAGTGCTCTAAAGGCCATCTCCAGAAAAGAACTGCAGCTTTCTGACTTCTATCTCCAAACAAATTGCCTGTTTCTCAGCACTGTGTTTGCCAGAGATCCCATTTCTGAGAATGCTTACTTGCAGCAGTACAGAATCTAGTTACAGTACTTCTTTCATCTACTTCCCCTCTGTGCTCTCGTAATGCTCAGGCATCCTTGCAGAACAATCACTACAAAATCCAGTTAAGAAGACAGCAAGAAATCAGATTCTGCACAGATGGATGCTTGCAATTTTGAGGGAAAAAAACCTCTTAATTCTGAAAAATATTTTACTTAAATTGCAAGAAAACATAGATGAAAGACATGCCTGGGGAAAAAAAACAATATTCAATATAGAACAGCAAGTTAACAAATATCTGTATGCCACACTTCATTATGACTCAAACTTCTCCTGCAAAAAGTCAAGTTTTTGGCTAAACTGGAAATATATGCCAACACTCTGTGGGGTTTTTTTTAACAAATTGATACATTTACTATTTGTGGGGTTTTTCCACATTTTCACAACTGCCTGTTTCAGGAAAGAAACCTGATATTATTATGCATTAAGTATGGATTCCAAGGGTTACAGCAACAAAATTACATTCAAAAAATTAAATAAAATAACAGCAGTATTGCATTCAAATGTGCATCACTGAAAATGTTTTGCACTCAAAAAAGATGGAAGATCCCTTCATGACTTTCACAGAACAGAAAGAATGGTGTGCCACAAATTTAGCACATATATTTTTCTCATTTTCAGGGAAAACGGAAATCTTTAATTAACTGACTTTCTAAAATCCTAAACTTTAATATGTTATAACAATTTCTAATGATGTATCAATGATAACTGAAATAGATTAAATCCTGAATGTATTTTTTGTTATATCTAAAATAGTGTATATATCTATCATCCACTTAAGATTCTCAAGAAGATATTCCAGAGCCCCCCCTATCTCAAGCAGTTAAACAGGTTGTTCAAGCTAAAAGGATGTAACTGTGTTTGACAGAGATGATGCTGTGAACAGCAGTAATATCTGCCCTGTCAGGATTATTTCTTAGCTCCATTCACTGACAGGTCCTGTACACATCAGCAACCAAATAGGTGAGGCCTTCAGAAACTCTTTTGAGAAACTTAACTAATTCAAGGGGGCTTCTAAGTATTTGTGAGTGTTTGGAGCACTAAAGCTAGCCATTTAGACCATTAGAACATTATCTTCTTGGTGGCACTCTGTGGTCCATGACCAAACATGCACACACACACACAGAGCTGATCAAATTTTTTGGCTACATGTCTTACTAAATTCTGATATTTTTACAAGACAAGTAGGGCAAGGGATAAAATCTGTGGTCAATCAAATTCCATTCCTAACTTACTATTCAAGACTAAGTGGATGATGAGAAATAGTCATCCACAAGTTTTATTAAATTTCACTGCCACTTAAATCTGGGTGAGATTAATGACCTACCCTGAGCTTCTCTGATTTCTTGTTTGCCACGACACTGTATTGCAAACTTTCTCCCTAGGTGCCCTGTGGCAAATATGAAAAAAAGCTCTCTGGAAGCAACTGCAGTTTTGCAAGCTGGGGTCAAACTCAAAATTTCCCACAAATTCTCTCCCAGCACCTCATGATCCATCTTTTTTTGGCTAACAGGCAACATTCTACAAGCATTAACAATCATCGCAGATTTAAAAAAATAAAAAGGGTTAGGTTCTCTTCTTCATACTCAACAGTTTTGAATGGTACCCTTCAGTAGGCTCTGCAAGCCAACAACTGCCCTTCAAAGCAGAACAGAGAGCAATTTCATCAACGGTTCCTGCCAGCTAGCCTGCCTGCAGCAGAAGAATGATCATCACTTGAAAGGACTTCTGCTGAATACAGCCATTTGGTGCAGGTTTGCATTTGTGTTCAGGAAATAAAAAAAAAAAAAAGGCAGTAGAGGACTGTTTTGTCACAGTGTGACATGGTCACCATCTGCTACAGCATGTCAGGATGACAAAGAATAACCTTGGGAGATGCAGGCAATCTCAGAGCTGCCGTAGCAACTCATCAGTAAGAAAGTCGGAGCTATAAAAACACATTTGCGTGAAATGCATGCAGCTGGGCAAAGACTCTTCAGATCATCAGTGGTTAACAATGTCCTCTACATCTTAGTTTGCTCACATGCTGTTCTCTCAATGTATTTTCACATGGGGCTTCAACAGAGTATTTTGACTATGAGATGTTAAATTTTGTAATGGAAAAATCCTTAAAATAACCCTAGACTGCTGAAATGTTTTCTATTTGGAAAAAAAAATGCCAAGAAAATAAGAGACTACATCTGAAGTGTACCTGACAATATGCTAGAGAAACTGTTGTCTTGAGGAGTATGGGGACAGAGAGAGAAGACCTTGCTCAGAATACATACACAAGTAATCAATACTGCTACAATTTTGCCCAGTATTTGACAAATGCACTATTTACTATAGGGTGGTTCAGGCATGCTCAGGTTGGTGTGGTTCACAAGTGTTGCCCCTTCTTTGCCTGCGACACTACAAAGAAGAAAACCAAGAACTATTTTGAGAGGCACGAAACAGGAAAATTTGTTTACTGCAGTAGCAGACCAGCATGGAAGCATCAGGAACGAGAAAGGAAATTTGTGAGTAGGTAGCTGAATTAGAAAGAACTTGAGTGTCACTGCATTGAGAATGATTTAAATGCAGCCAACAGAAGGAAAGAAAGAAATAACAGTAGAACTAAGTAAGGCTTTTTGGTTTGGGTTTTTTTTTTGTGTGTCCTTTTGTAATAAGACTGCACTTAAAAAAAAAATCTCTGCTTGCACAATTTGCAATTTCAGGCACTAAGAAAAAACAAACAGTATGGTATACCCTCACTGCCCAGAAACTAGGGGGACATACAATGTTAAGATACAGTCTACCATATACTACCACTTTACCCTTAAAACAGGAATAAATCATAGAATTACAGAATTATTTCAGCTGGAAACGACCTTGATGATTGACACTCAGTCCAATCACTGCTGAACTCCACGTCCCTTAGCACATCTCTGCATGTTTCAGACACCCCCAGGGATGGGGATTCAACCACCTCCCTTGGGAGCCTGCTTCAGTGTTTTATAACCCTTTCAGTGAAGAAGTTTCTTCTAATATCTAATCTAAATCTTCCCTCGGTGCAGCCTGAGGCCATTTCCTCTTGTCCTATCACTTGTTACTAGGAAGAAGAGACAGAAACTCACCTCACTACACCTCCTTTCAGGTAGTTGCAGAGAGCAATCAGGTCTCCCCTTAGCCTCTTTTTCTCCAATAGAGGAAAGGGACCTAGGGATCCTGCTAGACAGAAGGATGACCATGAGTGTGCTATGTTCCCTTGTGGCTAAGAAGGCCAATGCTATCCTAGGGTGTATTGGAAGGGGTGTGGCTAGTGGGTCAAGAGAGGTTCTCCTCCCCCTCTAATCTGCCCTGAAGAAGCTGCATCTGGAATATTGTGTCCAGTTTTGAGCCCCTCAGTTCAAGAAGGACCTTAGGAAACTGCTTGAAAGTATCTAGTGCAGAGTCACAAAGATGATTAAGGGAGTGGAACATCTTCCTTATGAGGAAAGGCAGAGGGAACTGGGGCTCTTCAGCTTGGAGAAGAGGAGACCGAGGGTTTGCCTCATTGATGTTTATAAATATGTGAAGGGCATGCACCAGGAGGACAGAGCCAGGGTTTTCTCAGTGATGTCCAATGATAGGACAAGGGGCAATGGGTGCAAGCTGGAGCATAGGAGGTTCCCCGTGAACATAAGGAAAAACTTTTTTACTGTGAGGATGACAGAGCCCTGGAACAGACTCCCCAGAGAGGTTGTGGAGTTTCCTTCTCTGGAGACATTCAAAACCCACCTGGATGCATTCTTGTGTGACCTGCTCTGGCAGGGGGGTTGGATTAGATGATCTCCTGAGTCCTTTCCAACTCCTAACATTCTGTGATTCTGTGAACTCCAGTTCCCTCGAGACCTGTTTGCTGCACAAGACCTGTTCTCTCGACCAGCCTCATTGCCCTTCTCTGGACCTACCCCAGGACCTCAGTGTCCTTCTTACCCTATCTTCCTCCCAGCCCTTTTTGTAGATGGGTGTCACGTTGGCAAGCCTCCAATCACCTGGCACACAACTGAACACAGTACGCAAATCTACTGATTCAAAAGGAAATTTCCCTCCCCTGGGCAGGGTGTGCATGCCTGGCAGATGAAGTGCATGCAGCAGAGTCTGACCAGCCCCCTTACACATGTGAAGGGAAGAACAGATCACAGGAAAGGAGTAATGGTCTTCAGGTACCGTTCCAGCAGATTCATGACAAATTCTAATTCACTCATGGCTTTTCTAATAACTTCTAGTGTTACAGTCACTGTAGGAGGCCCAGATGTTTTCCTTTGCTTTTCACAAATGAGCTTCAGTTTCTAAGAGTTTAAATAAAACACTGCAGTGATCTGTCCTCTTTGGTCACCCCTTCAGCAATTGTACTGCCAATACCGTTGTAAGGTCTGTTCTCAAAGGCTTCTCAAACTTTTGCTCTCTCTTCAATGATTAGAATTTTCAAGTCCCAGGACAGAGCACAAGACAGAGTACTGTCAGACAGAGCAATAATGCCCACTTACAATTTTTGCTGTGTATGAAATTTTACACAGCAAGTTGTAACCAGGCAACATGGTATGAAGCAGCAGGAAAACAGATGAGTTCACCCTGGTAACATGAGGAGCAGTATTGATGGCAGCTGGAAGGTTGCCAAGAAAGTGAACAAGCACAGATGTGCACAAATATTAATATTCATTAATCGATGTTCTGTGAACTTTCTACAGCTTCAATTGCAATTACAGAATGTGCATTACCTCACCAGCCAATATTTCTTATGAATTGCATCCTGTTCAGGATGAGATCATTTGAAGGAGCAGAATTTGATGAGGATCAGGCTGTCTTGCAGAGGCAATCCTTAAACATAACTGAACATTCCACAGATACAGTATCAGCCATCCCCATTCAGTTCTGGTATGTGCCCTATGTCTTTAGTAAGGAAATCTCTTCATTTGTGAGCATAATAAAATAGTGATACAGTTTAAAAAAAATTACATTTGATAGTTGGATTTACATATGACAAGAAAATGTAACAGCAGGCCTAAACTTCTAACAAGTTGTCACTTTAACTTGTGATAATACTTAGTTGATATTACTTACTAATTTTCCATTTCTGTAAGGTAATGGTACTAATTATTTTTAAAGCCATTGCCTACCCTTGCCAGTGACAAGGACTTCAGTAATTTTACCAAGAAAAGGCCAAAAATACAATTCTCTTGTCAGCCAGATCAGCTATTTATACTTCTGGTGGCATGAAAACATATGTAAAAAAGAACAAAAAATTCTTAGTAGTTATTAATTGTTCGATCACAAAGTTCTCTTGTTCACTTCTTCATTCTATTATTTTTTTCTAATTTTAATAGTTCCTAACTTAGTATTCTCAGCTAAAATTCTCTTAAATGTTCTACTCTTGTCAATTCTTTGTGCAGTCAGTATTCTTTTTTTATTTTCTAAATGAATGGTTATTTACTTCAAACTTCTATCAACAAATTCACTTAGAAACAATATGCTGTCTCACTAAATAAATTAATACCCTCTATTCAAACATCTGTGCTATTTCAGCTTTATTAAAAAAGTAACTACCTATTCTAAACATAACTACTAAGCTAATATGTACCTTTATTTACTGAGAAGATAGTTTTACTAGTCTGATGTGGGCCATGTCTTTGAACACCTGATTCCCAATCACACAGACTGGAATTTCTTGAGTTACTAGCTTTCAAAATTGTCTACTGAGTTTTTAACATGAAAGTATATGCACCACACGTACTTTTGCTCTAAAATTATATTGCTTCTTAAAATAAATTTTAATAATTACTTTTGATAACTCTCAATGTTGAAAACCAAAGATATTCCATTCATATAAATCTTAGGTGTGCTATAAAACGTAATTAAACCAAGAAAAGACTAGTAGGTTGACTTTTCAATAGAGAATAGAAGTTTTACTGTAGCTAAGTACATTACCTGAAACAGACAACAATTAGGATTAAAACTCCATGTCAGAAAGAAGACTGGAATAATTCACAGTCAAACCACTTAGATGTTAGAATAATAAGTGTGCCATGACTGAATAATTTCAACCCAGCATTTTCATTTTAAATTCCACCTTTTGTTGTACATCTTGGCAATATCAAACTGTAATGGCATGCTACTATTACAATTCATCTCTGAGCTTTCAAAATGCAAGTGAAAAAAACAGTAAGAAACATTAACAGAAGCCACCCATAACTCTGTTTAGTGTATCCTTAAAGGCTTACTTTCTTCAAAGGTTGACATAAATTATTTTAATTAGGTCACTAAAGGTTTCTAACTGGCATCATATTAATCTTTCTCATTTTGAAATGCTGATAGTGTGACAGGTGCACTTAAGACAGGTGAAAGCCAAGCATTCAGTGCAGAGGAACCCAGCAGCCCTCTTCCCACATCTGGTTTTTTTCAGCTATTATTCTGCATATGGAGCAATAGTAAGCCTAGGTTTTCTCCCTTCAAACAGAAAAATGCACACACATCAGCTACAGCAGAAATCTGCATGGATTTGTACCTTACTAACAACCATAATCTTCCCACTTGAGGAAAGACTTCCAAAGAATTCATACATTTAAAAGTAACTGCATTTCCACACATGTAAGCAGATTATTCAAACTTTGAAAGATGAGCTTAGTTGCACATTCCTGAACAACAACTGACAATAGGTATGAGGGGTAACAGAACAGGTTTGAGGATTTGAGGGTACAGAAAAAAAACTTTAGAGATGTCCTATCAACGAGACCATCTTAAAAACAAAGACTGAAACAGAAAACCTGAAAATCATGAATGTTGAAGACCATGGCTCACCAGCCCTTACATGTCTGGACTGTCAGCCTCTTTCTACAACCTCAGCTATTTTCCAAAGTTAGCTATAACTGCTTCTGCAGCACTCTGCCATTACCTGTTCTTTTAAAATGTATAACATTTTTATATGTGTATTTACATAACTGATTCAGAAAGCATACATTCTGTTCCATTCCTGTGTTTCTGATGTTAGAAGTCAAAAGATAATCAATGGCAGGTGTTAAAGAAGTTGACAGCACTGGCTAATTCTGGGTTTACATAGTACGGTGTTACACCCACATGACTAAAAGGAACTGCTTGGAATTGCTTATGAAGATCTTACATTTCAAGAAGTGTCAAAGCTCATAGTACATGTAATAAAATTGTCTTCATATTTATGCAATCACTATTATCTATATAAAAGAAATATCGAGATTTTATTGTACTATACATTCTGGATTTATAGGGAAAAATCAGATCTTTCCAAATCTATCAGGAACAGTCTATGGTTTAAATCTACAGTCAGAAACATAGATATTACATAAAGTGCAACACAGCTTTGCTGTATCTATAAATATTTGCATTTATAACCAGCTGTAATTGATATTGTTGTAAAAGATCAGTAGGTTTATTACTACAGCTGTGAAATTTGTGTGTCCTACCCATGCATACAGCTAATAAAAGGGCAACTTGGAGCATTTTCCTTAGCACAGGAAATCTAGTTCTCATTTTCTAATTTTGCAGACATTGATTCCCTGCCTATTTGTTTGCTTGTACTTCAGCTGCTGGGTTCATAGGGTCACATGCATAATTATAAGATTATTTTGGATAGTACTTAGGGGCCAGGAAATTCTCAGAGTTTTCATGACCAAACTGTTTAATAGAGTTTTAGGTCAGGCTACAGAACGTGATTCCATGAAACAAAATAACTATGTTCTATAAAGAGGGATTTTCCACTTAAAGTTTTTTTTTTCATTACCTAGAAATAGAAAAGGCACCATTCCCTGCCTAGAGTAACAACAGAGTAGTAATACTCTGAAATAAATTTTCAAATTACACATTTAATCTTCATTTACTGATAAGAATTGAGTCTTCATTCATCACTGCCCACAACGAATATTTAATAACAATCCTAAAAAGGCTATCTTGTAAATTTTTAGATGAAAATTTTTGGCTAAAACTAAGAAATCACAATAATGCAGCATGGAACAATGAAGCAATTTTACTGATGTTGGTATCTTGAATTCTTGAATCAGTAGCATGTTACTTTCAACATTATTCATCTTTCCTAGTCATTAGCAGCTAAGGAAGACTGTGCTATATCTATAGAAAATATCACAAGTTTAGGAATGTTTAAGATAAGAAGACAGTAGGAACAGGTAATACACAATGTAATGACCTAAAGAAATAATTTCCTCTTTTCTTTCTTTCCAGCTATGGTGTTCAAATACCGCCTTAAACTAAGTAACTGACCTGCAGAACACAGTGTGCTCAATTTTCACGTCATATTTTTATTTTATGACACAAGTTTGATGATGGAGACATCAATTGCCATACATACTAAGATAACTCTGTGCTAGAAAAAAAACTGTATCTACCAAAGTAATTGTTACTGGAAGAGTTTCTGAGTTATATGCAAATTTGTTAAAAAAGATGAAATCCTGGTAACACTATAATTACATTAAAATTGATTAGTTTACTTTGCTGTCTCCAAATGGAGTTTTGGAAGCCGATTTCAAGATCCAAGCACAGTACAATGATTCATTAATTGGATTTCCAACTCAGTTCTATTTGCCTGAAATGCATAAAATAGATAATTTAATGTTTTTTTTATTTTCAAAAGATTTCCTTAAAAAACATTTTTTAACTGTGATAAAAGTAAATATGCTGGGTTCTCTGAGAGAGGATTAGAGTGAGTGACAAAGCAAGTGAGTGGGAAAGAGAGAGCATTAGTTCAGTTTTTAAAATATATTTTTTAAGTATTAATGAGTATGATTCTGCAGGACCACAGTGTATGTTCTCCTTTCTTTTCCCACTGGAGTGGAATGTCACTTGAGGCTCGATTTGCAGAATTTAAAGCATCTGGCTTAAGACCAGAAGAACAAAAATATTTTAAAGTAACTTTCCCTGTTCTCTGGGGATTGTTACAGACCGATGGACTACAGTTTTGTCATCCACAAGATTTATTTTACTTTAGCGTTAGTTTCAACTGCACTTTGTATATTCAGCAGCTTCGTTACCAAATTTCATAGCCACTCTGCTCAGTGCAATCATTTATAAATTGCAATTACTTTGTACAAAATTACATGTGTGAGCTCTGCATATACTTAGCCTCTCAAAACGAAGGACAAAACTTAGAATTCTATTATAAGCTTCTCTTTCACACCATCACACCAGTTTTCAAAATAACTTTGACTCATTTATCTATAATTACTCACTCAGGATTTTAAAAACCTCTTCCAAAGTTTCATCTTAGTGAGAAATAGTATCCTTCAACAGCCTTGGGAGAGCAGAGATAGAGATTTGTTTTGAATTAACTGCACAAAGTTTTCACGTACATAATAAAGTATTCACGTGCCTCAGGGAGGAAAATTTGCAGTGAATGTTTATGCTAACTCCCAAGCAAAAAATGGTTGTTTGCTCTCTCATTTTAAATAATTATCACACAAGGACAGAAAAATCTGAAAACACTGTCTGTTTCCATGAAACTCTAGTAACCTTTTACTGAAGTCTCAAATACTCTAAATTTGACAAGTACACTGTTAAGAGGGCATTTTAGTCACAGTAGCATCATTCTGAGAATAAGCAGGACACTTTTTCTGTTCAAAGAGTGCTATGATAAGGACTTGAGGAAGCCATCAGGAAGAAAAACAAACAAACAAACAAACAACAAAGAAACCCCACAAAACAAAACACAACCCCCCCTCAAGAAAACCAAAGAAAAAAGTCCTTTATAAAGGTTACACAGATCTAATGGATCTTTACTGCAGTACTGAATAAACAAGCAGAGAGAATTTCCAGGCCCTTATTTTCTCAGTAGCATATCAACAATATTCAATTCCCATGGAAGTTAAAAGGTTTTATGTCTTTAATAAATAACAGAGGTTTTGTAAAACACCAAACCTACATAAAATGTATAAACCTACTGTAGTGCCAGCATAGAAAAGGGCACTGTTGTGGTGAAAAGAAGTAATTTCTATCTAAGACACGTTCTTCTAAATCTATTTTAAATTTGAGTCTTTATATCCAGTAATACATTCTTCTACAGTTAAACCTGCCTATGAAGATCTATCTATCAAAGACTACATGAATACAGAAAACGAAGCAATGATGGAAGTTCAGTTGCCTATCAAAGGTTAACTTGGAAAGTTTGGGCACTAGTTCAGCATTATGAAAATAACATACAAAAATGACACTTCTTGAGTCACAGCCTCTCTCAAACTTTGTAATAGAGAGGTAAAGAGGAGTAAAGATGGCAGCAAACACTATTCCATAAGCTAAGATGGTTTTGATAATGTTGCACCCTTAATGTGTACTTGACAAACATGGGACTATAATTTAACATTTTACTCTAGTCATCACTTTTTCATCTCCTGACTGGCTTAACAGAGCATTACTTGTCTGAACTCATTACATCAGTGAAACTCCACAATCACATACATGTTATTTATCAATATGATCACTTAATGTTATATTTGTATATCCTACAGCTCACCTTTTCTATAAGTGTACACACATATTGCTCCTTGAAAAGTAAGTCCCACGGTCTAATGCTGTCA
This sequence comes from Indicator indicator, assembly GCF_027791375.1. Classification (NCBI taxonomy): domain Eukaryota; kingdom Metazoa; phylum Chordata; class Aves; order Piciformes; family Indicatoridae; genus Indicator; species Indicator indicator. The sequence continues at coordinate 14,896,516 of NC_072016.1, read as the reverse complement.
GACATGATCACTGGGTATATAACTTTTAACACCCTTCACAATGTATCAACTTTCAGTTACCTTTTGTTTTGTCAATAGCAGCACAAAGTAGATACTTGGGCCCTTTACTGAAGACCTCAAAGCTTTGTCATAATGTTCACAGCCTACTTGCTTTTAACATCGTCAAGTTACAACACTAAACTACAAAAGTATCAAGAGAGATAAAACTCCTCTAGCTATGTAAATGAAAACAAGTTGTCACAGCAAGAGAGTCTGTGCTAGTTTAGCATAACCATCATAACTTAGTCCTACTAATTGTTAGAGCTTACCAACCAAAAAAAAAAAAAAAAAAAAGAGATTATTATTGTGTTATATTTGCAAGTAAGTACTTGAATTTCTAATTAACCAAGCAACACAATAAATTGCATGGACCAAGTCAAAAGCACAGTTCATAGTTTAAATTCCTGAAACATAGCACTTTACCGAAAGACTAACTAGTCCAGTACACTGAATGTTACACAACTTTCTTTCTTTCCTTTTTTTACTATCTAGAAGTCCTGCATGTTTGAGAAAAGGAAATAAATTCACCCACTATCACCACTAGTATGAAGTGTACTCCCTGTAATTTTAATTTCATGAGCATATGATAGAATAAAATAAAACAGTATTTTTAGTATTTATAAAAACATGTATAATACTCAAATATCATCCTGATTGTTATTTCTGTCGAACATTTTTCTGCTGATTGCACTGGGTGAAGCGATAGGTACAGAATTTGCTTTCATTTATACTCTTACTGAATACTCAAAAAAACAAATCTTATATATTCACTTTATGATTTCAATACACTCTACTAAAAAAACAAGCATTTTTATAAATCCTTGCTGTACATGCAATATTTCTTCACTGATTTATAGTAACATTGGGGGCTTTAATGCCGACTTCATTAACTAAGCATTCTATCAAAAAACAAAGAAAAAGAAAAGCCTGTGATTATTACTTTATTTAAAGAACTAGAACTCAATACTAAGCAAACAAGCAGACAAAGTTATAAAACTTCCATGAACTTCTAAGTACTAAAAATCTGTAAGTGGCTTTACAATCAAACACAGTGAGCTAGTAAACATTCACATACAGTGTATATTTAAATAAAAAGGAACTAACAGACATTTAGAAAATACTAATTGTTTCCATCTGCAGGGTAAGTACTGCCTGAAAAAAGAAGCATATTCCAGTAAGAAACATCCTCAATACAGAAAGAATATATTTTTCTGCAGCACTACACTCTTCTGAAGAGGGCAAGCCTTCCTGCTATTCCTGCTGAAAGAAAAAGTTCTTTGTATTTTATATAACATGAACCCTACCTTTTTTCCATGTGTTTCACCATATCCATATCACATCAAGTGGTAGCAAAGATGACCAAATAGTACAGAAAATTAAATAAGCTGCACCAAGCAGAAGCTGCAAGTTAGCTTTCAGCAATACAAGATGACAGTCTGTTCTCGTCTACAGAGACTGCCTAAGGGCTTGGGGAGGAAAGTAGTACATTGCCAAATCTTAATCCTGTGGCTGCATTTCTCATGGTGCTGCCTCACCTCTGCAGCTCCTACAAGTCTACTCTTCCAAGTGAGTGGAAATCTGTTCATTGTAAAAACTCTGTAAGGATTTCAGTTTAATCACAGACATACAGATAATAAAATCTGAGATATTTAATATTTAATTTTGCTGGCATACTGGAGTTTGTGTTTACATTACTGCAAATGAAATGATGCAATGCTAAATTTATCTGAAAGCACTGCTTTACATGCCTGGTATTGTATGAATTTATAGGAAAAATATTTTACAGTGTTAGAAATAATTTCTAAAATGTATTTATAAACACAGAAAATAATGTCACTGGAATTATGTAAATTCATTATAAATAGAAGTGAAACAGTTCTTCCCACTTCTGATTTCTCATGTCTAAGCTACTAATATAATTATAATATTGCAGAAAATATACATATTAATAGGGAAAAAAATCTTTGAGCCAAACCATGCAAACAAAAGAAGATTATTTCTAATTGCTGTCCTCGAAACAATTCCCAAGCCTATTGCTGAGGTTGCTGCACACTGCTCTGCTGTAATGCTGCAGGCATCCTTTTCTACTGACTCTACTTCTTCACAAGGGGGCATAATTTAGAAAGGAAAGGCCTCTTCAACCAGTCATTTTTGCAGACCTAAAAACTCCAAGGATGACTGTATGCTAGTTTAAGAGAGGCACAGAGTAACACCAATGGGGTGATTTTTTTTTTTTTTACCTAGAGCAGGAACTGAAACAAGCAGCCTTACAAATCCATTTTCTTTTAGATTAAAGTACAGATGAAGGAGCCAATGTGGAAGTACTAGAGCCCACTGAGTATTCTGTGGTTTCATGGCCTTATGCTCCTCAGGAAGACTCTTGAAGAGTGGGTCACATCTGAAATAAACTTAAATTCACAGAATCATTTTGGTTGGAATAGACCTTTAAGGCCATGAACTCCAACTGTCTACCTAAACACCACCATGGTCATTAAACCATGTCCTGATGTGCCATGTCTACGTGGTTTTTTGAACACCCTGAGAGATGGTGACTCCACCACTTCCCTAAGCAGCCTGTTCCAATGCTTGACCACTCTTTCAGTAAAAGAAACTATTCCTAATATCCAATCTAAACCTCCCCTAGTGCAACTTGAGGCCATTTCCTCTCATTCTTTCACCTGATACTAGGGAGACTGAGACCCACCTCACTACAACCTCTTTTTAGGTAGTTGTGGAAAGCGATAAGGTCTCCCCTCAGCCTCCCTTTCTCCAGATGAAACAACCCCAGTTACCTTAGCTGCTCCTCGTAAGACTTGTTCTCTGGACCCTTCACCAGCTTTGCTGCCCTCCTCTGGACATGCTCCAGCAACTCAACGTCCTTCTTGCAGGGGAGGTACCAAAACTAAATACGCTATTCAATGTGCACGACAACTTCCCTACTCCCGCTGGCCACACTACTGCTGATACAAGCCAGGATGTTGTTGGCCTTGTTGGCCACCTGAGCACACTGCTAGCTCATCTTCAGCTGACTGCCAACCAGCACTCCAGGTCCTTTTATACCAGGCAGCCTGTCCAGCCACTCTGCCCCAAGCCTGTAGTGTTCCATGGGGTTATTGCACCTAAACAACCTAACTGACCTAAACACAGTACTTGGCCCACAACACAGACTTGACCTTGGCCCACCAATCCAGCCTGTCCAGATTCCTCTGCAGAGCCTTCCTACTTTCAAGCAGATCACTACTCCCACACAAGTGGTGTCATCAAACTTGAATAAATCTGTGTCTGGTAACCTGAATAACTTCATCTCAGAAGTAGGCCTTGTTACTATTTAGTTTATCCTCAAATCCTGTTCTTGAACATTTAACTTCATCCATGGACAAACACTGACAGCATCAGTAGATGAGGACAGGTCACGGAAGAAAAAAAAAAACAAACGTGAGTGTGGTAAAGGTAATGATGATAAAGGTAAAAGTAGAAAAAGCCACTGAATAGTAGATAGTTTTGTATCTTCTGAAAACATGACTCACCTATTGTTATATCCTTCCACTTTAAGACCTAACCCAGAAAAAAAATACAAAAATGCAAACGATCCAACTATCAGTAAAACCTGACAGCTTCCTTCAGTGTTGTCTTACAATAATTAACAGACAGCAACAAATAGAGAAAAGGGGAACACAGCAGACACCATTGTTCCTGCCTTCTATCCACAGAAAACAGATGCAATGATTTCTGAAAAACACTTAACAATCAATGTTTCAGTATTATTGTACTTATCAATAATATCATTATTAAATATGTCATCCAACAAGTAATATAAAAATAGCAGGGAACAGCTGGGTTCTATTAAAAAAACCCCAACAAATATTCACAAAACCTTGTCATTAAATTTAAATTATCATTGAAACCTTGTCACAACTAAAGAGCAGTACATTACAGCCATGTTAAGTACTACAAGTTCTGGCATTAAAATAACAGTTTTCTCACTGATCCACAAAAGAAGCAAAGACCATTTCATATGCATTTTTTTGTTGAGTAAGAACTTCTAGAATATGTTGTATCTATTTTTCTATGGAATTTTTACTTTTACTAAATCTGGAGAATTGATCTCTAAAAAAAAAAATAATTTCCTTATCTCTAATCACTGATTTTCTGGAATTGCCTTGATATTAAAACACCTGCTTTGGTAGCCAAAACTCCCTAAATCCCAACTGGCATTTAGTTCCTCTAATGATGGAAGCCAGAAGAAATTTCTTACCTGTTGTTGTCAGGGGAAAAGTACTTTTGCTGGACAAGGCATGAATATAGGATGTTCTAAAATCTCGTTCTTTTTTACTGTTAGGATTTGCATCTAGAAGACAACCTGCTTTCATGATATCAATACTGATATTTACACGGAATTCCCAAGAATGAAAACACAAGTTAAATACATCTTCCACATACACCATTTTCATTACATTATTTTGAAACAGGGATTGCTCAATGACATTTGAGCACTGGAAGGAGTGCTCATGTGGATAACCAGTAAGAGGGATAGCCATAGTCTCTGCCTGCTTCATGATCACGTAGTAGGCACATACACTCTGCTTTCCATTTTCCAGCTACTGATTAACTCTGTTGAAGAGTATCTGTTAAAATGAAGAATCTTTGATAGAGGCATGCCATATAAATATTTAAAGATACTTCTCTCACAGAAAATATGTTGGATACACTTCTAAGCAGCTGAGGTTTGCAGCACAGATAAGCTCCTCAAAGAAGTCCCCTATCATTTTACGTCTTGCAACTACAAGTTACAGAAACCAGCTATTCTTCCTTAGCTAGCCTGCCAACAGATATTCTACTCACTAATGTTTAGAAAAAGGACATCTTACATGACAAATCTGTTCTTTCATTTCATTGAAACTGCCTCACAAAGAGTAACCCTACTTCAGTCATACTGAATTAAACAAACCAGGGAATACAATAAAGTTAGGATAAGTGCTTTTAATCGCTTTTCCTATATTCAAGAGAATTTATTCCAAGATAAATTTGAAGTTTGTTGGCAAACATCTACGAGCATTTAGGTCGTAATGCATTGACATTTTCAAATCCACAGACACTTTAAAGGACACATTAACGACTTGTTAGCAAAACAGCTTTGAAAAAAAAAGTAATTGATAAGAAACATGACTGAAGTAAAAAAATAATGGCTTAAAAATATGCAATGGATTCAGCTAAGCAGGTCCAAAATCTGTAGCTTTACCCATGTATTATATGCTGCTAAGACTTACATTCCTTCGTAGCTACTTCTACTCTAAAATCACTGCAGTAGCATCCTCTGAAAATTTAGAGCAAAGCATCTGAACAAAAGTTGTAATTTGAACTGAAAATTCCTAACTCCTGAAGCCCACAACAAAATCTTCACTCTATATGACTATGTCATTATTCAAATTGTGTGAGCCCTGATACCATCTAGTACAGAAACTGCTTTACTCTTTTAAGCTTCTTTAATGTGCAGCATGATCCACTATGCAAAGAAATAGTTCAAGACAGCCAATCTGCTCTTGGCAGTCCCAACAAAGCAAAAATCTCTTTTGTTGTGATTTGTTCAAATGCAATTTAAGCACACTTCTGGCAGATAAACAATGAAATTCTCTTTCCTCTTTGGAGACTTAGGGCTTGTGCAGAAGAACAAAACACTATCTAAATTCCATATATAGTTTGGTAATGTTCTCCCAGTCAAATTTAAGATCATCATGTCCCACGGTCCTGAACATGTTCTTTTCTACACAAAGAGGCTTGTTGAACTCAAGTCACAGCACTCTAACCTGCCTCCCTACGCACAAAAAAAAGGAGACTGGGAGAAGGAGGCTGACAGGTCTACTATGTTCATTTAAGTTTTCAGGTCTGGTTTCTAGTATCTCGTCAGGAACTCCAAGTATCTCATGTAGGATACAAGGTAAGTGTTGACATGCCTAAATCAGTCAGGAGTAAAGCACCAGTACGATATTCTAGCTCCCTTCATCTTTGCAAAAGGTTAGCAGAAAAAACAAACGCTTTTCCTGTCAAATACATTTTTAGTCTATTTTTCTGTACCACAACCTACTGATCTAGTAATGTGAGTAGGTTTTTTTCTGAGAGATTCCACTCATCTGTGGAACACAACAGATGTTGCCTTCAACCCCCATCAACGGTTCTTCTGTTATTTGTAGTTCTTCCATTTCAAGGAAGAAAAGCTGTTTTCTCAATAATGTCAAAGAATTTTAGGTAAACAAACCACTGCAAAATGCCTGTGGGGTGACAGTTTAGGGTTTATTGCACCAGCATGAGGCATAAACAGTGCAACCTGCTTCAGTCTAAGATGACATTCTCCCCAGCTGCAGGACTTTCTTGACAAAAAGGTGAAGGTGCACTGTTGCTCAGCTTTATTCTCCTTCCAAAGAGAACAAACCATCTCTGCAGGAGACTGACTACACAACTTCTTAATTAAAAGCCTATCAATTCTAAAATTGCTTTAATTTCACAGTGACTTTCTTTGACACTGCCAAGAGCAGAAAATTTGCGTTTCAGCACGGAAGCAAGTTTCCTATTTCCTACAAGTCCTTAAATACACATCTCATTACCTTCCTGCTTCTCTATAGGAATGGAACTGGAGAGGGCACGTATCTGCACGGACTTGTGCTACAGTACACAGCCTGGGGTGGGGGAGGAGGGGAATTGAAATTAAGATAACATCCAACATATCTTCTTTGGTCTCCTTGCCAAGTCTGTCACAAAGCTGAAAACTCAGATGTAGAACTCTGGTGTTACAAGCTCTCCCACATACTTTTCATGACATTTGTACGTGTAGGTTTATCCCAAAGGGCCTTCATTTTTAAGAGATTTTGGAACCTCTGTCTGTACCATGACATGCATTTGCAATACATTAAGTACTCCAGTCCTTTCACTGAGAAAGTGTGAGCTACGTTTTGAGCTCCATCACATATATTCTGTATGATTTCATCCAAATTACCCCGGAAAGCTGCTTCTCAGTGAAGGGAGAAAAACATTGCCATGAAAAATTATTTCTTCCAAGAACATAAATGGGAACTCTCCAGCCCATAACACTACTGATGAGAAGGAAGGAAGACAAAAATTCACAAGATCAGGAATTCAGACTGAAGGCTAGCTTGCATCTTCTACACCAAAGATCAACAGTATTGGTAGTTTGAAGACTTCCATTTCAAATTTCCATTTAAAAAAAAAAAAAAATGCCCTGAAGAACCTGCCTACTGGCTACTTACGGATACTAACAAAGAAGAGTATTTTCTTTCACTCAGACAACGCAAAAATACCAGAACATACTCTAAGAAAATATCCAGGACAAAGTTTTAGAGTATGACAAACATCAAATAATAATGGTACATTTTTAACCCATCCAGGAGACTCCTTGAAAGTGAATATACAGAACCAGTATCAAAGCCATAAATGTTAAGTTTCTATCAATCTAATTTGTATACTTCTGAGTAAAATGGTTTATAGAAAGTTGATATTATTTGTGAACTTCCAAACTGGATCTACTCAGACTCTTGGTCAGATCAAAAAACACAGCTACACACTGTATTTAACAGTTAAAACTTTCATCTGATTCCACCTACTGGTAGGAAAATAGTTTTCTTTATCTATGACAATGCTACAAACAAGCAAAAATGCTTTGCCCACAGTCTTACTCAATTAGTACAAAGTAAAATTAACAAACAGTTTTCTTCCAGCAAGGAATTTGCTATCTAGCATTTTAAATCTGCTAGTGAAGACTAAGGAATGATGATTTTTTTTTTTTTTTTTAATCACAGGCTATTCTCAGGCTTCTCTAACTTTTTTGTAAATATTTTAACTTTAAAAACTAAGCTTGTTCGAAATGCATAGCAGTGAAGACTGAAAAAAAAAAATGTAATTTCAAGTGATTTTTTTACAATCTGTCTTACTTAGTGTTTGCATTGTTCTTTACATGTTCTTTTCATCATTTTGCCAAGCACAATAATTTCATAAACACAGATTTTCAAATGTTTTTCAAACATATAAGTGAACACAGAAGATGTTTTCAGCAACAAAACAAAGTAATCTTTTACATTCAGATAATTTGCTCAGAATAAATCTTCTTTTTTGTTTATATTCATATAAACATAGCTGTCATGACATAAGACAATCCAAGAGAAGATATCGTCTCTGCTCAAGCCATATAAGCACAAAAAGCCAGGGAGGTTGGCTCCATGATGGGCAAATTCACCTCAGAGAAAGATTATTTTGTCTGGTTTGTAGAAGCAAGTCAGCAAAACACCAACCCCCCAACTTTACATCATTTTGGGTGGATACCCAAGCTCGTAAAGGGGAAGCAGGGGAGAAATCTCAGCAAAGTGAGGTTTGACTTACGTATCATTGACCTTATGCTTCTCAATAAAACGTGTGACCTATACCAAATGACCTACATGACATCACAAAGGCTATGAAAAGAGTTAACTCTTCTGCTTGGTCCCACAGTGCCTCCCTAACTGTGCTCTTAAGTTGGAAATGAAAACAAGAACATTTCTGCCCAACTTTTCAATGCAAGCGGAGGAGAGCTTAACTACAAATTTCCTAAAGGAATCCTTGACTAATTTTGAAGTACCATAAAAACACCTCCCTCCTCCCACCAAATGTAAGAAAAACAAATCTACTCCCCAGATGTCTGCTGGAAATACAACACAGCAGAGAAGAAACAATGTAAGAGGTTCCTGGAGTGTGTGAAAAGTAAATTTCTGACACAGCTGTTACATGAGCCTACCAGGGGAGATGCCTCACTAGACCTACTGTTTACAAACACAGAAGGACTGGTAGGTGACGTGGTGGTCAGAGGTTGTCTTGGGCTTAATAATCATGATGGACTTCTTGATTCTTGGTGAAGTAAGGAAAGGGACTGCTACCATGGACTTCTGGAGGATAGTCTTTGGACTGTTCAGGGCACTGCTTAAGAGTGTCCCTTGAGAGACAGTCCTGAAGGGCAAGAAGGCTAAACTATATCTTGAAGCACCACATCTACACATTTCTTGAACACCTCCAGGGATGACAACTTTGCTACCTCCCTGGGCAGCCTGTTACAATACCTCACCATTGTCTCAATAAAGAAGTTTTTTCTAACATCCCAGCTAAACCTCTCCTGGTACAACTTAAATCCATTTCTTCTCATTCTACAACTAGTTACTTGGGAGAAGAGACCAACACCAGCCTCACTACAACCTCCTTTCAGGTAATTGTAGTGACTAATAAGATTTCCCCTTAGCCTTTTCTTCTCCAGACTAAACAAGCCCAGCTCCCTCAGCCACTCCTCACGTGACATGCCATCCAAACCTGTCACCAGCATCCTTCTCATCTCTGGACATGCTCTAGGACCTCAATGTCTTTCTTATCCTATCTTCCTTTCAGCCCTTTTGAAGACGGATTTCATGTTGGCAAGCCTCCAATCATCTGACACCTCACCTGTTAACCAGGACTGCTGATAGATGATGGAGAGTGGCTTGGCAAGCTCCTCCAACAACTCCCTCAGCACTCTTGGGAGAAGCCCATCTGGCCCCATAGACTTGTGAGTGTCCAGGTGGCATAACAGATCATTAAATGCTTCCTCCTGGGTTATGGGGGAATTGATGCTGAATCCTATCAGGAGGCTGAATACCCTAAGGATAATGGGTCTGACTATTAAAGACTGAGGCAAAGAAGGCATTAAGTACTTCAGCCTTTTGCTCATCCATGATAGCAATGTTCCCCACTGCATCCAATCAAGGGTGGACATTTTCCTTGGTTTTCTTTTTGTCATTAATGTATTTATAAAAAACATTTTTTGTTATCCCTCACAGCAGTGGCCAGGTTGAGTTCTAGATGGGCTTTTGCCCAGCTAGGTGGGTGATAGTTGGGTTATGGTTGGACTCAATCTTAAAGGCCTTTTCCAGCCTTAGTGATTCTATGAAAACATTTCAGACACAGTAAGAGTCACAGTGCTAACCAGATAACTTAATCCCAATGTAGCATACATACTTTTCAGAAAGAATACAAGGCCATGTGAAGAAGTACAAACCTGCAGCCATTTTAGCTGAACAAGTGCTTCCTGACCATTGAAAGAGTTAAATGTGAGATTGTACATGCTGTTCTTTCATGAAATACTTGACACAGAAAAGTGCCAAAGCAGCTTAGTTGAGAAAGAAGCTCTGTTATACTGCAGTGCAAAAACATTTCAACTGGTTTTTTTTTGCAAATAATGTGAACACTCCTTCTTCTGGATTTTTAAATGTTATTTATCTTTGCATGTTGAGAAATAAATTAGTAAGAAGAAGAATAACAGAGCCATGAAGTTTGGAGTCATATATAATAAAGTCTGTTGAGTCTAAGTCAAGAAGAATTTTTTTAAATACTTCTAAAGTAGCCAGTTAATTCCAGTAATAAACCAAACCATGAATGTTGCCACGTGCAATTAAATCACCATCTTGTTTGTGCACCATGACTGAACCAATAAACCTTCAGAGTTGGGAATGTGGTGCAGCACAATGCAAAGGCCCTGAACCAGATCTGTGAAACCAGGAGCACGTGGAAGCAATAGCATTACCTGTTTTTTTTCCACTGTGTTGTATTTCACCTTTCTCTTTGCCACTACATTAGCTAATGGAAGGATGACATAACATGGTAATGATGATTTCACACATGCATTGATTACAATGTATTTGAATAATTAGTTCCTTTTCAGACTATAAGCACAAAATTGCTTTTATGTCATCCAATCTGTATAATATTACCATATGAAAGACATATGAATTAGTTTTTCAATTATTTGTTAATTTGCTAAGAATAAACTTAGAAAAAAATAATTATTTGGTTTAATCAGTTTAAATAAAAATTGAGGAAGTTGCAGTGTCAGTATTCCAGTAGATAATAGCATGTAAGATGACTCCATGTCCACTAAAAGAGCAAAGAATAAAAGCTACCTATCAATCTAACAGCCATTCTCTATCAGACTCAATATACATTGACTGCTCTACTTGTTATCCCACACTGTGTCTACTGTGTAAACCGTCCTAAAATGTGTATCTTGAACACAGGCACCCATGTTCCACGATGGGAAAAGAAAAATACTTAATACTGACCACACTCTTTACTGTAGCTGCCTAATCTACTCTTTTAAATACCTAAGTCACACATTAATTGACATCTGCTCACAGCCTAAGATTTTAAAAGCCCAAAATTCTGTACAAAATGGCTGGCAAAAAACAGTTCTGACCTGCAAGCAAAGAACTTGCACCTATGGGCTCTGCAAGGCTGCTCTGTTCTCACCTGCCACATCAGTGCAGACACAGAGGAATATCTAGTCTTTCTGCAAAAACCATGCTAAACAGATCATAATTTGCAACCTCGAGAAAGGTGTATCAGAGATGCTTGCCTAATTGGCATACATTTTTAAATCTTTAGAAATAAACTCCATTTTGTCTTGAAATCAGTTCTCCAATTTTTTCCCCTTTACTTTAAAGACATTCATCAATGCCAATTAAAAGTGATAATGCAGCACAGAACAGAGATAACTCTAAAATATTAAGAGATGCTGCTTGTTAGATGTATCAAATGATCAATAGAACTGTATGAAGAGTTCTATCCACCAGATGGCAGATGCTTCACATTTTGCTTCAAATATAGTCAAACTTCAGCTACATGGGTAAAGATCAGACTTGTGCTGTTTCTTTCTTCTAATGTACAAAATTCAATAATAGTTTAGAATTTATACCGTTTCAACAAAGGAATAAAATATATGTTGTAAAAATGAATCCATTTCCACATTTACAATACACATAGCCATTTATGAGCTGTTTTGAAACCCTAGCCTTTTCTCCTCTAGCAAGGAGATGCTAATACTCTTCTACCAGGAAAGGGATACCTGTAAAACTATCCTCACAGAGGTCTGGGTCAGCATAAATATAATATAAGGATTCCTCTATCACTATAGTTCATCCAGGTTCTCTAATGAAGTTCTGTGGTCAAACAGAACATAGAAGCTGCAACAAGACAGAGATGTTATAATTTTGAGTATTCAGCTACTTATGATTTGAATATATGCATGTGTGCGTGGTTTATATATATATTTATGCAAACCAGGTCTAATTGGAAATCAATGACAACAGTTATGCAGACACTGTAGTCAACTGAAAGAAACCTTGTCAACAATTCCAGAGTGTTTCAGTGGAATTTAAGCCCCTAAAATCAAACCTGTAAAACACCAAGACTTCTAATGTTGCTGGTGTGATTATGAAAAATACAAAGCATTTAGCATCTCTAAAACCATTATTGTTTTATCCAGTAAACTAATCATTAATTTTTCATGTCTAATTTAAATGCCTGCCTTCAAAAATTTTAGCTATAACTTTTGTCTTTTCTTTTCTTTCCTTTTTTCTTTTTTTTTTTTTGTATTAAAATGTGAATTCTACCTTCCAAGAGGTATAATGAGAATTACTGTATATAAACAAAGTTTTCTCACATGATCTCCCCTCCTGTTTTTGGGGGATCAGTTCTGATAAAGAATAGTTCAAGCCTCCATGCTTTTTTTTCACTGATGTCAGTCAGATCATTTGTCCCTGCCCATGGTATCTGGCCAAGACAAAGGCACCATGTTAGACATTACGTCAACAGCTAGTTGGACAGCAGTAACTTCTAAAAATTAGCAAACAGACCAGACTTTGAACCAGGGATCCACAAAGTCTCATCGACCTAGAGGCATTTGACCTGGGCAAGTCCTACAGTCAAACTTCACTCAGGCAGGAAACAGAATAGAATTCCTTTCACATCCTTCATTCTTACTTAGGTCTCGTGTTAATAAATGCAGAGGATCAACAGCTGCATCATGTGTATTAACAGACACGCCAACAAGGAGATCTTCTAACTACAGGAGACCAGAAGAAATAGTCTTGAAAGAATCAAGGTATGTTCCTCAATAAGCAGATATTTTGTGCTGCAGAAAAACTGGTATCAGTGACTTGCTTATACAACATACATTAAATATTAGAGAAATACAAAAATAAAACTGCAGAATGTTCAGTGGCAGCAATACCGCCACCTTACTAAACCAGTGTGCTTTCAAATTTCTAGTTAATAATTTCTTAGTGCTTAATTTACTTTAATTTCAGGGACCTTTCTTCTTGGAAAAAAAAATAATGAAGCAAACATCTAGAATTCAAAATGACATGGCTTTCAATTTTACACAATGATGGTTCATCTATAAATACACCCCAAAGTACTTCTTTTTACCACAATGGTGACCTCAACAATTTACTAAGAAGTTGTTTTCCAGACTTGAAGACTTTAATGCCTTAACATTTTGGCCTAACAACATGGCAAGAGCTTTTACAAAACGAAATGACTGGAAAACAAACTTGTTTTACTATCCTGTGAGCATCCTGTGTGATTCAGGCCCTGCTCACCTAGAAGCTGCACCTTGGTGCATTTGTAGGATTCCCTCTCAAGCAGCTGGAGCAGACAGAAGCACAAAGAGCACAGACAGAAGCTGTAGAGTGGATTCAGCATAAGCCTAAGAGATAAGCAGCTTAGGTATGCTAATATAAGGAACAGAGTTTCCTTTTCAACCCCCCTTTCTATCTGGGGATAAAATGGTAGACGTGGATGGTGTGTGGTCTGCAATAACTGTCCAGGTCAGCAGGATTTCAACAAACCATCCATTTAGTAGGGTTAGACCCTGAGCTTCAATGTCCTCAAGCTACTCAAAATGTTGAAAGGAATTAACAAAAGGACTGTAGTGAAGAAAACAGCAGCTTAAAATCCAAAGTTTAAAGTTATCTACACTGCAGGTTGTAGTGCAGACAAGGAAACAGGAAAATACGGACATGGATAGGGCAGAAGCACAAGTTAGACTACAGGAATATAAACATGTTTATGGGGTTTCTCTTTTGAATTTATTTTGTAAAACTACATTTAACGTCAACTTTTATTCTGTTCTCCAAAAAACAAAACCAGAGATTCAAGATATCCATAGTAGTGCTGAATTTTTTCATATGTCTCATATTAGTCTAAGAAAATTTGTTATTCCAAGCTTTCCAAAATTGTTTCATTCAACTTCACTATTTAATTTGTTGCCCAGATAAGAATGTGAAATTCATTTTTATCAAACATCAGACCAAGTAATTCTGCCTGCAGATTTAAATTTATTAAATCAACATTTTTTAGAAAGCATGTTATTTTCAGATACTTTCCATAATAGAAAAAAAAAAAAGCTATAAAACATCATCTAATTAGAAACCCAAGAAGCTAGCAAAACAGCCAAACTACTAAGCCTTGCCACAAATGCTTGGCCTTGTTATACCAAGCCTTGCCAGAGTGCCTCAGTTCATAATGGCTTAGAAAACAAATCATGACTAACAATGTATCTCCAAATACTATTAATTTTCTTTACACTTCCTCTTGAAAGTGCAACCTTTGCACATAACCATCATGCCAGTACTAGCACTGGTTCACATATGTCTTAGCTGCTCAGAAAAAACAGCAAATCCTTTAGGTCTGGTTAGATTTGGAAACAAGATTTTTGTTGGGTTTTTTCCCTCTACATTTTTTAAGTCTCAAAACTCAAAGGACTCTTTGTCAACTATCTCTTTTATTTTCTTTCCAAGTTCTTCATAGAACACTGACTCCTTTTCATTAGGTCTTTCAGTTAGCTACCTTTCACATCTCATTAGTAAATTCTGCCCAGTACTGTTAAGTCAATCACCTCTTCTTTTACTCAATGAAAAAGTTTTTTTTCACAATTTCTGTTCTATTGGGCCCCCTGAGTCACAACCACACAGGTGTGTCCAATGATTCTGATTTCATCTTGGCTGTCTTTTCCCTTGTGTTTCTTTGTAGATTAGAGAAATTTAAATTAAGCAATGATCAGAGGAATATGCCTCATGAATTAGCAACTGATTACTAAGAGCAATCACAAACCAATAACTAAGTAGCAAATACTTTTTTCCTAGTAAGTACAATAGGAAAACAGTTACAAATATACTATCCTCTACTATACTTTAAGGAAATGGACATTTACTTCAGTCAGAACTACCAGCTCTTTTCAGAAGTCTGTTCCAGTCTAGAAGTATAATACTACAAGCATGTGCATATCAATCATCCAATGTGAACCTTAAATGCTGTTTACTTAAATTCACTGGAAAAAAAAAATCCCCATAAAGAACATCAGAAGGGTAAATCCAAAATATAATAGCTACAAATGGTATAGATGCCACACGTAAATTTACATGAGCTCAACGAAGTTGGACTCAAAGCTACTAGGAGTGCCCATTAAGACCACACAATTGCACGAAGAAGGAACTTCAGCCTTAACTATTAGACTTGGTTGAACATATACTGTGAATATTATGAAAATATACTGTGAATATGATGAAAAATTACTACCTAGTGGTAAAGAACTAAAGGGAAATATATTAGAAAGTCTTTTCTCTATATAAAAGTCTGAAGGATAAAGGAAACTACATAAAGACCACCAGTCTGCAGAACAGTAAGCAAGCTGCAGATAAATTCAAGAATGGCACTAAGGAACAGGAACAGGCAGCTACTGATAGGCTTGAAGTAAAAACTAGTTAGGAGGAGTTATAAAAACGAGAGTGTTCAAGGAAGGAAATGGATGGGTCCCCCTTCCCCCACAGAATTTAAAAAGAAACCCCATGGAGACTTCCAAGGTTAGAAGCCCAGAAAGAGACAGACAATCTTGGAGTCATCCATCAAAAAGAATCTGGAGAGAAGCATGGAAAAGCCAAAGAGAAATTAAGATAGTGCAAGCTGCAAGGATCTTTGTCAAACAGCAACAGCAGAACCATGCCTTAAGGTAAATGCTATCTAGGCTGGCATTTGTAGAATTCTGCAGGGCCCTAAAGAGAAGATGTGATAATGGCTACAAGGCCCAGCTCTTCTGCTGCTCAGTGATAAGAAACACAGGTAAGGAACATTTAAAGTCCTCAATCCAGGAAGCGTCACGGCCCTTGGAAGCTGACATGATATAAACTCTCTCCTATTGTGTGCTCTTCTGCCAGTGCCAGACGGTGCAGACTAAATAAAATCTGACCACTTGGGTCACAGGGAGAACTAAAGAAGAGCAAGGGACAAGTGATGCTAGATGCCACATAAGAGCCTGCCACAAGAGAACAAAAAAAGTAGGGGCAGCAAGAGATCCTTTCTACGGAAGTGACACCCTCAGTTCTGCAGACAGATGGTAATATTTTCATTACCAGCTATGTAAACACCTGTCTGAAGCCAGGCAGGTACACCACAAACAAAAGGAAACAGTGTACTGCACAAACCAGTTCTAATAGGTAATATACTAACTCTTCCCTGTGTCCCCTGGTAAACCTGCTCTGCTTTATTCTGCAAATATACATATCCAAGCTTCATTATAAAATTCCAAAATAGTTTTGTATTAGTACAAAAAAATGAACGTATCCTCTATCCAAATCAGTCAAAAAACCACTGAGGTGAGGTTGAACAGGACAAATATGAGTACCAAATTTTCTCATATGCACACAAAAACTTGGAAGTGCTTGAAAAATTTGGTCACACACATGCAAATTCCCCACACATAGCTTTATCCTGGTGTTTCTGATGCTGGATTAATTTTCTTGTATGAAATGAGCAACCTGTGTGACAAAAACTTTGTAATCTACTAAAGATTAAGGTATAACAAACAATAATGTCTTCCAAATTTCACCATAAATTGACTTGTAATGGTGTTCAACTTATTTGTTTTATTCTTCCATCATTTTATAAATGTAATTTTAATTCAGAAACAAACCACCGATGCATTCCTACTCAGCAAGAGAGTCACTGGGAGAAAAAAAAAAAGGAAACAGCTGGTCAAATGTGTTTGAGAAATGTGTTTAAAACTTTAAAAAAATTAAAAATTTAAAAAATTTAAAAACAATTTTAAAAAAATTAAAAATTACTAAACTAATTGGTCATCATTTACTATGTCAAGGAAATATTGTGCAAGCTAAACTAAATATGCAATTATTCACAAATGTCTGCTAAAGATGAAAATCTAAAGAACTTTGTTGCTCAGAAAAAGCATTCAAATTATTATAAAAGTCCATCTCTAATCTGTTGGCTAAGGGGAAAAGAAGAAAAATATCACAGTGCTGTTATTAAACATGATCAGGCTTATAGTTCATGCTTGTTGATAACCTCTATCTTTTCTATAGCCTCAACCTGTTGAGTGACCGGGTGCTAATAGACTAAAACCTCCTTTACACCCCTGTCAAATCACTACATAATAATTAAATATTCACAAAGCAAATTATTTTTGCTCTGACTGTATTTAAAGTTTCAAAAAGACACAGAGGTGAAACAGAATACAAGTTCGTTTCATAAAGGGGAAATATTCTCAATGTTCATGAAATTGTATTTTTTCCCTTTAGAAGATCTATGTTTATATTTACACATGGAAGCTACTTACTATAATCCCAAGACTGTAAACAACAGACAAGAAGTCCAAATGTTATGGTTCCCATGTCAACCACACCGTGCTTATATATGCACAGTCAGAACTACAACTGCTTCAAGTTTGTGGCAATATGCTTTTAAGTCTACAAAGTTATGCAAGATAAATTCCTAATTTAAAACAGAGAAGACTGATGATACTTTTTCTCAGGGGTCTTTTTCTTGATCCAACTCATAATCATATTAAGAGCAATTCCCCACAGCCCAAATGCTTTCATATGTTTTTGCTGAACAATAAACTATTCAGAATTATCATTTAGACCTTTGTTCAGTCTACAAGTAATTCAGTGTTGATTTGCTACATAAATTTAAAATATATATAAACAAAAACCCACATAGTTTTGTCTTTGCTCTTATGTATATAACTCTAAAATTACCTAATACTAACAGTTGGAACTGGTGGGAAATTGTTTTTTCTTCTTTTTTACTTCAATGGAAACTTAGGGTATGTCTGTTCTGCAAGCTACAGTGCAGCACACAGCTACTAAGCCTGGTGAGATAAAACAAAATGTAGCCACAGCATATGGAGAGTGTTTGGGAGAAGTTTATCTTCTCCAAAACCTGAGTGAGCTCACTAAAAACTTACTGCCTCTTAAGTCCACAGAACAGATGAGATCATGACTTGTTTGTAAAAAAAGCTACCACAGCAAGTTCCAGTCCAGAAGCAGGGCTTCCAAACTGTATGGTAACACGAACAGTAAATAACAGCAACCGCAACTGAAGGGTGCTGAAGGAAGTTGATATCTATCATGTTAATACTACTTGAATTGGTTTACAATGCATTACACACACTTACATAGACAATATTTTCAGTTTAAAACTGCAGTTTTAAAACTGCTTAATTTATGTTTAACATATTTGTCTAATAAATGTTGGATGTAAAATTATGTCTCCCATGAAGCCAATAGCTCTGTTTTGCTTTTTCTCCCTCCAAGCAACATTACCTCAAAAGGTGATCTTAAATAGATTACAATACAGCCAGAATTTCACTCACTCTTTAATACTTGCAGGGAATTCCTAAATACTTTAAGAACTAAGACTGCTTTAACAAGAAATTAGAGCAGCTAATAATATATCCTTTGTTTTGCCCACTCTTCATTAACAAAGGTCTGTATCGGTAGTGATTTCTTGAAATGCATTTTTAGAGCGTCAGAAAAAGAACAAACAATAACAAAAAAACCCCAAACAAACAAAAATTACTTCTAATCACCTTCAAAGAAGCTTACATTATTTTACTGTGGATTCAAAGTCCAAATGGTGGTAACAGTCAACAGGCATTACACTTATTGCACTATTTTCAGAAGAGTTAATTAGATTATTCAGAGTCCTGAAAACATGTTTATGTTGACAAAAACAAACTTCTCTATACTCTTTCATGTTTCCATGGAAAGGAAATCTTAGGTTTTTACAGTACGTGTTATAATCCCAGAGATGAAAAGACTCTCCTGAACTTCACACAAATGGGAAGACAAGAATATTATCTGTAAAGTAAGAATGAAAACAAGACAACCCAACATATTTTTCCTCTCTCAGCTAAGGGATTGATGACTGTATCTCAAAAGTAAGTCTTCAACCTCAGTTCAAAAACTATTATAACTGGTTACAGTTCCCAGTATTTTTTAAATTAATACTTCCACACCATTTGCAGGACAATACTGCCTGATACATGTGTTTTGCAGGTAAGGAATAGCTTCTAAGTATATAATTTTCTAGTGAAATTATTAGGAGAATGAAAACAACACAACAAAAAAGTACCAAAAAACTGGTTATCAATGCCAGGGAAATGTTTATGTTTCCAGCACTGTCCCACTTCCGACATTCCTGATGAAAGTTGTATGCTGTCACACTGCCCTGAGTCACGCTGGCTCCAACTGCTGCACTGAGGTAATTGGCTTTGGTTGGTGTGGGAGCACTCTCAAAGCTTTCCTGTCCCTTGATACTCCAGCTCATATGTACTTGGACAGTACCTAACAGTTGTATTATGCTCAATAGCTTTTCTTTTCTCTAAGCTAACACCAGTCTGCATTTTCAAGCAAAATTCTTCATGATCAGAGGCTCATAACCATATTATAGCAAATAAATTTTCACAACTACAACATCTCATATCTCATGGAGGATGTCTTAGATATTGTGGCAAGGATAATTATATAGTACAGATTTTTCTTGCAAGTCCTTCTTGAAATTTCATACTGTCAACCCAATTCTTGTCAACCCAAACTTATGCCATTTTAGAAAACTTTCTTCTCAATCTCAAAAGATCCTGAAAGACTGCAGAAAGGCAAGACAAATTGAAACGTATATGAGATCTCATAAATTCAGATTTTAATTATTCACTCGCCACCAAAGTGACCTTTCTACAGCATTTTTTGTTCACTCATATCAGACTAAACACCCAAACTTTTCAATGGTTCATATAGGTAATGGAGATAATTTAGTTTCTACTGAGAAGGAATTCAGAAGAGCATCCAATTCTAACACTCTAAAATGAACTCTTTAGTGGGCTGCAAGGAGATTTTCTAAAACAGTTTCTTTACAGTTAATGAACAGTCACTAGAAGGAAAGGCAGAAAATGTGGAAAAAGTGAAGCCATAATATATTGCTCTTGCCAAAACTCCCACATTACTGGCTCTGAATACCTAAGTGTGCTCACAGCTAAAACTTATTGTTCACAATTTGGCCTCAAACTGTTAAAGCTATAAGACAACTATAAAATAATATAAAGCATTAAGAGATTTATCTTTAACTCTATCACACATTATGGTAATGAAACTGACTACCTATACAGAGGGTATAGTTTCCATTTTTAAAGCTAGCCTTTAAAACTGGAGCAACTCAACCCAAAGTAAATATAAGTATAGCTTCATTTTAAAAAGTTTGTTTATTTTCACAGTACTTACTGAAGAGAAACAATTTCATGCCTGTTTGGCTTCTCTTTTGCTCCTCTGATTTCTTTTTTCCAAATAGTCAATTTTGTTTATGAACATTTTGCTTTAAAGAAAAGACTGCAACTCTAAAGCTAAAAAACAAGAAACAGAGGGTCCAGGTAGAAAAAAAAAAAAAAAAAAAAAAAACAGCTCACCCACACCTGCTAACTACTTTAACATATGTATACAAACCTTTATGTTTAAAAACATTCTAACATTAGTAACAGGCACAGTCAAATAAAAAAATTGTTAGAATGCATGACAAACATCAATAAATATCTGTGGGGTGGGTGTTGAGATGAAGGCGACGGTCTCTTTTCAGTGGTGCCCAGTGGCAGGACAAGGACCAATGGGTACAAGCTAGAACACAAGAGTTTCCACCTCAACACAAGGAGACACTTCTTTGAGGCGAGGGTGACTGCAATAGGATGGCTCCCCAGAGAGGTCGTGGAGTCTCCTTCTCTAAAGACTTGCAAAACCTGCCTGGATGTGCTCCCGTTGAGCCTGCTGTAGGTGATCCTGCTTTGGCAGGGTGGCTGGACTCAGTCTCTGGAGGTCCTTTCCAACCCCTAACATTCTGTGATTCTGTGGGGGGAATTTTTTTAAATTGTTACCCTTATTACTATCTGGAATCTCAATAGTGCCTTAGCAGCTATGAAGAGCAAGAGATATATTAGTGTGCCAACTTTTGTCTGAGCAGAATTAAGCAAGACAGCAGAATTCTTGCTTCTTAAAGCTCTAACTACTGGCATCAGGAATGCAATGACACAGCAAAGATGGTACTGATGCCTACAAAATAAGCTTAACTAAAGAATTCAGCTATTATGCATTGCAACTATGTTATTACAGCTGTTATCTGGAGATTTTGAGGTCACTACCTGGTTTGAAAGAATCACCCTGCAGTGGTCTAGTGAGCTGCTCAAATTTAGTATCTAATCAATGGTGGAGCTGGCTACTTTTGTTGTATTACATTACCACTGCTGCAGAAACATCATCATCTGAGGAAAAGCAGCAGCATACCTAACATCTCACAGACACAGACAGTTCAATGATTCCAAAAACTCTGACTTTTGTAACTAGTCAGACTTCTAATATAATACAGCTGAGATGAACCCATGTAGTGGATATGCCATGCCAGGCCAAGCAAAGTCAACACCAAAGCTTGTGCTCCCTTATTTGTTTCTAGGGCAAATTCTTTGCATTTGCAACATCTTTAACATGTACTAATGTGAGGGGCTTGCACTATTCCAACATGGACAAGCAAATTTCTCATGACTAGATACAACAGTCAAGTTACATCCATGTGGTATGGGAAGTACAGCACTGCATATAGCTGCAAAAACAACAGGGAGAATTAGAAAATACATTCAACATTAAAATCTTTTCATGCAATACATATTAAATCCAGAGCAGTCTACATCTGCATATAAAATATCTATAAACAGTGATCATATTCTACATTAGTATAGAATTTCATGTATTTTACATAATGCAAAGCCTCAGTCCCATCTTCCTATGTAGGGAAATGAAAAAATTATTTGTCAAGACAACAATTCAGTGCTTTTCCTTTAATAGTGCTAGAATTTTTATGTAAGGGATATGAACAAATAAGACCCACATTTTCCTACTTAAAACATAAAGTCTCTATTGTTCCATGTTACACCAGTACTGCTACAAAAACTTAATTTCTCCAACTTTTTTTTCCTCTTGAAGAACAGAACTACTGTTCACTTAGCTGTTCCAAACAGAATGCATGCTCAAAGGGTGAGATAAGGGGAAAGAAAGAACAAATTACCACAGTCATTTACTACTTTCTCCTTCTTCCTTTGAATATTAGCACAAAAGTTTCCTACAAATGCCCCAAATTCATAATTTTAACTCAGTGCATATATTCAACAGGTCCATATATTTATCACATCCACTGAGTGTTTGTGTAAAAAAAATAAATCTATATTGCTAATAATATAAGCTATAAACACATGGAAATATTACTGCAGCAATAATATTTGACACCAAAATAACGCTAAGAATGCTTGATGCATATTATACATAAAGAAATCAAATACAGAGGTTGATAAGAAGAAAAATACTTATAGTCATCACTTGAAAGAAGAGAGACTTAGATTATGTGGTTTTAAGCTTCTTCTGACCCTAAGGAAATTCTGTAAACTGCAATTACAGAGAACCCTGAGCAGGTATCCCGTTAGGTAGATACATGACTCATATTCATCCCTTCATGGAAGCATGACCACGCACCACACGGCATGTGGTGTACCAGCAAGATGGTACAGCTGATTAGGATAGAGAATACCACAATAATGAACAGCACCACCAAGCTTTACAACCTAGTACAAAACCCTGACATGCACTTTCATAGATCTCTTACACTAATTAAACATAAAAATTACTAGTTTCTAGAAGCACAGCAGGATATAACTGGAGGGCACAACTGACATGGAGCCCCTGAGCCACCAAGACCACTCTTCTGTTATCACTGACAAAATGATACAATCCATTTCATCAATTTCACATTTGGACTCTATGATCTTGTAGGTATTTCCCAATCTAAATGATTGCATGATTCTTTATCTATAAAATGTGTATATGGGTTTATCTGTATATAGGTGCATCACATTCTTACATATATCAAGATATAAATTTACATATGCACATGTATGAATTTTATACAGATATAAAATTATATATTTTACCTCTTGCCTATTTTAAACCAAAATATTTTCAAGGATGAGGCTACACGCTTCTAAAAAGCAGCATTCAACATAAGGTTCAATGAGGTTAAATGACACATCCTGTTTTGTGCTAGTAGGTCTTTACTAATGGAAGGCCTTTTTTGGAATAAGCTCATCAGGTTATCAAAACCTTTACAGGTAAAAAAAAAACCAAAACCAAACAATATTATGGAACACTTACCTCACACCATAAAGACTTCTCAAGAAAAGAAGTAAACTCCCATTTCACTAAGGGCTGAATTCTAGTTAGCTGTGCTGTTGTAATCCTAGAAATCTTCAAGCCAGTGATGTTTCTTCTTTGCTCAATGTAATTCCAAGCAACAGTTCCTATATGCCCTGAAGGTAAAGTCCTGACGATTGCTCTTGTTCCAGTATAAACTGATTTTTTAACTTCTTTATCATTTTTACAGAAACGTCTTATTAATAAAGTGGAACGATCCTTTTTGTTTTTAAAAAAATTCTCTTCCATCTCTTCTTCACAGTTATCATTGCAGTCTTCAAAATGGCTCAGAAAGGGCTTTGAGGGCATTCTTCCAGTAAAGTTATTTCCACAGAAGTTGTGACCTGAGCATGCCACTTTAACTTTTCGTGGTGCTCTTTCCAGACATAAATACTTATCCCTTAAAGAGTCTTCATAAAACTTCTGCCCATTTTCATTCTCACAATTTGTCAACTCCATTAATCTGCAAGTGCAAGCTGGGGAGCTGGTGGTACCACCACCGCCAACGCTTGCTGGCTGCAAGCAGTCATCCAAAATGAAGCTGTTGTGCAAACTGCACAAAGCCTTTGATATATTCCTTTCACTAGCACAATGAAAGTGAAAAAAGGCCACTTGATCAGTATCATTGCCATCATTCTTACTTACTGCTGTCTGACTTCTTAATGAAGGTCCATTCATTGTCAACTGAATTTCAGCAAGCATGGCTCTTTCCAGTGAAACAGGAATTCCAGTTTCCAGGCATGCTTCTCCTTCTGCTAAAGGCTCACAAGATTTATACAGCTGGCTGCAGGGGATACTGCCCTTGATTTTTTTCTGTACAATGTTATAGTTGATGTTAAGAAATTCCACTGAATCAGGGATGGAGCTGTTCCTCTCCCAGAAGTTTTCATTACTATTGTCATCAGTCAGTTGTTTTTTTGCCAGAGAGAATATTTTGGGCGCCGAGCCCTGAAGATTTTCTTCTTCAAGTCTGTGTAAGTATGAGAGAGCATGTGTGGTTTGCCTTCCCAGACGGGCAGTATGTCTTTTTATAACACTGGTGTCCAAAGCATTTTCAGTATTTTCATCTCCAGCTGACTGAGCAGGTATCACTTTACTCTGTACCACAGAGACAAGAACAGATGCTGTCATCTCCTCAGAGGTCATCTTGATACAGTCTTTAGTTGCTGGATATGTGCTGGGGACTGGCAGGGGGGGCAGGGGCCGTTGTCTACCAGTCTTTACACCATAATTTCAGTGCAATAAAAGATCTAATGCTAAGCAATCAGGGAGCTGATAGTAAAATATGCATTGACTACTTTTTTGTTCTTAACTGGGTTTTTTTAAAAAGTATTTTTGGTTTTTTACTTCTGGGCTAATAGGCTTTTCCAGCCTTGGATTGCTGACATAAAATACAAACATTTTTAAACCAGCTTCTTACTACAACATCGGCCTTCAGCTTGTTTCTTCCCATAATTCCCTGTAGCACACGTGGTACTGCTGCAGCTTGTAGAAGACAACTAAAGGCATAATCCACGTCAAAGATGCATCTCCCCATGTGACATCCACAAAGTTTATTTTCTGTAAAGAAAATAAATACATATATATTGAACAGAATCCATGGGAAAAACACCAACCATTACAGCTACAACAGAAACTATTTTTTTATGTAAAGAGAAGGAACACATAAAATAGAACTTAACTATACTGAGACCTAGAGAATTCCAGAACACACATTTAGAACTGTCTTAAAGTCTCACTTTACAATTTGGAGAAATCACAGTCATGTTTTACATATTTAAATAGCTGCCTTCACTTCACTGTGGAAAGCTATGTGATTGCAAAAAAATAATTTTACTGAAGCTGTGACACTGAAATTGAACATTAAAAAACTAAATATATATACTATTTTAAAAAGGAAATATGTTCTCTAGAATTTTTCTGACTCATAGCCAGGACTAGTTATAATATTTTGAAGAACAAAATCATTTTTACATGTACACTGTCTTTTAAAACTAATTATTTTCCTGTTCAGAACTGAACTCTACCACAACTACAATTGTTTTGGTGTTACATCATTTTTGTTTTCACTAAACTTTGTTGTTACCATGAAATCATGAAGAAAATACAGTATTGTTGCCAGATGTTTATGACTGAAAAAGCACGAAGGCCGAGAGGGTAAAAGACTGAAATATTATCAATAATCTTTTGGACACCTTTGCTTATATGCCTTAAGTTAAAAAAGCTGAAACTGCCCTTCAATGCTGCCATTAATTCTCAGCTTCTTTCCTGCAAACAGCATGATAGAAGTAAATCTTGGAATCAGAAAGTAAGAGCTTACAAAGAGTTCAACAAAGGGAACAGAATAATAAGAGAGACACATCCAGATAATTCATAGTGAATTAAAATTAAATAACTATATGCTTATATTTCAATTTATCACATTTAATGTTTTAAAACATTAACAGTATTACTGAAAGCATGGAAAACGCAGAAAGTTAAGGCCCAAGTTTACTAAAAACACCTAAATCCCATAGAAACAAGTAAAAAAAAAAAAATTACTTTGAAACTTCAGTAGTAAAAAATATCACAAAACTAAGGCAAATGACTTCCTAGGTACAACAACTTAATTCCTGATCAATCAGTGATGCCTTCCTAACCTAGGCACTATCTGCATAAGCCAAAGGGACTACCTTCTGCAATTCAGTCCAAGCAGTTTAGTTAAGCATAATAATTGCATCACCTGTAGTTGATAAAAGAATAGTCATGATAGGAAGGATAAAAAAAAAAAAAATCAGGAAAATGTAATAATGAAAGCAGTTTGAAGTGTAAATTTGATTTTGATAAGAAAAAAAATTTTTAAGCATTGTAGAGTGTCAACTTTCATTCTTATTGATTACTAATTGTCATCCAAAAGCAGTTTGGCAGAAATCAAAATGTAAAACATACCCTTTAAGCAGAGGGGTAATTTGTATGTTATTCTCTCACACAATAAAAGGCAGAAGCATCATTAAATGTATCATTTATCTCAGAGGGAGCTGGGCAGTGGGGGTAAGCATAGGGGGGTGTGGTGCTCTTCAAAAAGGAAACACATTTAAGAGAAGTTACATTTTGCTACAAATCCAGGGCCTGAAGTTTCCTAGCTTGTAAACAACATACTCTCTTCAGACAGCAATTGCCTTAAATGCACGTCGAAAAAAAATATGTGATTTAGAATTTCATTTAAGACTTCAAATTTATCAGTTTAACAACAGAAAAGAGATTGGGGAGGGTCACAAAGGAAAGTGACAGAGACAGAACAAAGAGCTATAAGTTTTACATTCTCCATGCATTACAAAATTCATTTGCATGCCAGAGCAGCCAGAGCCAAGTCAGGATGGGAAACTCAGATCAGTACAAGAGAGAGATTTGGCACCAGGAACTAAAATAAAAGCTACAGTTCATAGAAAAGTTGTATAGAAGGAGATAGCAGTAGTTGGATAGAGCGGCAAGGACAGGACTTAAACTGGGGTCATGTTACCAACACAGTTCACAGAGCACCCTATGAAACACTGAGACAGCACAACTGCAGAGGAGATACAACGAGAAACCAAGATCCGAGCAATTTGTTTATGGTCACTAATAGCCCCTCTAGCATTAAACTCATTTTAGTTCACTTTCTTCAATCTTATCTATTTCACTTCAAAACAAAACAAAATACAAACAAAACAAAATCACACTTAAGTAGACACACAAAAGAGAAAGTACTTCAACAATTACCTTACTCTAGCATTTCCTGCCCTTCTTCCCCTTCAAATTTCCAGATAACAGCTTACATAACTTTTTGCCACATCTGCATCTACTGATTCATCTTTCCTGTTTGCATCAGGCAACTGAATGAAAATATAAGCCACCAACATATACTCATGAATGTACTCTCTGTAATACTGCTAATCCAGGAATAAAAATTAATTGAATGTGTTGTCACTACAAGTAACATACTCCTTGTTATACCGCCTGCCAAATGACATGCTCACAAAACAACATCATTCTACAAGGCAAAAAAAGACACTATCATTATGCAACTTTAACATTATACAATGAATTTGAGATCGCAAAACCGATTCTGCATTTTAACCTGAAATTTTATGCAGCATTCTCTCCAGAGAAACTTTAAAAAAAAAATAAATCCATCATATAATTGATTTGCTTCCTATAAACAGAAAGCTGCTAAAATCAGAACTGCATTTATATCCCAGACTCTGTCCACAAAGTTCACTCAGAGGCCAGGACTACTCTTCCACAATCCTCCTTTCAACAACATTCTCTCACCTCTCTCAAGACAAAGTGTCTCTACACCTGTTCTCCCCAAACTGCTTCCCTCAGATCTTTTTCCTTCCTCTAGAAACTTTATCCCAAATCATCTCCAACAGTGGTTTTCTTGGCCATCTCCCCTCCGCTCCCCGAGGCTACATGCCTGCCCATTTCTCTCTTCTAGCACTCTGTTCTATGTTTGAAATCCATCTCAGCAAGAATAATGTCTGCTTAAGGAGCTCCCTACATCCAGCTGTTCCCATCCTCTCATGGTCATTGCAATGTGATAGGGAATTCATCCATCTCAAGATTTTTTTGCGTAAGTTACTTCACAGATTGGTCATTTTCTCAGTCCAGTTTGTATATGTGGTTGTACCACCACGTGTGCTGTGTAAGAGCATGAGGGAGAAAACGAGTAGCATGAGTAAGGGAGGTAAACACTACTTAAATTGGTTTACTCATTTCTGCAACCTGCAATCTGCAAAGGTAATTTGATGTTTCAACTATGTTAATCTAGCAGGTAGCTACCACCAAAGCTGCCAGACTCACTCCTTACTCTTGACCTTTGGCCCCCATTTCCCCCATTTCATGGATCTGGAGATCATGGGTACACAGAGCTAAGCTGATTCAGCTGGCTGATTTGTGAGGAAACTATTCTTTTCATCCAAATGAGCTGTTCCACCTTGTGGCCACATGATCATTATATTCCATGAAAAGGAAATATTAGGAATACCAGGTAGAGACCACATGTCTCAGTAGGAGGTTCAGTTCAAATCATGTTTCCTATGATGTCTAAATTCACACTGAAGATAATAGAGAGAGAAAAATTATCTGATGTACAATATGCTGAAAAATCTCATAAAATAGCAAGTTAAAACCATGATGGCATAGCCTTTGATTTATGGAGAACTGCAAAAATATCTGAAACTGAAGCTGACATGGGTTTCATGTGCCCCCATTACACTCTCCTCACTCTGTTTTCCACTGCAATCAACAGATTTCTATTCACTGTGCCCAGCAAATTCCTTAAACTGCTGGAATTCATTAGACATATTATGAAGTGCATTAACACAGTGTTAATAAGTGCTATCAAGCGTAAAACTTACAGGATCAACCAATAAAACATTATTTTGCAACTTACTGCAAAATTTCAGAATTATCACTCCCAGTGACTTCCCTTACTTGCATATCTGTATATGGGTGGTCAAAGTCCAGATCCTCATATAAAATCCTCATACAAGCATGTACATGCATTTGCATATAAAAACAATGCTGAAATTATTCAAAGTCATATTCTTCCTCTTGCACATTCAACTCAAAACACAGCAATTCACAATTAAATCTGAATATAAAAGCACATGAAGTAGACAGCTAAGTTTGCACTGCATTCAACACAGGCTGATATTTTCTAAAGCCACTAGATTAGCTGATGAAATCCACTAATAACTACCCTGGTTCATTTTACAAGGCCCAAGTTATGTCAGAAATGTAATGTCAGTAAAGCAAAGTAAAAATACAAGAAACTTGATCCAGCATTAGTGAATCATCCTAGATGCAGAGGTCAGCCAACAAAGACAAATGAATAATGAAAATAAACAACCTGGCAACCTTTCAGCACGCACATTCACAAATGTATTAAGTCTGAAAACCTGTGACACAAAACTGATCTGTCTGCTTGTTGTTTTTTGGTTTTGGGTTTTTTTTTTACAATACTGTATCCACTTTGAGTCTTGAAGTGTAAGCTTGTTCTGGTTAGTATTAATAATAATGAGTAATAACATTTAATAATTCCTTATTCCCCAGGCATCTGGGATTAAAGTCTAAATCAGTCTAGGTAAAATATTCAACATAAAGACAACATGGTTGTATTAATTTAGTATCAGATCAACCTTTTGAAGTCAGCAGGAACCATGATGCAGATTAAACAAAAAAACCAAACAAATAAATAAGAAACCAAACACAGAGTCTATTAAGACTTACAGTACTATTTAGTCTAAGGAAAGGCATATGAAAGATCAGAATCATCACTCAAAGTAGCAAATTAGAAAGTCTTTCAACTGTAGGCTGTCAAGGAAAAGGTAATTAGACAAATATTTGAGGATGCTTGTTGGGCTGTGGGAAGGCACAGGACTTGTGTAAGAGGCAAGTAAAGGATGGGTGTCATGGTAAAAATGGAATACATAGGATGCCGCAGGAGGTCCACAGGGAACTCAGTGAATGCCCAGTAGGAGTCAAGATAATGAGTGTAGAGAATGGGGAGGACTGACAGATATGTGACACTACAGAACACACACAGGTGCTTTCCACGGGCAAACTGCTATTGGACTGGCACAGAAAGTAATTCAAGACAGCTAACAGGCTAGTGGAGGAAACCTGTCAATCTTCCCATTTTCCCCTGGCTGAACTGGGATACATATAGCTGTTTCTCCAACTTTCATCCCACATATAAATAGTGACTATCCTAAACAGAAGGCTTTTCAGGATACCAAAAAAAAAAAAAAAAAGGAAGAACAAAACCCCCACAAGTCATCAATCAAATACCTATATTAATTAATTCAAATTAATGATTATTTACAAAGCATCTAAGGCATAAGTAGTCAATGAGTAAGAGATTCTTGGGAAACAGAGAACCACAGCAATAATTTGGCACTGTAAGTGGATGCCAAACTATTAATCACCTCATTCACATTGCCCCCACAATTGTGTTTAAACAACAAGCTCAGTTCAAGCTCTTAAGGAAACCACTAATTCATGAGGAAAGTTGTTAGTACACTACAACTATCCATTTACTACAACAACAACAAAAAAAAAAAATGTAAGCTAGAGTTTGTTCCAGATGAATTTGTCGAAGAGAATAAGAAACTCACGTTTATTAATTCCTCTTTAATTTACACTGTATCATGCACACTACTAGTTTTTCAGTACAGTGCCTTATCTCAGAAACAAGCAGAAGATAACACAAGAATGAGCCACTAATGTGTCACCATCAGTTCTCTAAACCTTTCTTCTGCCCAGGAAACCACAGGCAAACAGTAAGGAGGGAATAGCCAGACTCTTAAGAATCACTCAAGATGTGCGCAAACTCTATTTGAACAGTTGGAAGCAAGTTACAACAACATTTTGTTTGGCACAGAGCATCATGTGGAACCTCAGATGTACCACCAGTGTCTGTGTTTCAACAACAAAAAATATTTCAGGAAACTACAGTATTTATATATCCTGTCAAGTTAGAGAGTCTTTTTGTAATTTCTAGTATACTTATCTAAACATGATCAAGTATTAGATGTCTCAAACTATGCAAATGGCTGCCAGATGGTGAATCCTCTCAACTGTCTCATCATTCACCACTGCATCAGGCAGAATCTGAAGTTACTGCCAGATAACAGCTCCACTATTCATTTCTTTACAGAATTTCCTTTTCTGTATGTGGAGACACACATCCAAGACTCAATTTATCTTACTTTCAGGATCTTCTTTACTATACACTGTTTAAATAAGAAATCTGTTTAGTGGTTACTTGATTTTCATGCTAACCAGCCTTATCTGAAAGCTGTAATTTCATCAACAACACTCAGATGAACAAATCCTTCCACAAGAGATGCAGCACAACTGTAATCATTAAAGGCAGAATTATCCTTCTCCACCTTTGAACAACTACTTCTTGAATAATTTCCCTCTTGAAAAACTGTGGAAACAGTCTCAAATGAGTTTAAAAGATTTCAGAGCACTGAGTCTCACACTCAAAAAAAGGGAGTGCAGCAGAATTTAAAAAAAAAAAAAAAAAAACCTTCTACTGCTAAGCAGAATCTCTTAGAAAGACTCAACAAATTGTAAAGGAACACCAAATAACTAACAATTAATAAAAGGTATTATAAAAGACAAATATGTACCACTGTGGTATTGAAAACTAGGAGCATCAACTCAATACTCCTGAGTTACATTGATCAGAGTTAATAATTAGTTATTAAATTAATTAATTCTTCCTCTGCCTCTAACCAGATCATCATAAAAATCAGAGCTAAATCTGTTTAAAGTTAATACAAAGAATTACACATATTAACCACACTCTCTTAATTTTTAATCATCAAATAGGCTCAGGTGGTACCAGGAGAGTTTTAGATTGAATATTAGAAAAAAAACCTTTTTCACTGAAAGGGTTACCGAACATAGGCATAAGCTCCCCAGGAAGGTGGTTGAATCCCCATCCCCAAAGGTGTTTAAAACGTGCAGAGATGTGGTGCTAAGGGACATGGTTTAGCACCAGACTTAGCAGAGTTAGAGAATGATGGGACTGTGATCTTTAAGGCCTTTTCTAACCAAAATGATTCTATAATTAGCTGTAATTGTAGCCACCCTGGTGAGAAAAGAACAAACCTGTAATAGAAATATTTCCACCTAGTAAAACGTCTGATGGTATGCTGGAGGCACATGCATCACTACAGGTTATCTTCCGTACACCCAAGCTAACACTTTTATTCACATTATGCTAAGCCACAGGAGTTCTATTGAAAACACTACTTGAGCAATAACTCACATGTTATTGCTGCCATAACTGCAACAAGAGTAAGTCTGAAATCCCAGTATGTTTCAAATAAAAAAGAAGAGGAAACTGTATGTGAGCAAGCGTCCATACATTTGTCAGTCGATGTATTTACACTTCCATTCTAGAAAAGCACAGAAAAATATTTCACATGCTGAAGACTAACATTATTACTGTACCACTCTTGCATTTTCAGAAAAGAGATTTTCTTTGTACACCATTCCTGACCTATTAATATC
The DNA here is from genome assembly GCF_027791375.1 of Indicator indicator. NCBI lineage: Eukaryota > Metazoa > Chordata > Aves > Piciformes > Indicatoridae > Indicator > Indicator indicator. The sequence continues at coordinate 14,864,021 of NC_072016.1, read as the reverse complement.
ATTTATTCATAGTATTTATTATCTTACTATTTTGACTTACTCTTTTTGAGCATCTCCTATTTCATCTGCATATTATTATCATGCCCAATAGAGAATGCAAGAGGAAAAGAAAAAAAAAAGTTTTTCCTTAGAGGGTAATTATCTGCTCAAGAAGGATGTAATTTTTAGAAGACAATTGACAAGCATCCCTGAAAATACATGAAACAATTTCTATACTGCTACTGTTCTATCATTTCTAGATATTAAGCACTGTGACACAGAAAACAGTACCACAGAAATATGGCAAACGATATTTGCTCAGCAAATCTGTATTTTGTTTATTTTTTTTGTCTGTGATGGCTTTAACAACCACATCATTCTCTAGTAGTTACCTAACTCATTCACATAATGGAATAACCTGTACATTTGTGGCTATTGCCAGAATTAAATGTGCAAGCGGCAAGTCACCACGCAACTACAGGAAGATTTTCATCATGTTGTAAGATATTTACTCTGTTAACATAAGAGGTCATTACCAACGTAATCAATTCTAAGTGGTCATTTTAAATTAGAAATTTTAATATTTTAAAACTCTTGTAGGCATCATTGTAATTCACATTAGAACTATTACTAATTCGGTCTTATTGAATAAGAATGGAATATATCCAGGGTCAGAAGACAATGATTTCCTTTATAATATACTGTCATGTCTTTTAAGATAAATGAAACCAGACACAGAAAAAGTCTAAGTTCACAGCAGCTTCCACTGTCCTAAAGCTCCAATCACATTTCTTTAACAACTTACTCGAAGGAGAAACATGTCTGAAGATCAATGTAGCATGTCTCCATATATGATTCTGAGATATTTAAGTGTTCCTTTACTTGAAGATCTTTAAAATTATGTCTATACCCTTGCTGAGGAACTGCAGATGTATTTGCTTTTCTTGAGTATCTTTCAGAGCCTCTATCAAAGTAATCCATTAATCATTTCTAACTATTTTCAAGATTCCCTGTTTAGGACCTGTGGCTTATAATGGTCCATTTGGACTACAGCCCTTCTTTTGGGATAGAACATTCAGTAAGTGCTCAACTTAAGTGCAGCCATCATAAAACAACTCAGTCTCACGTAGTACAGTAAAGCTCCTTGCTTCAAGAACAGTAAGAATTTGGAATTCTAAACATAAAAATCTGTTCTCTTCATAACATGGGATTCTATCCCAGATTTTTAGTCTACTTCACTCTTCACAATACAGTTCATTGGGATAAGAGTGTACAGCAAAAGCTAATTCTATACTTACCTAACATAAACAATCACTTAAAGTTCGTTACGTTTCTCAGAAGTTCTTGTACTTTCAGCTGAATAGATGGAACGCAATTTTAACACAGTGAAGTTGTTGTTAACATTAATGGACACATATTTCAGAGGATATTTAATGTAAAATACTCAGTGGCTACAGGTACACTGAGAAACAACAGAGCACATGATAAGCAAGCATTATATACCATAGTTAATTCTAGAAATAACTGTGATATCTAAGGAGATGTCAATTTAAACAGAAGTTTTCCTTACAGTTGGGACATCACTAAATTCTTTCTCCTATACAGACTCTCCTCTAATGTGTGAAATCTCAAAGCAACTTCTTCACAGCCAGAATAATTTACTGAACTGAACTTCTGTACCTGAGTAACCTTTGCAAGAAATTTGTTGAGTCTTCAACATCTTTGAGGTATGCACTTTTGTAATAAACCTGATTGCTCTAGGCCAAGTTAAAAGTTTTAAGAACAGACTTACAGACACACAGTATGCCTTTGCAAAGGCATTACATAAGAAACTAGGTTGAAAAAAAAACGTAGTCATAATTTGGGAAAGGACACTTCCTTCTCTGGAACAGTCTTTATTATTTTGACAGAAAAGGCAATACGTGCTAGAGACTCTTCTAGTATCTAAACACTGATTCATTAAAATCTGAATATGCTACTAGGCAATCTTGTTGTTTGGATTTTTCTTTACCCTAAGCTCAATACATATATGGTACAATATTCATATGCCTCCGTGATAACATACCATATAAAAAGAAGCACTAGATATATAGGCTACACTTTCTCAGTCAAACAGGAAGAGTAGTTTGCATCTATTTGATTGTGCATGCCTGCTGCTATCACATTACTTAACATCCCTACATTTAGCTTAAAAAGGTCCTAAAAGGGAGGAGGTATACACATCTAAGATTGAGCAGAGGAAAAGCAAAAGCACCAGAGAGCAAACAGTCACTGCCACAGTTAAAGCCAAAGAATCCAACCACAAACAGGCTGTAAAAGATAACGAAGCAGTGCACACATGCTGAAACACCCAAGGTTATTTCTGCTGTCACAGTTGAAGACAAAACTACCCCAGTTTGTGTAACGTACTTGGGTACGATAACAACAAACAAATACTGCAACTAGCACAATGATAGGTGATGTTAACCCAGCACAGGATCATTGTGCATGAATGTCAGAGCCCTGAAGACACCAAGCCCAATAAAGTCATGGAACTGGCCCCACCTGTGACTCCCACCAATGGTAAAGTAGTCACTTCAGCTCAGGATTGTCCCCCTAACCTTGTATGGGCTTTGCCATTGGTAAGTCTGAGTTCAGGAACTTTTTTTCCACTGCTTTCTTCTGCTTTCTACCAGATTCCATCAGATTGGTGTTGGATCTGACTAATCCACTTATGTTGGTCTAGGGATGAAGGGTCTATGACAGAGCCTTACAGTGCCCCCACTCTGCAACTCCCCAGAAAGGGAGGTCATTGGCCTCACCACCAGCCACAACCACATTCTCACTGCAAATGATAAAAAAAGAGGCTGAGGCAACCGAAGAATCAAGTAATAGCCAAACAGCACCATGAATATAGATTTTTGCATGTCATCAACAAGGCCAAGAGCAATTACTAGGAGGTTATTCTGAAAACGCTGAATCAAACACTATCAAGCCAGTACTGGGGAGCAAACCAAAAGATAAGGAGCAGCCAAGGCATTCTAATCATCCTTCTCTTGGGCAAGATGATAACACTGACTTCATCTCACTGAGGGGAAAACCTGTGGACTAGATGCAGCCTCACCTGAAGGACTGATTGTTCAACAACGACCTTAGCAGGCAGCTGAGTGCATTATGAAGTAATAACTGGCATAAGAAAAGATCCCAGAGGGGAGGCAAAGTGGCAGTGAAAGCTAATGGTCTGTGCAGCCTACACAGTTTTGAACTGCTAGCAACAGTGCTCTGCATGCTACAAAAGCCTACATAATGTTTCAAAACAGTGTTAAAACAAACCAAAACTGCTTTGAGACAGTTTTTAAGGTGATATGTATCAGTGCCTTACCACAACTAATCAGGTTCATTGATGACAGGTAGAGAAAGTGTTTTTAAATGGTAACCCACTGAGGGTATCATCACCTGTATCAGCATTCACAAGGTGCAACAGGCAGTCTGAAGCTTTCCAGTTTCCCAGCTAGTATCTTGCATACTATATGGAGTTCTTTGTTTAAATAATAACAGTTTCTCGTGTGCATGGTATTGCTTTCCCACATGTCACTTCTGTTTTTTAGGAAGCCAACAAGAAGCAAGCAGACCATGTGTAAGAGCTGAAATGAAGAGGAAAAATAAAATAGCACGTATACACCTAGACTAAAGTTCATGGATACCAGTAGATGACCCATGAAGAAACAACGTATTAAATCAGCGTAAGTAAATGAAAGCAGACTAACCTGTCCTTTGAGATTTCAAATTAGATTTGTTCACCTGCCCTCTTACGCATACTGCCACACCTCAAAACAGTTACCTCCTGCTCCTGCAGATCTTTTTCATTTCTATCCTTTCCAAATCAATTGGCATCCCTTAAGTTGTAGGGGTTATTTTTCCTTTTTTAAAATCAAAAGCCTTCTTTTTAAAGAAAATAAATATCAAAAGTTCTCTTTTTTTTTCTTATGAATTATTTAGCACGCTTCAGTGCCTCCTTAGAAATGCTGCTGTTAATTTAGCTGGGACTATGTCACATTCAGATTCCCTATATATTCAAGACATCTTTTTACTGAGTTTCAAAGCTTTCCCTTTTTACCTACCTTTAAGAAATACATTAGCAGAACAAAATTTAGTTTAGGAAAGGCAAGTTCTACCTTCAAACCCAAATCTACTATAGACCTCTTGAAATATTTGATGAACTTAGAACCATTCCTAAGAATAATGAGAGAACAGTTTATATTAGAAAGTGACAGTACACTCCTCACACCAAAATCTTCATGGGTTCTGTATAGCTTTCTGGCTTTACTATACTGTTCATTAATGCTGGCTGGTTTTACTTATGCAGAGGAAAAAGCCTAGGTTGATCTATACAAGTTCACTATAGATTGGAGGTCTTTTCCTGGCGGCTTTGGCCCCCATCTAGCAAGTGAGAGACATACAAGTCCTACCAAGAATAGGTCAAGGTCTCAATACTTGCAAAAATCTGTAAACAGAAATATCAGAGCTTTCCTTTTTTCTTCGTCAAAGGAAGAGGCCCAGCTTTCATGCTTCTCTGGCAAGTAGGGGGAACACAGCCAATTTTCTCTGCAATTACTGGCCAAGAGTTGAGGAAGTCTGTCTCAATTTAAACTTTAAAACCTTTATTGGGATGCACATAGTTGGTAACAGAATTGAGCTTCACTGCAAGCAAGACGGGTAAGGCAGGAAACCTAGGAGACAGAGGCCACTGTTGTTTTGTATAGGGTTTTTTTGTTTGTTTGGGGTTTTTTGTTTTGTTATTTGTAATTATTGACTGATTTCATCAAGTCAAATGGACTTGAAATGGTTGACAGTTTTGGTGTGTGTAAATTCAAGCATGAACAGCAAGAGAAGGGTGTTGGGTCTGGGGTGGTTTTTTTTTTTTGGTTTGGAGCTTTCTGCTCTTCTCAATAGTGTCCTCAGAGCTCAAGAGAACAGTTGATAAAAGACTGTGAATGGCATTATAAAGAAAAATAATTAGAGCACCATGTCAAGTCAGAAGGCAGCACATGAGTTTAGAGCAGAGTGACTCATGTACAGATTAGATATTTCATTTGCCATCACAGCTCTTAATGATGTTACACCAATTTTGCCTTGCACACACACCTCCCTCAAATATTTTTACAGCTCTCCCACTAACTCATAAGTCAACTCCATGCAGTTTTCTATAAAGCACACAGTTAAGATGAAGTTCAGGGGTGCACAGCTATTGTTATACAGGATAATACTGTGCCACAGTGTTATAACTGTGGTACATTATATTTTAGCCTCAACAGCAGCTGTATGTACCTAACCAACAGCTGACTTTTAAGGATAAACATTTCCATTATCAACTTGCATAATGGAGTAAAGAGTAAGTGGGACAACATGAGGGGATGACACAAACGTGGAAGTCAGCTCCTGGTAAAGTAGAATGACATTTGAAAATCTAAGAGAATATGTAAACTTGCCTCCTTTAGAGAGATGGACAGGAAGACCTCCTGATAACTCTTTACTGTCTACACATCTCTACCAGTCCTGTATCTATCAGGTAACAAAACTCCAAACAGATGTTCTGATCCAAATCTTCAAAGATAATTCAAGCAGGCATAGTATCTTATACTATACAGACATTTGAAAGATGTTACTGCATATTTGAACACTAACCTGTTTTATATTATTCCACTACCTAGGAAACTGTTTACTTCTGTAAACCTCTACTACCTGTTTTGCAAATCTAGAATCACAAAGAGTATTTAGAATTAATTTATAATGAGACTTCACAATATTGTTAATTCTTACAGCCATGTACTCAGAAAAGGCAGTCTTATTCTAGAAGCTTCTAGTCATACCATTATATAATTACTCATAATCTCAGCTTTAAAAACAGATCTTTTAGTTATAAAAACCAAGAGGAAAATGGGAACAATAAAGGCTTAAGAATTTAAAGACAAAAGGGAACATTTCATATTTATTACTTCCAAGCTAAGCTAATTATAGAAGAAGGATAATTAAAATTTTGAATTTGATGCACTGAGCAGTTGATCGTGACAACACAGTTATTAAAAAATCAGTTTGTTGGGATGCCCCCAGAATATATTTGACTTGGGTGACTAGAAAAACTTGTGAAAATGGATTTAAATTATGGATAATATAAATTTATTTATTAATATCACAAATTACCTTCTTTTTTTTTTCCTGATTCTATCCAAGATATCTAAAATTTTAGTATATCTTTCTCTTGAAAAGGACTGTTTACATCCCAAAACATTGCTGATTTCAAAGAAATTCCTATTCCTTTACAAATGAATCTACAAAAATTTACTGAAGACGTCTCATTTTCCATCTCCTCAAGTCATTATATCTCCAATTACACAGAAGAAACAGTTCTAGAATTTGCTGCATGAACATAATCACAAGTAAAACATTCTTCCTAAAAATGTTCATAATTGAGTGACACAGAAATTCAGTTAAAAATAGAACATCTACTATAGGTCAGAATTTGTTGGAATAACAAAAAAAAATACATCTGACCACTAAAAAAAAAAAAAAAAAGCCTTTCATGATTTAAGAGACTCAGAAAGCTTCACTTAGTCATGGCCCTAAACTAACATTTCAGAAGAACATTCTTTCTTCATAGCAAAGCCAAATTCAATCTGTGCGACTAGATTTGTCGTTGACAATAGATTCTTTCTCTATAGCAAAACTTGTCACTAAAGCCAAATTTTTAAATATCACAATATTCTGATACCAGGGTACTATGTATATACTTCCATTTTATTTCAGGAAAGCTAGATGAGAACTAATGAAATAGTGCATTTGGGGATTCAGCAGTCTTTCCAAACAAGTTTAAACTCTCTGTCTTCATCTACACTTTTTCTGGTTATACACCAAGAAGACTAGTTAAGAAAAAAAAAACAAACAAACAAACTTTTTCTTCAACTTCCCACAACTTAAGTAAATGAATAAACAATCATTTCTGTTTCATACTGCAAAATTAGTTCAATTAATTAGCAGAATCTTACAATACAGTCTCTGAAATGTGTTTTAATAGGGGATGGACAAGAAGGCAATTGGATAGCAAAAACTGTATTTTTACACACATCATATTTCTGCCAACATGGAATAAGTAATACAATAAAAACAAAAGTATCCAGTGTTATATGAATTTGGGCTAAGCTAATGTTATTTTCAATAGAGGAAAGAAGAATCTATCCAGAAATTTCCTAACAGATATACTACAGATAAAAGTTTTTTCAGTCTTTCAGGTAAGAGGTAACAATATACATGCACCTCGCATTTTTAAACCTCAGTTTAAGTACTTGCATGGTAACATCTTAATGTGAATTATTCAAGAATTTCATCTGTAACAGAACCATATTTCATAAAATATATATATTCAAAATGTAGGAAAGGTATGTAGACTTCCATGACATGGTATACTCAGAAAAGCCTGCATTTTTAAAGACATAGAAGACAAAGAACTGAGTCAGAAGCACAGACAGCGCAGCTTTACTGCTTTGAAAAGAAAGAAACTGTTCACTTTTTCCTTCTCAGTAAATTACAGTAATTCTCTTTTTTCAGAAACACTGCAGATTTCACTCAACGCTAGGAGGGAAGGCTGACTGAGCTGTTCTGCTAGACACCGGCTCACCAGGAGGTCTTGCGGTGAGAAAGGGAACAGTGTTTGTTGATACACTTGTCAGATGAGCACCCTCTGATGCAGGCAAACAGCCTTTTATTTGATTTGACCCTTTCAGCTGCCACATAGCTTCTGCAGGTGTCCAGTCTACAGGAATACAAAGGTATGCTCACAAGTATCTCTGACAGAAACACACCCTGAAAACAGATACTCCTTCCTTCCACGCACATAAACTCACACTGCAGGGAACTGAAAGCATGCAACCAATGAATTTTCTCTCACGGAAAGCAATCTGTAACTCCACATACCACAGCATCAGCTAGCCACTGGCAATATGCTAATACCATACCATGAGTACATCAAGCAGAAAGTAGCAAAGATACAGAAGAATTAAATGGTATCACCCTCCCTGGGTATCAACCGCTCCCTCTTATAACCTAACTCTCAGTAGCAGGACACATGACTCAGGATTATGGTAATGGAAGGGAAAGTCAAAACCATCTAGAGCAAGAGCAAAATTCAGAACTAGATGAGTTACTGGTGGGCAGGAGCACTGAGTTCTAATTACCTCCCTCCAGTAGTGTCCTCCAACAATCATATCTTACAAGAAGAAAAGATCATTTTGAAAACAAGCAAAACATAGAACTCAATCATTAAGTGTACCTATTATTACATATTTGAATGTAATAATACAATAATACTACCTCAGAGGAGTAGTGAATTTAATTTGGATGGTATAACTCACTGGAAGTCTTATGCAGTGACAGATGATGACATAGTGATAGCTACTTTCTACATCTGCCATACAAAAATGAAGTAAAGCCCCTTATAATTGGACTTACATATTTAAATTAGCCAGGATAATAATACTGGAAATGCCTCTAAATGGGTTTACCATAGAAGTATTAGTTAATGACACATATCAAACCATCCATTTTTATAAAAAGTTTCTCCATGTTTCATTTCTATGTCTACTGAGTGAACATCACCACCAAAGCGGAATTTCTTGTTTATACTTTACTGAATCAAAGCACAGAATAAGAGCAGGTGCCTATTCAAATAAAAAATAACATCAGCATTTTTAGTGGTTATTATGATCACAATATTTCAATCAAAAGCAGCTGACTGCTTGATCTTAATGATTCTATTTTTGTTGTCTCTTTCATAAACTCTGTATTTACAAAAACAAACAGAAAAGGTGCAATCACAACAAAGAAAATGTAATTATGCAAGACTCCCCCTTCCTGTACATCCACTTTGTTCTTTGGGGGGAGAAATACAAACAACAGACTATTCTCAACAGTAAGAGCTACACTGAAAAATTTCAAGAGCTCTATAGGAGACACGCTAAGAGATATGTTTCATCTGAAAAACGCCTTAAGTACTACAAGAATGCAGAAGTACCACAATACAAAAGATTTTATGAGGCATTACCACCCTGGTACTCTTTGACACCTTTGTCACTCAAGATGTTACAGAAAAGCAGTCCGTGTGGTTAAAGAGTGAACGTGAACTACAGAACCAAACAGAGAGTCAGCCTGTTTATCAGCCTCTCCTGCATTCAGAAATCTAGGGTGTTGCAGCCTTGGAAGGATATTTCTCTGCTTCTCAAAAGCCTGTCGAACTAAAATGGGTGCACAGAGCAACCAGAAATTTAAAGGATTCACAAGAAATACCTGCACTTAGACTATTTTCCCGCAGCTTTCAGTACAAACAATGCATATGCTCACACAACATCTGATGTATTTGAAAGTCATCAAAAGTGTGCAGTTTTCTAGCAAAAGTTAGAAAAACAGTAACCAATTCTTAGAAATCTCTGCCTACCAATGAAACGATGAGATCATAAATACATTCTAACACACTTGTCCAAACTGAACAACAACTGGTTGAAACGACATCTTTGAAATATATCGGAGTATGAAAATTAACAAAAATTAGACCAGAAGAAAAATACTCTCTTTGAAGAAGAAAATCGTCCTCAGAAGACAATTTAGCCTGCATATTAAAACACTGTTTTTTCTTTTTCCTTTGCTGTTTCACACATAGTTGTAATCCAAAACTGCAGCAACCCTGAAGGAATTAAAGGAAGGAGGCATTCATGCCAAGAAAGTTCCTCAAGAGGAAGTCTATGGGTTGTTTTTTAATGTGAACTGTTGGTAGTACACAAAGCAGTAGCTGCCTGTTACATGACTCCTTTTTATCTTGTTAAAATTCCAAAGTGGAACAAATTTGGGTTTCCCCAAATACTGCTGAAAGACATTGAACTGCTACAGAAAGAAGTTAACCTAATCCAAGCAACAGAGTTTTGTACTTGGAGTAGAGGAATGAATTATGAGAGTGTTAAAAAGAAGATGCAGTGTAACAAAAACCACAAATACCAGAGATCACTGCTGCAGCATTCTTGCTGTATGCACAGACAGGATAAAATACTGTGGGAGGAGAGGTCTCACATCAGAGCATTGTCTGAAACAGCAGACAGCAAGATCCTGCTACACAAGGCAAGGTCAATGCAACTGGAGAGTCATCTGTTTAAGAAAATACACTATTATTAGAAGCAAGTTATGCAGCACTTGTGCATACTAATAGAATAAAACCATTACCCCAAAAATAAATGCTTTCAAATGGTAGCTTTGATTTTGCACTCAATGTTTCCTTTGAGACACTTTCTGCGTTTCATTTAAAACATTAAGAAGAGTAAAAAAAAAAATTTTTCTTTTTTTAATTAGGTGACTCCACTGAAAATGTCATCACAAATTATTTAACAGCAATATAGGGAAAAAAAAAAAAAAGTACCCCAGAGTCAACCTACTTAAACTACTATGAAATGCCTCAGTCCATTGAGAATAAAATATTACAGTAAATACACTGTCCTACAGAATGCACTTCCTTGTACAAGACTCATGATAGAACCATCTCCATGCTCCACAGTTATGCGGGACTAGGTGAAATTTTTGCATGTAAAGAACACAGAAGGCAGCTCCCTGAGCCATGTCACATATTCCACATATTCCCTGCCACTTTAAATCATTCACTGAAAGCGCTGGAACTACCTAGGGCATCATCATTGACACTTGGTAAATTAAAGAAACACAGTGGGCTCTGAAAGAAGGATAATTCTGATGAGTTTCACTCATTCCCTCTAGCTATTGTAGTTTACCAGTTTTCGTAACAGATGGCACACCTAGCTCATGTTTGAACACATTGGATTATTTATGAATGACTGGGCAGTTAAGAAGAGAGAATTGTTGCTGGCCTGGTTAAAATCAGGGACATTAAGTCTTGCACAGAAATGGCAGCATTAGAATGTATATGAAACCATGAAGACCAGGCTTGGATCCCACAGTGATGTATCACAGAATCACAGAAAGTTAGGGGTTGGAAGGGATCTCTAGAGATCGAGTTGAAGCCCCCTGCCAAAGCAGGATCACCTAGGGCAGGCTGCACAGGGATGCATCTAGGAGGGTTTTGAAAGTATTTGGAGGAGACTCCACAATCTCTCCAGGCAGCCCATTCCAGTGCTCTGCCACCCTCACCGTAAAAAAAGTGTCTCCTTGTCTTGAGATGGAACCTCCTTTGTTTTAGCTTGCACCCATTGTTCCTTGTCCTATCACTGGGCACCAGTAAAAAGAGACCATCACCTTCATCTTGACACCCACCCCTCAGATATTTATAGATGTTGTAAGATCCCCTCTCAGCCTTCTCCTCTCCAGACTAAACAGCCCCAGGTCTCTCAGTCTTTCTACATAGGAGAGATGTTCAAGTTCTACAGTTACCCTCATAGCTTCCCACTGGACTCTCTCCAGCAGATCCCTGTCTCTCTTGAATTAAGGAGCCCAAAACTGGACACAGTATTCCATGTATGCCAAGGCAGAGAAGAGGGGGAGGAGAACCTCCCTAGACCTGCTGGCTGCATTTTTCTTAATGCGCCCCAGGATGCTGCTGGCCCTTTTGGCCACAAGGGTACATTGCTGTCCCATTGATATGCTGTCCACTGCGACAGCAATATAACTATCTAACAATTAACTCTATTATTTAAAGTAAGACCAAAATTCTGTGCCTCAAAAACAGAAGAGAAATATTAAGGATCTCCCGATATAGGAAATGCAAAGAAAAACTGACTTTATCCTCAGCTCTTAAACACAAATCTCATTTCAGTAGATGGACATTTTGCTCAAAAAAAAACCCCAAAAAACTGAAGAGTGAAATATGACCAATATCTGGCAGAACCATGACTATGGAAACCCCACCCACAAGCAGACATGCATATAGGTTTGCCAAGACAAATAAAGCAGTATGCAGAGTAAGCTGGACTGCTCTCATATAATATGTACTCAGTCATGTAGGTGCTAAAGTACATGTGCAACAACTCTCTTCTAAATAAGATTAAGAAGGCTCAAGAAAGGACAAAATTAACCTAAGAAAAAACATGGATTTCAGGCTACCATGCTAACAGCTTCCTACAACAGAGCCACGATGAAAGGTTTATTATTTGAAAATTCATCAGACTGCATACAAAAGTTATAGACAGACTTTAACCTGCTGTCTGCATATAAAATGATAGCCATTGCTCAAACGAAACTATCAATGGCTGCATTGTGAACAGGCACGAGAGTAAGTCTGTCCATGCTGGAGCTGAGTGATTTATACCAATCTTTCAGTTACTGGTATTTTTGAAAAGTGTGTAAAGCAAAAAAGATGTGACCTACTACTAATACCATTATCATTATTATTTATAAAGTTTAGGGCTCAGAGGGCTCCATTTTGCTACAGGTGCTGTACAATACAGAAAACAAAATTACAACTCTTGTTCCAAAGTAGGGTCTTTAGTATTGTAAAACAAGCAAATCGTAAAGGAATACTTTTGTAAATACACAGCTATATTAAGCTGACCAGTAAAAAAATAAACTTAATTTTCATGTTTAATGAAAAAATTCTATGCAAATTATGGACTTCTAATGAAATAATAGATAAATTGCTTTTTCCCTCCTTTATAACTAAACTCTTCCTTTAATTCTTGTTTCAAATCCAAGAACTGTGGCTAAATTACAGCTGCTTTTCTTCAAGAAAGAAGAGCTACTAACTTGAGCTAAATGATTCCAGCCATTATAAGTCTACCACAATCTTTCACGAACAGTTACAACTGTCACTTTTCAATATGACCTTTGTTTCTATACTAGATTTCAGTACAGGTTCTAGTCATTGATCTTAACATATATATTTTTCAATAAAACAGCCCTTTGATACAAGAAATACTTTCTTCTACGGGTACATACAAATGGTGATCAAATTGTTTCATAACATTCTTTCTGAATAATGTAAATTTTCTCATTTTACAAATCTCCCCATCTTAAATTATTTTATAATCTCCATCATGAACTACTTCTATGATTTCCAGTAAATAAATTTCAGATATTTTTTTATTCTGCAGTAAAGGTTTCAATTTTCTTGAAGTTTTACCTGCCTTTTTTTTCCCCTTACTGTTTGAGCCTGACTTGAACACTTCAACTGGTTAAAGTGTGTCACGTTAATGTGAATTGAGAGGACAGAAACTGCACTGTCTGGTTTGCAGTCACAAAGTCTTAACAACAAATTTCTTACCACGTGTGAAAATAGGAATGAACTCATTACAGTAAAATAAAGACTTCAAAGACTTCAATACACTAGAACGTGAATGAATTCTATTTAGATGATTATAAAAGATTTTAGTAATCCTTCATGATTATATGCAGAGACTGGACATGCTCTTTCATGACTTGGGCACTTCTCTAGGAAGCCTTTTCTAATACACAAACACTTGTCTGTTTCTGTTTTCACCTTCTTTGTTTCATTTCCCCCAGACTAGTTTAGGTGTATTTCACTGTAAGGAATGCAAACGTTAGTTGTTTGCCATTGACTTTTCACAGGATGAGATACCACGGATCAAAGATGATTATCTACAGTTGGAAAGCATGACTTCTTAAACTATATAATGGTCACTGCTTTGCAGTAATTGCTAAATAGCTTTGAAATAATTGCCAGGTTCTCTGAGCCATTTTCAAATATTCAAACATGTAAAATATATAGGATATAAATATTTTACAAACTTTTGTCTTACAACAGCAAGCCCAGTTCTGCTTCTGACACAAGTGACTCACCATGAAACACAAAGTAAGTTTGACTGTTTCCTTGAAGTACAGCTGATCCTCTACCATTCTACTTATTTCTTACACTTTCTTTATCAGAAGCCTAATTTGCAACTACCTGTATAGGCTCTTCACCATATCACCTGTGCTGGTGGCATTCCAAGAGTGAGCAGCAGAGCTGATAACAATTGCACCCAGCCACTTTGGTCCTGATCCTACGAACACTTCAGTGAAGCTACTTCTCTAAGTGTTTGCAGACTTAAGAATCTTTGTAACTCAACTCCACTTCACCAAGCAGGCCTAAGTGAAGTCTGGAGCTGGAAGGAATGCATTCACCCTTCCTGTACTGGGTACCAGGGCCTGCAGCACCCACAAAGAGGGCCGAGAGCCCACAAGAGGAAATCACCAAGGCTTACTGCCGGAGTATCTTTCCAACGCAGGATCTCTGATGAGCTACATTGATCATACCGGACTAAATTAACCAGGCTTTAATGTGAAAAAACAAACCTGTTTGTACACTCAAAACTCGTGGAAAGAGAACAGGGAAGGTGAGGAATTAATTTACAACAACTCACAGCATATGGGAAAAGGACAACCCACCCCGATGTGCTTTTACATTGGGGATTTTTCTTGAGTCCTCCCAGAGGTAGAGGGGAAGACCCAAAGCAAAGGTCAGGTGGGGAGGGAGCAGGCAGCAGGGACATCAGGTCCTGCCGCCGGCGGCCCGGGGCTGCGAAACATGGCCGAAAGTAGAGCCCCCGCCCGCCCCGGTGCACGGCCGCAGCGGGCAGCCCTTTGTACCCCTCTCGCCAGGGCCACGGGGGCTGGAACCGGGAGTTCCCGGGCCTTGCCCCAGGGTTCCCCCAGGCAAAGCGGCTGCCTCTCTCGGGAGCCGGGGAAAGAGCCCGTGAAAGCGGGCGGGGGTGAGCAGGGGACGCACCTTTCAGCGTCCCCAAGCATCTTCTTCTTCTTCCTCCTCCTTCTCCTCCTCAGGCCGGCCGGCGACTCCAGCAGCAGCAGGGCCTCGGCGGCGGAGCGGTCTGCGGGACGGGGCCACCCCCGTCTCGCCAGCGCTCCACAGCCGCCGCTGCTCGGAGCAGCGGAACGAGCGAGGCGCCTACCTCGGCTGGCCGGGGGCGGGGGCTGCAGGCACGCACCGCCCCGCCGGGCCGATAAAGAGGAGAGAGGGAGGTGCCGTGGGGCACCATGGCGGGCTGACTCAGCCGAGAAGCCACGGCGCGGGGCAGCTGGGGCCAGTTCCCCCAAGACCGCTCCGCCTCGGCAACAGGCAGGGAGGAGGGATCCTCTCGCCCGACGGTTGCTCCCAGGACGGGTCGCTAGGGACATTCCCCACACAAAAGGCAGGCGGGGTGCGGTCATTCAGCCGCGGGCAGCTTTTCCTCGCCCTGCCCCAGGGCAGCCGCGCGCCCGCCCGCAGACGCGGCGGCGAAGTGGGTGCGGGTGGCTGTGCAGCCCCTCTGCAGGCGAGGCGCGAGGCCGCTATGAGTACACACCCTCAGCCGGCGCTTCGGCAGGATCCGTGGTCCGCGGCGTCTGCCCAGCGCCGTTCCGCTCGCTCCGAACAGCGTTTTAACTACTCCACGTCCTACACCCTTGGCGGGTAACGCTGCCGGCAGCGGTGCCCCTGAACGCCACAAATTCAACTGCTTCCTCCCTCACCGCCCCGGGTGTGTGTGACCGTTTGCAAAAAAGCTCTCCGTTGAGGGGATCATCGAAGCCAGAACGCTGTCCCTCGCCGGGCAGCGGCCAGCTGGCGTTACCTACGGAAGAACTTTCTTGTGCCTCCCTGCAAATGGGTAGCGTCACCCGCGCGCCCCTGCCCCGCGCCTCCCCCCAGGAGTGGGAGCAGGTCCAGCGCCACGGCCGTGGGCGCCCGCCGAGCGAGGACGGGGCGGGGGCGGGTCGGGCCGCGGGTGCCTCAGCGCATCGGAATGTCGGCGCGCCCCCCGTGCGACCCTCCGCGCCCCCCGCCGCGGATTCTGCCGGGCTGCAGGGTGAGGAGGGCGGCCCGCGGCAGCAGCTACCCCGTTCTGGAGCGGGTGGGGAAGCGCGACGCACAGCCTCTGCCCTCTGCTCCGCTGCCAGCCATTATCTTTGGGAAGAGAGAACGGTGCCCATGGAAGGGGAGGGGGAAGCGCTACACTGTTCCGTGGAGCTCAACTCTGCATCTTCCCATGCAATCTGTGTGCCGTGCGGAGTCCAAGAAGAAAGAGTCTCGTAAACTTGCACTGTAAAGGAAGCACTCTTACTTTTTAAACAGGCGAAAGTTGGCCATAGATAACATAGTTTTATTTAGGACGTTTTTATGTGAAGGGCACCAATTCTCACGACTAAGGTATGTGAGGACTGTGTCCCAGTGGAGGGTTGTAAAAATTTACTTCATTCTCTTCCATTGTAAGGAAATCATCGTACTATTTTCTAAGGGAAGAACAAATCCCAGAGCTTGATAGTCAGATTTATTACTACACATTCTACTCTGTCACCCCTGCAAATGCTCTGCACCTCACTGCAATAATTGTCTTCTGAGGATAATAGAAGTACAATAGCATTGACTCCCGAGGGATAGGCATCCCATCCGACAGAGTCCAGTAGTATTAAAAAAGTCGATGGAGTTACCCCACTCAAAGTCAAAATAATTTACGTGTTTCCAAAAGTTTGCCTTTTGGGTTTTTCTTTTACAAATTATGTCAGAGTATTACATATAATTATTCGCTTACTACTCACTGGCATTACATTTATTACCTACTCTGACTTTTTCCATGGAAGCTTTTTCCAGTTTCTCTCTGCTTTTCCACTTGTTTTAAAGAGTGCAGGAAAATTATTATCACAATATTCCAGTGGAAAATACATATACATTTTCCTCTGCAACATGTTCACACTACTTTTTTCAGCTTTTTTTTTTCCTTCAGTTATTTCAACAATAAAAGTATCCTGTACTGAAAAGCAAGTGATACATTTTACAGAATGGAAATTTTTGAGAAACCACCACATCCTTGACTCAGCAAAAGACTAAGACACGTATCTAACTTCAGGCACACATCAATGTGACAGTTTAGCATACCCAATAATATGCTTGAGCAATTTGTTGCATTAAGAATCTCTTCCTGAGATCCAGGACCTCATCTGTAAATTGAGAGCTTGCATGTTTCACCAATAAGCTAGAAGTTTAGTCAATAACAGGAAGATTTTCAAACACTATCATGATGGAAGACATACGAAATTTACAAAACTGTGGAAGTTTTGAGTTAGATACAATGGTGACAGGTGCTTTCTACCAGATAGATGCTTATCTCTCTGAATACTGTAGGACAGAAAAATGACAAAGATTACAAAGCTGCAGGACTGCTGGTGTAGCTGCTGTCTTCTTAAAATGTATTCAGGCAATTGGTAGTTCAGAAATTGCATTCCTGAAAAGCAAAGAACACTGAGAAAAAATTAAATATGAAGGAATAATGTGCCTAGATATATCTAAGAAATAAGTTGCATACAAATTACACGTACATGGTTGAGACAAGCCATCTTCTTTCCATTCCAACATCAGTACATGATCCTCTGAGATGCTGCAAGCAGATTTATTTGGGGCAGTATTTATCTTCTCAGTGACACGTTGGAAAGCTGCTTGTTAGAATAGTTACCTGAGTAATCTGTCTGCTTCTGTTAACTGCAAGATTCACTGGGTTTGTACCTCTCTTCCTGTACACACAACAGAACTCCCCTCAACAAACCTACCACTGACCTTCTGTCAAAACTAGTTTGATCCTAAAGTGGGAGAAGTATGCAGGCACTCATTATCATCCACTTCCTCTGCAGGGGACTTCCACACCCAAGTTTTCCAGAAGAGAATTTTGAGCTGCTAGATGACCTTAGCACTATACAGATGAAGAAACTATTTGTTGCTGCACTGGACTTGACTCATGGGTCATGATTTCTTTTTAAATTCTTGGCCAAGCAGAAAGTGCTTTGCGAATGCTCCAGATTTCTCTCTTTGTACGTGAGTGTCCATGGTGCTCTCATGAGAGCTAGCTTAGTCATCACACTGTAACCTACTCCATCAGGCTTGACAATATAGAAAGACAACACAACCAGCTCAAATTTACTATATTGCTAGATTCACTAGCAATACAAAATGAGCATATAAGCTCAAAGTGGATATTCAGATATGAAATTTCACTAATCTAGGATTCACAGAATCACAAAATTATTGGGAGTTGAATGGGACCTCTGGATCACCTAGTCCAAACCCTCTGCTAAAGTAGGTATGCCTAGATCAGGTTGCAGAGTTTTGAATGTCTCCAGAGAATCCACAGCCTCTCTGGGCTGCCTGTTCTAGTGCTCTGCCAGCCTCAAAGCATTTTCTCCTTAAATTCAAGTGAAACCTCCTGCGTGCTACGTGGCACCCATCACCCCTTGTCCTATCAGAGGGCACCACTGAAAATAACCCAGTCCCCTCTTCATGACCTCCACCCTTTAGATGTTTTTATGCCTTTGTAAGATCCCCTCTAAATCTTCTCTTTTTCCAGGCTAAAGAATCCCAGATCTCTCAGCCTTGATTCTACATATAGTAGTTATTCATAGAGAAAAATATAGGACAATCAGAAATACTGTGTCTTTTAGCTCTACCAACCATGTATTTTGGAGTTGGGGTTACAAAACTAATTTAGAGAACTTCAAAGTTATGCATAAATATTAAATTCCACACGTTCCTGCAAAATGGGAAGTATTATTCACATTATACAAATGGGGAAACTAAAGCAATATGAGCTTACTTGGGCAATTTTCCCACAGTCAGGAAGAAAAAGTTGCTACAGAGGTAGGATCAGTATTCCCAATACCTGGCTTTCTTTCTGCACTCAGTCTGAACTGTACATCACTTGCTTAAACCCTGCAGTGTAATGTATATAGGAATAGTTTATCTTTAATTGTGGTATTCTATAGTGATATTTTCAAACAATTTAATCAACAAATTTAATAAAACACTTAAAATATGCTTTTAATTAAAAAAAAAATAGCCAAAAGGTTTTTCTTTGGGCTTTGCTCCAAAAGTTACTCTTCAGCTAGGACTAAAGAAAAGCATGCACGCTTGCGCACATGCAAACAGAAATTCTAAAAGAAAATTAGAAACACATGAAAATAAGGACTGAGAGTGTTTTCTCAGCTGCACTCTGGTTTCAGTGCAGCAAAACTTTCACTGATTTACTAACAGATAGCAATTTCCCTGGTGAAGGCACACATAGGCCTTGTCTTCAATTAATTCCTCCCTTTCTTTAGACCAGTTATCATTCTACACAAGAGCCGCCCATGGATGCAGAGTGGTGACTGCTCTGCCAGGGCAGCTCAGCTCTCTCCATAAAGCACATTTCTGTTCCAATCATAAGGGGATTCAGCCCTGTGAGAAGAGTTCTTACAGAAAGACAGTTTCACTGATGACAACTATTATTTTAGTAAAAGTCCAAGTTTGAGACTCTTTTATTGTGATTGATAGATAAATAACAATACCCATCACAATTTCTATACTGACTCAAAATAATAAACGTATGGGAGAAAAAGTATTTGAATTTCAGAAACTGTTTTTAAATTATTAATTCTGTAATGGAGGTTTCTTATCAAGCCTGCTATTCTATAAATCTCACAGGGGCTTAGAGACTTAATGTCACTTTATGTGACACAAAGTCTGTTTTGCTCACCTGATTGTTACAAACACCAGCAATTCTGAAAGCCTAATGAACAAGCGTACAGGCTTTCTGACTTTTCATTTAGGAATAAAAAAATTAGATAGAATACATAACTATCTAAAAAAATTAATAAGCTAAACAACTTAAGAGTTTTGGAACTGACATCAGCTGCTTGATTTTCAAATCATCAGTAAAGTCATCTTCCAATTAGTCTTTGGAAGAGATACAAGAGGGTTTGGAGTGAAAAAAAAAACCCCACATATATTATTCTCAAATATCTCCAAGATAGAACGTGGCTAATAAGGATAATTAAATGTAAGTATGGAATAATTGCATTATCCCTTTTTTGGCTATAATAATTTTATTCTGACATATTTCATATTTCAGTGGAGTAACTCCTGATGTAGGTCAAATTAAAGGAAGCCTTTTATGTCCAACTCTATTTCCATCATATAACTTAGCTATGTTTTTAATATTATTTT
Source organism: Indicator indicator (assembly GCF_027791375.1). Taxonomy (NCBI): domain Eukaryota; kingdom Metazoa; phylum Chordata; class Aves; order Piciformes; family Indicatoridae; genus Indicator; species Indicator indicator. The sequence goes on along the minus strand of NC_072016.1, from coordinate 14,844,106 downwards.
TTGCTACACTATTATTTCATTACTTATTTTTTTAAGTTGGAGACTATATTAGAATACAGGTCTTTGAAACACTGGGAAAATAACTTGTTTACTTAATATTACAGTTCAGGCACAATGGAAGTCAAAGTATTCATACTACTAAGTGTGTGGAGTTAATAAATTTAATAAAACTGCATACTACAACATAATTTTCTGCTAATCCTCCCTAAAAGCAGAAAACGGAAAATATATATCTATTAATGGATTAAACTGTGAGAACCTTGGGGTCAAGAATAGTACATAAATATTAATGATATTAAATTGACAATAAATACTGACATTCCCAATCAAATTATATATCCATAATGAAAATACCTTGAGAAACCTGTTTTATTACTTTCCTTTAATCTCAGATTTAAAAGTTCCTCAAATGCACAGTGAAGTCTTTAATACATTTATAAAGATAAAATGTGTTGTTTCTTGAATAAAATTACATGGTCCAACCAGGATGGAATATTGTCCTGAGCATCTAAACAATAAAGCCTCATTTATTTAAGACTGTTAGATCTAGCTTTGTATAATCCCATTAACTGTTCAGGTTCACCTGATTAATTCTGTTGAACAGAATTAATCCTATTTTTTCCTAGGCTTGTTTCTCCTAATAGATATTCTCAAGGAAGCTTTATCCAAAGACAGTTCTTCTATCCCCTCATAATTGTGCCTTTAGTTTGAATAACAAATTATGATTGTACTCAGGGATTCACTTCCTCCACAAATCAACAAATGACCTGATTTACCTGTACTCTGTCATCACTTTGGTCAAGCAGCCAGGACAATTAGTTATTCATGTAATAAATTATAAAACCTGTGTTGTCCCTAATGCCCATGTCTAACTAAACAACAACCAGCCTACAAGGTCAATTTAACACTCAATTCCTTCACTGGCAACCTGACATAGTATACATTTGACTAAATTCAAGAACCAGCACAAGATTTTTTTTTTTTTTAGGTAACTGACCATCTGACAGCTGTTAAAGCCACAAGAAAATTCAAGCATTTGTTTATTTTTCTTTTAACAGAAGAAAAATGTGCATGTCACCAAGATGGACAATAATAGTAGAAAACATGTCATTGCAAAGAACATTAGTATTCTTGTTCTTCTTAAATGTTAAGATAGTTCATGTTGGATTATTCAAACTACACCCTACTTAACACAAAATATTGTAGTGTTTTCCAGTGAAGTTTGACAAAAATTGTTCCTTTGCACAGTTATGTAATATACATGCACATCAAGAGATTTAATTACTAAAAACATGGAGGACTGGGGAGGGAAATGCATAAAGTTGGCAAGAATTTTGTTTCCTTTTTTCAGTATGCTGCTCTTCTTTCAGGACTTAATTCTGCTACTTGATATTAGTATAATTTGTCTTCTGTGCGACAGAAAACATGTTTTCTTACTATATCCAAATAAGGCTATTTTATGTGTTACTGCATACAGATACAAACTTAAACATCCACAGTCTTTTTATTTTATGCTTCTTCTCTAGATATTCTTAAAGGACTATGCTCATAGATGAAAGATTTACAGCCTAAGACTAAGATTAATCTTGTTTTAAGTTTTTAATGCTTGAAATTTGCCAACCCCATTTCCTAATGCTATACAGCTTCAGCATCAAAAGGTGGGGTTTTTCATATGTGTGTAATACACAACCTTCTTGGAATCCATAATATCACAATACAATTACATTTTGCGTAAATCAGCGTCTGTTTCAAAGCACAAACCTCGACATATCTGATTCTCCCAAGGCTACTTGAGAAAGGACTTTATCAACTTTGTAAAGAAATACTCCAGCATATCTAAGTTACTGCTAGCTCTTCAATAAAATCTTAAGTTGCTGGAATAACTGATGCATAAAGGGTGCAGAACAGACCAAAGTTTTCTACAGTGTTGGCATACACAATTCAGCTGAAAGGTTGCCTCATCCTGAAAGTAGTTATTTAGGAAGTGCTTTATACAGTCTAATGCTGGGACATTAAATTTTATGTAATAAAGTCAAAAGATAAATGAGTTAGATAAGCTTTATATAATTCTTACAAATTAGGGTAGAGTTTAAATAAAAATAATTGGCAAATTTTGCTGTTGCACCTAGTAAAAATATGTTTTGTAATTCACCTGCTCTGAATGTCTTTATCATGTGTTTGTTTCATATTTATTATAATCTCCTACCTTATGCAAGCACTTGCAAGAAGAGATCTTCAAATTCTGATGGATGACTTCACCTGCAACACACTTTAACCTGCTACTAATACCACTAATTGGCTGAACAATGCATTTGAGTTTGGGCAGTGGATGTGTTTGGGAATAAGAGCACTCACAAAAAAGCAGCACACAAAACTTTCATGGCTGTTTGGGGAACCAATATGCTAGAAAAAGTAATAATATGCAGAGAGATCTCCATGATTGTTAACAAAGCAGCATTTAGAAAGTGAAAAGCGTTGTATATTGACAAGATATCAGCTGATTAAATCCAAAGAAGACTTCAAAATGAGAGTATCATCCATAGGACTAGATCAACCTTCTGCCTTCTATGGGCAATTCGTGGACTACATTGTACAAGAAGTTAATTTAGGCTGGAAGCTTCACTCCCCTGTCACATAACACAGGCAATTTCATCCTTAACACTCTTACATTTGGAGATCCCTTAGTTCTACTGCAGCTGAATGGGTTCCAAAGAGAAAGCCCAACTTGGCCAATGTTCAGGAAAGCAAGGTGGTTTTGGTTATACAACACAGTGTGTAAAAGAGCCTGGCCCCTCCTGTGTGTTTTTCAAATTTTGTTCGTCGATGTTTTTCTCATTAAAACCTATTGAACCAAAGTAGATTCCAACATGTATTTAAAATGTTAGTTTATTGAATCTGGCAAGAATAAAACTGAATCCATTTTACAAAGAAGACAGATGATTGGACTATTCAGCTAGTCCAATGTGTAACCAATTACCATTTGTTGGGGTTTTTTTGCCAGCTTTGATTAGCATTTGCTTGCACACAGGAATTCTGGACATGTAACAAAACAAACAAACAAAGAAGCTGAAAAACAAGCATCTGACAATTGATGTGTTGAAAGATCCATCTTTTCCATTAATGATGGAAGACTAAATTCTGTAATTTTACATTTAAAAGCAATGAATTTTTTTTTTTAAACTCTTTGTTAATATATTGGCTTTTGCTGTCATAATGCTTGTTTATGTGCTGTTTGTCATAGCAACATATAGTTATACTACCAGCAGCATCTGACTAATACATAAATTCAACGTAGTTTCTTAGATACTTAGGGACATGAAAGATGCCTGTAATTTTACCACATCATTTTTCTTTTTAGAAATGCTAAGGACAGAATAAAAAGTAATGAGCACATGGCTTTAAACAGTAGGTTCATGAAAAGGAAGTAAGTCCATTATCTGCCCAAATTATTCTGAAAGGTCATGAAAAGTATTTCACACTGAATAGTAATCTACTGCAATTCTAAGGTAGCATTACACTAACAAATCAATTGAAAAGAAAAATAAACTGACAAAAATCTTTTGGTGCTGCAAGTACCTGTTTTATCCTGGTTAGCACTGCAGTGCTCTACTGAAATCTATAAGAGGTAAGTAAATAATAATCTAGTGCTTTCTACAAAGTCAGGCCGTCTGATTAGGTGTTAAAAATGTGAGAGTATGGGAATACTTGTGACTAATCTTAACAGTTATTCAGAAATGAGTATATATGACCAGGACTTTCCATGAAAGTAATGAAAGTAGCCAGACAACCAGACTGCAAAAAGGGTAATCACTATTTGGCTCTTTACTTATTAAAAAAAAAAAAAAAAGACATGAACTTTGCAATATCTGTTACGGCCTCCTCTTCCAACAAAGAACATTATAAAATTCACTGCAAATTCTAAAAATACATGTTTTACAATCAATGTGTAAAGTTCTAGTACTAAATCATTGAAGCAAAAAACCCTTGCCTTATTCCATTGTCACATCAGTGCACATAGTATCACAGCTAGTACTGAACAACTTAGTTTTGTGTAACCTTAAATACAACAGAAGGTTAGTAAAGTGTTCTTTCTTTCAAAATAAAAACAATTTAAACTTCAGCTTCTGTTTTATATTCCAGTTGAGATTCTTTGCAGCAATTTCATCCACATCTGCTCTGCAGCTTTCAGGTTTATAAAAGCAGTATCTCCCAATTTCCTTTCATCAGAATATCCATATGCAGTGTTTCATAGACATGTTGGTATACTTTAACACTGAAGCACTAATTACAAGTTAGAATCACATACTAAGATTAAGAAAATAAACGTATGTGGTTATGAGGCATCTAATATTGAAAATCCCGAACAACCTAGCAAAAAATACCTCCAAGTGTGGCATCTTCCCAATATAAGTACACTTAAAATTATCACAAAAGTTGTAAAACTAAAACTGAGTGGTAAAAGTAAATAATAAAACTAAACATAGCACAATGAAAGTCTAAATTAATAACCTAAGGTCATGTATAGAAGTTGCCATCCAGATTATGTCAATAAAACCAAATTGTTTGGGAAAGGTGTTAGGATGGGAAGAGCTTGGTATGGGAAGTTAGTGTGTTGTGCCAGTGAACATCAGTGGGAGCATCCAAGGGGGCAGAAAGCATAATCTTCACAATACAGAGGATTAGAAGCATTTTCCATTGTCCTGAACAATCTGCAGTGCTCTATTCCCTTTTTTGTGTCCTGTCACTGCACATCCAATAGTCCTGTCCCCTTGAGAGTATAAGCATAGTAATTGCCCTCACTTCTACATCTGACAGATGACAGTTTAAGCACAGCTGAGAAACTGAATGTAGCCACTCTTCTTTACAGCAAATTGTATATAAGCACAGCATGAGCTACAGAAAAATTCAGGCCCCCAAAATACCAAATAACCTCAAGAGAATTTGCGGTTTTAAAAAGTGTAGTGTAATCCTTCATGCTTCTGTCTGCAAGTTCCTAATGTACTAAAACTATTTCAATAGGAGAAATGAAATGTGAAATGCTGTTTCAGCTATTATCTACCTGGAACATATTTGTAAGTGTTTGTATGAAAGAGGAAATCTGTTTTCCCACAAAAATTATTCAGTAAAGATGGCAAATAAATGTTTTCAAACATGAAATGGAAAGGCCAAGAAAGCCTCTAGAAAATTCAGATGAGCTGAATCAAATAGGCAAGTAAATTCCTCTTGAGGAAAACAGTGTATGTTTGTTGATCAAAACTCTGACATCTGGAGAGCTACAGGCTAACATGTAGTGGCATCCACTACCTCAAATCCAAGTTTCAATAAAGGCATACTAAAGAAAGAAAATTATGGATTTAACATTGTTTTTCTATTTTATTCCATGCTAACCCTGGGATACAAGTTGTAATCTTCAGCAAGCAACACACTGTCAAGGGTATTCTTATATAATCAGCAGAGAACAAACTGTTCTTTCTCTTCCTTGAATCTGTACCCAATCACGCTTACAGGGTTCATCAGGACAGTTTTGCTACAGATTACTTGCTTGCATGCCAGTGAGAGAACAAAGATTTTTTCCCCACATCTTTCCTTTCCCTTTTCCCACCGTTCTCCACACACCACACCACCCTGGCCCCCAAGTAAATGCAACATACTAGAGATTGTTCTCTAAAGCTAAGTCAAGATTATTTCTGACAGACATTTACATGAAAATTTACAGGTTCTGCTGATGCAGGAAACACCGTTAAGGTTGTATAGCAAAAAAAAAAAAAAAAAAGTGTATTTCACACCTTCATTCCCTGAAAATACAACATAGCCTAACTGTGCTGATAACATCATAAAATGAAATTAGCCACCTTCATTACAGATTAAGAACTAATGAACTGCAAGGGAAATACAGATACGTGGTTCTGGCAGTAAAGCAGAATAGTGATATGAATCATGTGTGTAAACCAAGCTTCTGGGGTAAAAAAGGCTACCTTGCTATTTGTAGTCCTCCCATAGGAGACTTCAGATTGTAGTATTTCTGTTATCACACTCCACATTTTGCCATATGGCAAGAGTAAAGAATGCCTGCTAAGTGTTTTCATATGGACTGCCTACATTCGTTACTATAAATCGTAGAACACAGGGCCTTATTCATATCATACAAGGATGAGGTTTAATGAAGAAATCAAACACATATCTATTACAAGGCATTGGCTGGCATAAAATACTTCTGGTAAAGTTAAAAAATTGACATAAACAGGATTACTTTTTTTAAAAGCATACAGCTTTTAAAAAAACCTCAATAGTGACTGAACAGTTTTTATGGTAGTATAAAGGAATATTTATTTTGAGAAAAAACAAGTAGAAAGTATCTCATTAACAGTGCACTTCATATGAAATAAAATGGATTTGCCACATAGTATTTCCATGTAATACTAAAAATGTTTTTCTTTAACATTATCTGACTTCCCCAAAATTGTCCGTAGTTCTTATCTGAATAGAACACCATCTGCCAGTGCCAGCTAACACCAGCAAAAAATCCTATACCAAACATTCCAATAGAAAGCAAGTTGACAAGTATTTTTTCTAGCTCACTGTAGTAATTAAATCTATCACCTCCTCCCTGCCTAATATTACCCTCCCTTTAATTAAGATGATGTTGGGACAATCATTCCCAACTCTACCAGGCTTCAAGCATGGTGCATCTATGCTCAAAAGCTTGCATTCTTCCCCATTTAATCAGCTGGCCTAACCACAGAGGCTGTTTCAGCACACCTGGTCCTGTCCATACCCCAGTGCTGTGGTGACCAGAGCAACACAGTTACTACTGAAACCCTGGCATTGGAAATATTTAGCAGGAGACCCTAGAGACAAGGTGCTAGACATGTAAGGCCTCTGTACCTACAGCAAAAAAAAAAATGGTCAAGAACTATGCAGGGGGCTCATTCCAGCCCCAAAACAAAGTGTGGGACAGAAAATATTTTTGAAAATCCTTCAAACAGGAAAAAACACAGGACAATAAGCAATAGTTACAAGCTGCTGATCAACTGCTCAGACAAAAATTAGAACTAGTTGCCTAAATTCATCCTAACTCATGACAAATTACCCCAAAGAACTTAACAGCAAGAATGTACTTTGCATCCTCCAACTTTTTTTAATAAGAATGATTAGGACATATGCTAGATATAGAGTCATATCCAGTAACATCATTACTGATATCTGATTTCCTTGCAACATCCCCCCTCAATTTATTGATGTCCATGTGAAGGTGGCATGCCCACTCTCCCCTTGCTCTCCAGAATGTCTGAGGGAGTATTGCCAAAGTCTTCCTGTACCTTCTAGAATGTTTTGCTCTGAGGAGGAGTGGAGGACAATTTAAACCTTCAGACAAGAGTTTAAGAGATTATTCGGTCTGCTCAGCAGCATTCTACATAGTTATTTAAGTGCTTCAGTAGCATTTGGAGCCTTATTTAAAAGTAGATATTTGCAGCGTCTACATTACAGTATTAAAAATTTTATTGACCGAAACTGTGGATTTGGATTTTTAACAGGGTTTACTCTTGCATGTTAAGCAGCAAGAAGACAGCACCACCTACTGATAAGACCAGTAGCAATACAGAGTGAAAATAACCATCCTGAACAGAAAACATGGGGTTTCTTTCCACCTCTTTTCATATAGAGCCCAGAATCACTTCATACCAGCAGGGCGAGAACTCGGACCTCTCATTCACTCTTTGCTCAGTACATAAGCTCAGATAACAAAACAATTTTTCATTATCCTTTCCAGAATTTACTGCTATTGGACAGGAAAACGTAGGAATTTCATTCAGTAGTGTCATAAAATAAAGTTCAATACAAAGCTTATTGAAGAATGTAAAAGAATCAAGTGAGACCTATTTGAATGGTTCATCTGCACATCATAGCTGCTTTCCCATGCTCAGAATTGTAAGAAAGCTTTATCAAGTCAATAAGGGGATAACTTGCACAGCTCTTTCCAACTTTAGTAAAGTTTGTTTTCCAAGTAATAATAGGAATGTTTTTTCCTTTGAAATACTTTAATCCCTTCCCCTTTGCTTTTTGGTGTTGTTTTGGGGTTTTGGGAGGTGAGGTAGGGGGTTAGTTTGCAGACAAAATTCTAAAATTTTATGTGTCTTAGCATTTAGTGCTATGTCACTACCCATTTGCAGATAAGGAAGATTTTTAATGTTATCCATCTATCCCTTAATGCTTAGGTTTCTACATATTATATTTTTATAGTTGTTCCAAAAAACACTACAGAATTGCCATGAGAAAAACTGCAGCTTCTCCAAAAGTTCTTTCACAATTACCCTTCTCCTGCCTATGCCTGGCACAGTAAGCTCTCTTGGAAGTACTTTTCTTTTACTTTAGAGCCTGAGAAACACATGGTATGAAGTCATCCTACAATGAGTTAATTTTTGAGTATATAAAGTGAAGAAGAGAATACTGGATAGACAAGCTAACACTGCTAGTCATTCCCTATTATATAATTTGTCTTCCCTCATCTTCCTCCCCACCCCCTACAATGCTAACTCAAGTCACAGCCAGAAATAAAGACTAATTACATGCACAAAGCTCTCAAGCAGGCTAATACTCTCATCCAGTTCTGTTATCTTCTGCTTTTACAAAACCAGACAGCACTGCAGGAGGAAGCATTGGTGTAAGGATAATTAAAAAATTACTACAACCATTTTTACTATTCAGCAATAGTGGTGGGTTTGCACAATTAGAACAAATTCTTTTCTCTGACTTACTCTCTTTGGTGAAGAGATAATTATTGAAACACTAGATAATGGGAAGCACTGGGATGAATTAAGTATCACTGTGTGACAGAAAACACAAGACTTCAAATATGGTGTACAGAAATAAAACAGCCAACCACAAAAGAAAACCAAAAAAAACAAAACAAATTGCCAATTGGACACAAGAAAATTTAACTTTACTGACCTTTCAATGCCACAATACTTCCAGTTAAGAAATTACTATATGGAAGCTGATGGAACTTCTTTTCTTCTTTAGCTTCTTGCAAGGCATAAAAACTGACACCATGCTAATAGTAGCAGAATTTGAGGCACATGTTCATATTTATCAGAGATTGTTTCATTACTTTTTCTTTTATAAAGCTTTTACAATCATTATATTCAAACATGTTCTACTAATCAAAGCAAAACCAGAGATTAATTCTTCAGGTTCATTTTATTAGTAATGATGAATATAAATCTCTTAAGAAAATACTCTTAACATTTCAATATATAAGAATTGTCTATAAAAATATACCACTACATAACAAAGCCAGTAACTTCTACAAAACATATGATTCAACGTATATTTAACAATATATAGGACATAGTACAAATCTTTTAATTAATGCTGAGGATATTTTTACCCCCTTTTTGTCACATAACAACTCACAGAATAGGAAATTACTCATTTCAATACACAGAAACGTTATCAGCATAGAAATCTATGTTCCACCCTAAAGTTGCCTGCATCTGCAGGAACATAAAGCCACAGCTTTTCTTTGGATGGACAGGCAGTTACGACAAGAAAAACATTCTGATGGTAACTGCAACGTCCTGCTGCAGTCAGTGTTGCACATCTGCTGTCAGCATTGCCAAACCTGAATCCATGCAGGGACGGAGATTGTGCTTCTACTGCCCTTGTGGAACCAATGCCACAGATGAGCCTACTGTGGTTACCATGACAAGAGAACTTGAAAACAGACTCTTTTTGCCTAACTACTGTTAGTTAGTGAGGAAATAACTTTAAGAGGCTGCCTGTCTAGGAATAAACCTTCTTACCACAGACAGCCCTTGAACAAAACCTTGAAGAAGAGACAATACTGTGGTGGAAGAGGGGGGAAGTGTTTATACAAAACAATGGTAAGGGTAGTACTATCCATCTTGTCATTATCAGTTACAAGAAAAGCCATCTTAGAACAGTTTTTTTGATTTGGGACAGAGTCTAAATTCAGGTTTCAGAAGAAAACTTATTCATTGAACTAATTATTTCATACAGACTGTGGTTGTCTACACAATTAGCCTGTCAAATTCTTAGTGTAGATACATTTAGAGAACTTTTAGAGCATACTTTGACAACCAACTTTACCTGAAAGAATCTGTTTCACAGTGACAGTACATAGCTTTTCAGCCATCATCAGCCATCATGTAGAAGTGTTGGGTATATAAGGCTTTAAGGCTATACAGTCCTACTGAAGACAACAGATGACTACAGTATTTTGCATAGTAAAGAACATAAGAAACATGCTTGTGATGCATCAGCAACAACAAAATCTTTTTACCCTGTGTTTATGTGCAAAACAACCAATAATTAATTAATATTCACTCTATTCAGGATCAACTGAAATCAGTAAATTGAATTACTGTGTTGAAATTCAAGAGAAACAACTTTGTATCATAGCAATTGCAATGCAACGATATTTTATCATATTACAAGTAAAGGATTTCCAATTGGAAAAGTACATTTATGAAACTGAAACTTAAAAATACTATAAAGATCACAAGAAGACACTACAGGTGGTCAACATTAATAATATATGCCTGATTCAAAGCTCAGAAAAATTATATTTGACCCTGAGAAATTTGCTGTACTGAAACTTAAAAAGGTACAAAAGATTTTAAAGTAAAAATCTAGCCAAGGAAAGAGAGAAGAACAAACCAACAAACAAAGAAAAAAATAATCAAACCCTGAAAAAACCAAGGCTCACACAGTTTAATTTCAGATTCTCAAACTGTTAAGCTCTGGAAGAAAAAAATATTTACCATCTTAACAGGAATCATAAGAAATATTTCCAATTCAAAAAAGCCAAATGACATTTTATGGTATCCATAGTTTTTGTACAATTTCATTCTCTTCAAGGCCTCCAACTAAAATTTTGGTTTTCAACATACATTTGAAAAAAAGAAAATTTAAAAAAAAAAGTTTGAAAAAAATTAAAGCTTAAATGTCTTCCATTCCCGAAGTCATCTAGAAGAGCTAGTTATAGAAGTGAGCTTGTCATGTTTCATGACTACAGAAGCCCTAACCAAGTCTTTTTTTTTTTTCCCAGCTTAACAATTGTCTAAAAGTTGGATCAAAATAATGTTCAAAAAAATGCAATGTTCTTCAACATAGAATCACAGAATTCATGGAGTTGAAATGGATAGGATCTTGTTTAGGTTATTATTTTAACAACTTAAATATTTAGGAAAGTTTAAAAACAGAGGAAGAAAGTAAATAGATGGAGCTATAAGGAAACTACAGGTCTGAAGAAAAAAAGAAAAAGTAATCTGGGGGTTTTGGCACTACAGGTATAGAGAATATATCAAAGAGTTTCTGCAAGAAATGGGACAAAATACCCACCAATATAACAGGTTATTTCAGGTCATCATCTTTCCTACACCTATGTGTTAAGGGCAAGAAAATAGTCCTCTCTTTCAGAAGTCTGTTGTTGTTCTCTGCTAAGTGATAAACAAAACTCATTGAAATCATATGACCTAACAAATTTTTTTATATAGGCTTCCACATTAATTTTATTCTGCACTAACAAAACAGCACTGTAATTTAAACTGTTATCTAATTCCCCTTCCTAATATTTTCACACTGTCATGAAGTTCAGGCTGGTTTTGTCCTCGCCAACACCCTTACTACAAAGTTATGTAGCTGGAGCAGCTTCCAGGGCCAGCTCACCACAAGCACTGAGCCAACAGGAGGGAACAAAACTAGCTGACAATCTAAGTTTACATCGGTATGAACTGCTTCGGAACCACACCTTTTTGTAAGTGTCAATTCAAACATGCATGCTAAACACGAAGTGAAGCATTAAAAAGCGATGAGGTCTGTTTTCCTTCCCTCCTCTGAAAGCTGTTGCTCAATGGCAGTGATGGCTGAACAGAAGAAAAAATTCCAGTTTAAAATTTCAGGTATTAAGCAAAACGGGTGCAAAACTGGAATTTTAGTATTATGTCAGACTTTAAGAGACCTGAAAGCAGTTTCATACTACTCCTGACCTTGACAGCAGTAGCTGAACTTCAGCCCTCAGGAGAAGCAGAGAATAGACAGCTATAAGCAGGAACTGATTCTGTCACTCAAGTAGAATCTGCTTATGTCCATAAACATATGTGGACTCGGGGTGCTGCTGGTTTATGTACAGAATCTTGCACAAAGATGGCTCCTCACATCCACATGTGTCCCAAGGTACTATACACACTCCAGTGCTTTGGGACCAAAGTCCCTAGATCTGCCCTGCCACAATGGAAGCTTACTGGCAAAATAAAAGATACATAAGATGTGTAAATTACAAACCAAACCAAACCCAACCCAACCCAAACATTTGCCACATTTCATGATTTAAAAGGGAAAAAAAAAGTACATCAAGTCTGCAGAACATAGCAGAAAAAAAAAAAGATACAGTGAGTAAATAACTGAAAGCCACCTCATCATGCAAAGGACCAAATAAAGATATAACTTAAAATTTTCTTTGAGCACTAATACAAGACCCAAAAGTATGTAAGACTCCATTTCAGAATATCCCCCTACCTACTAAACACCTCGATCATGAAGGACACTATGATAAATAACACAAGCCTTTTTTTCTTAGTATTTGTTGCTATCAAGATAAAGCCTATAAAAGAGAGAAGACACATAAGAGAAGTGACTAAAGGCAGATTTGAAAGGGCCACATGGAGAAATGGGACTGAAGCTGCCCACCAGCACTGCCTGATGTAGTGCAGATGCCCCTGTGTCATGACTTGTTTATGCAGAGCTTCACCCTCCCACCTAGCTCTCCTCAAGCCTGTTCTGTAGAATCCCTGCTACGACATTGGCCAACCTGCATTTTCTGTTAAACTCTAATTACTCTGCACTCTTGTAAATTCTTAGGAAATGGGCAAATGCCTTATTGTAAATAACTTTATGAAGACCAAGCAGACTTAAAAATTGGTCTAATAAAGAACTTTCATACAAAAGAATCTAAATAAAAGAGTCCTAAGTAGCATTTAAGATAACCTACATTAAATACTTTAAAAATATAATCTTTTGCATAGAATAAAGTGCAGCGATAGTACAACTATACCATGGTTAAGTGGCATTGCGTACCACAAGAAATGGCTCATTTATGAGCAGTATAAAACTAACTGTTCTCTCTCATGACTGAGACTGTAGCAACTAAAGACATGTCTATTGGGAAGATGACTTTAAAAATATTAGGTGGTTTCATTATGTTTGTAAAGCAAGTACAAACATTTTTTTTTTATTAAAGGAAAACCAAGAGATAAATTTTACAAGTCAGTTTTCTCTTGCTATTTCTTTGAAAGATGAAAATGCCTTTCTTTTAGAATCCAAATGAAAAATAAATCCCCATTTGGCATCTGTTTTTTGAAGAACAAAACAGAAAATAAAACAAAGCCAACTCAGAAACCTTGTAAATGTGCAAGCCTTATCTGTTCTATAAACATTGGATGTTTATAGGATTATAATTCCTCATTCTTTTCTAACTTTTGTACTGCAATCTCTCTGACAATTGAGCGCAGAACAGGATTAAATAAATCTGGAAGAAGGATAAAGAAAGGGTCTAAGAAGGGGAAAATCAGGAATTTTAGGAAAATTAAAGCAAAAGGCCTATTGTCCACTTCTGATAGGAAGGAAGCAACTTTTAAATAACTTTCTACTTCTCATGTTTGCATGCCTACATATAGCTAATCAGTTGTTAAAACACCTTAAACTTTGGTTTTTAAGAAAAATCAGCTTATTTTATTTGACATAGCTTGGCACTACAATTTGGCAAATTGAGATATTTTAAATAAATAAGAATAAATATTGTATATATATTTCAAGATTGCTTGTTTCTGTAATGAATTAGTATCAGTCTTCATTTTGTTTAGTGTCAGATTTCATTTTGTTTAGCTTTTTTCAAGCTTTGCCGCCACTTACGAATGGCAGTTCCAGAACTGCTAGCTACTACACAAAGGGCACCACCCACAGTCCACCAGGTCGGCAAGTGATTGAGAAAAAGAATCTGTAAAATAAAAGCAAACACCACATCCATAGTTTTCATTATGGCTACAGGTCCAGCTTTCTCTATTTGTAATGCTTTTGTGAGAAATATCTGACCCCCTAACCCTAACAGTCCTATTAATATTAGAAGAACCCTATCTCTGCCACACGATGGTAAACTCCATTCATTCATAACAAATAACGCTATGACACATCCAATTAAACCAATGACTGCATAATACCAAATTGACAAAAAATAATGCACAGATTTTCCCACCTTCCTTATTATAACAAAAGTCGAAGCTCCAGATACTGTGCTTGTAATTGCTGCTATAGTTCCTTTAATGTGGTCTGTGTAACTTCCTTCAATCCCTGTAATGTTTGACCCAAACAGAAACGGTGGTCTGGCAATAAGAACCACTCCAGTGACTGCGAAGAGGGTAAACAGAAGATCCCAAAGACTGTATTTCTCTTTAAGAAAGATCCATGCCAGCAACG